>NC_092487.1:2885739-3185739 GCF_047495875.1 Pithys albifrons albifrons
ATGTGTTTCCTTATATGTTCTGTCTGGCAGGAATCAAATGTTTCACTTGTTAAAGGACCATGGGAGTTTTATTTGCACTTTACGAGATGAGCTTGCTTCAAGAAGCACTTGTGCTTTTCCCAAATAAGAAAGCTCCAGGCATGGATTATCTGATGCATATGATTCACTTTCAAAAGCCGTTAGAAATGAGTGCCCTAATGTATTCTCTCTGGCAGGAATCAAGTTTCCACTTGTTAGCAGAGCATGGCACTGGTAGTTGCATTTTGGAAGATGAGCTTCCCATAAAGAACAAGTCTGTTTCTCACCGAGAAAGAAAGCTCCAGGCCTGGATTCTCTGATGCAGGTGATTCATTTTCCAAAGCCATAACAAATGTGTATCGGCAAGAATCAGCTGTTTCACTTGTTAGCACAGACGGGACTCTTCGCTACACTTTGCGAGAGTACATTCCCATAAGTAACAACTGTTTCTTTCACGGAGAAAGAAAGCTCCAGGCCTGGATTCTCTGATGCATATAATTCTCTTTCCAAATCCATAAAAAATATGTATCTTGCAGCCTTCTTTCTGGCACGAATAACCGTGTCACACTTTAGCAGATTATGGGAGAGTTAGTTGCACTTTACGAAATGAGCTCCTCTAAGGAACCACTGTGATTTTCACGGAGAAAGAAAGATCCAGGCCTGGATTCTAAGATGCATATGATTCACTTACCAAAGCCATAAGAAATATGTGTCCTTATGCCTTCTGTCTTGCAAGAATCAGCTGTTTCTCTTGTTAGCAACGAAAAGTTGCACTTTGCGAGATGAGCTTCCCCTAAGGAACAAGGTTGTTTTTCACCGAGACAGAAAGATCCAGGCCTGGATTCTCAGATGTATATTATTCACTTACCAAAGCCATAAGAAATGTGTGTCCTGATGCTTTCTGTCTTGCAAGAATCAGCTGTTTCTCTTGTTAGCAACGAAAAGTTGCACTTTGCGAGATGAGCTTCCCCTAAGGAACAAAGTTGTTTTTCACCGAGAAAGAAAGATCCAGGCCTGGATTTTTAGATGCATATTATTCACTTATCAAAGCCATAAGAAATGTGTGTCCTTATGCCTTCTGTCTTGCAAGAATCAGCTGTTTCTCTTGTTAGCAACGAAAAGTTGCACTTTGCGAGATGAGCTTCCCCTAAGGAACAAGGTTGTTTTTCACCGAGAAAGAAAGATCCAGTCCTGGATTCTCAGATGCATATGAGAATCTTTCTAAAGCCATAAGAAATATGTGTCCTGATACATTCTTTCTGGCAGGAATCGACTGTTTCACTTGTTAGCAGAAAAATGCTACTCTTTGCGAGCTGAACTTCCCCTAAGGAACAACTGTGCTTTGCATCCAGAAAGAGAGCTCCAGTCCTGGATTCTCTGATGCATGCGATGCGCTAGCCAGAGCCATAAGAATACTGTGTCCTGATGCCTTCTGTCTGAGAGGAATCGACCGTTTCACTTGTTAGCAAAGCAAAGTTGCACTTTGCTCGTTGAGCTTCCCCTAAGGAACAACAGTGCTTTTCACCATGAAAGCAAGCTCCAGACCTGGAGTTTTAGATGCAAATGATTTACTTTCCAAAACCATAAGAAATATGTGCCCTCATGTCTCCTGTCTGACAGAAATCAAGAGTTTCACGTGTTAGAAGAGCACCTGAGAGCCCAAGTTTGCCACCTTTTACCTGGGCGCAAAGCTCGACGGTGCGTACCTTGTGCGCGTCCGGGAAAGTGCCGGTTTTCAAACCCAGAATTCCAGAAGGAAGACGATTACTCCCAGGGAAAAGGTGCCAGGACAGAAAGCCATTGTGCCTTTTCTAGAGGAAATCGGGCCCCGTCAGAGGCACCTGAGAGCCCAAGTTTGCCGCCTTTTCCCTGGGCGTAAAGCTCAAAGGTGTGTGATAACGTGAGGGTCCGGGAAATTGCCGTTTCTCATTCCAGGTTTCCAGACCGATGAAGATTCCTCAGAGGGAAAAGGTGCCTGGACAGAAATCGATTTCTCCTTTTCTAGGGTGAATGGGGTCCCATCACGGGCACCTGAGAGCCCAAGGCTGCCACCTTTTCCCTGGGCGAAAAACTTGAAGGCGCTGCCACTTGCGGGTCCGGGAAAGTGCCATTTTTCAGCCCATAATTCCAGGACGATGAAGATGTCTCCCTGAGATAAGGTGCCAGGACAGAAAGCCATTGTGCCTTTTCTAGGTAATGGGGCCTCAAAACTGGAACCTGAGAGCCCAAGGCTGCCACCTTTTCCCTGGGCGCAAATGTCGACGGCGCGTGCCACGTGTAAGTCGGGGAATGTGCCGTTTCTCATCCCAGAATTCCAGGCCAGCGAAGATTTCTCCCTGGGAAATGTGCCAGGAGAGAAAGCCAATTGTGCTTTTTCTAGGGGTAATGGGGCCCCAAAATAGGCAGCTGAGAGCCCAGGGCTGCCACCTTTTCCCTGGGCGCAGAGCTCGACGGTGCGTGCCACATGCGGGTAAGGGAAAGAGCTGTTTTCAGTCCAGAATTCCAGACCGATGAAGATTCCTCCCAGGGAAAAGGTGCCAGGACAAAAAGTGATTGTTATTTATCTAGTGTTAACGGGGACCCGTCATTGGCACCTGAGAGCCCAAGGCTGCCACCTTTTCCCTGGGCGCAAAGCTAGATGGTGCCTGCCACATGCAGGTCAGAGAAAGTGCTTTGTTCAGCCCAGGATTCCGGACGGATGACGACTCCTCCCAGGGAAAAGGCTCGCAGGACAGAAAGCGATTGTTCCATTTCTAGTGTTAATGGGGGCCCGTCATTGGCATCGGAGAGCCAGAGGTTGCCTCCTTTTCCCTGGGCGCAAAGCACGACAGTGCGTGCCACGTGCTGGTCCCAGAAAGTGCCATTTTACAGCCCAGAATTCCAGACCAATGAAGACTCCTCCCAGGGAAAAGGTGCCAGGACAGAAAGCCATTGTGCTTTTTGTAAAGGTAATAGGGCCCCATCATTGGCACCTGAGAGCCCAAGACTTCCACCTTTTCCCTGGACGCAAAGCTCGATGGTGCGTTCCACTTGGGGGTCCAGGAAAATGCCGATTCTCAGAGCAGAATTCCAAACCGATGAAGATTCCTCCCTGGGAAAAGGTGCCAGGACAGAAAGCCATTCTGCCTTTTGTAGGGGTAATGGGGCCCCATCATTGGCAGCTGAGAGCCCAAGGCTGCCCCCTTTTCCCTGGGCGCAAAGCTCGACGGTGTGTACCTTGTGCGGGTTTGGGGCAGTGCCATTTTTGAACCCAGATTTCCAGACGGACGAAGATTCCTCCCTGGGAAAAGGTGCCAGGACAGAAAGCAAGTGTTATTTTTCTAGTGTTAACAGGGCCCCATCCTTGGCACCTGAGAGCCCAAGGCCGCCACGTTTTGCCTGGGCGCAAATGTCGATGGTGCGTGCCACTTTCTTGTCTGGGAAAGTGCCATTTTTCAGCCCAGAATTCTAGACGGATGAAGATTCCTCCCAGGGAAAAGGTGCCAGGACAGAAAGCGATTGTTCCATTTCTAGGGTTAATCGGGCCCCATCATTGGCACCTGAGAGCCCAAGTTTGCCTTTTTTAACCTGGGTGCAAAGCTCAACGGTGCGTGCTACGTGAGGTCCGGGAAATTGCCGTTTCTCATTCCAGAGTTCCAGACCAATGAAGATTCGTCCCTGGGAAAAGGTGCCAGGACACGAATGGATTTCTCCTTTTTCTAGGGTTAATGGGGCCCCATCATTGGCACCTGAGAGCCCAAGCCTGCCCCCTTTTCCCTGGGAGCAAAGCTCGACCTTGTGAGGGTTTGGGGCAGTGCCATTTTTGAACCCAGAATTCCAGACGGACGAAGATACCTCCCAGGGAAAAGGTGCCAGGTCAGAAATTGAATTGTCCTTTTCTAGGGTCAATGGTGCCCCATTATTGGCACCTCAGACTTCAAGGCTGCCACCTTTTCCGTGGGCGCAAACATCAACGATGCGTACCACTTTCCTGTCCAGGAAAGTGCCGTTTTTCAGTCCTGAATTCCAGACGGATGAAGACTCCTCACAGGGAAGAGGCTCCCAGGACAGAAAGCGATTGTTCCATTTCTAGGGTTAATCGGGCCCCATCATTGGCACCTGAGAGCCCAAGGTTGCCTCCTATACCCTGGGCGCAAAGGTCAACCATGCGTGCTACATGAGGGTCCTGGAAATTGCCCTTTCTCATTCCAGAATTCCAGACCGATGAAGATTCCTCCCTGGGAAAAGGTGCCAGGACAGGAATCGATTTCTCCTTTTCTATGAGTAATGGGGACCCATCATTGGCACCCGAGAGCCGAAGGCTGCAATCTTTTCCCTGAGCGCATAGCTCGACGGTGCGTGCCACTTGCGGGTCCAGGAAAGTGCTGTTTCGCATCACAGAATTCAGGCCTGAGGAAGATTTCTCCCAGGGAAAAGGTGCCAGGACAGAAAGCGATTTTGCCTTTTCTAGGGGTAATGGAGCCCTAAAATTGACACCTGAGAGCCCAAGGCTGCCAGCTTTTCCCTGGGCACAAAGCTCGACAGAGCGTTCCACGAGTGGGTCCAGGAAAGTGCCATTTTTCAGCCCTGAATTCCAGACCTATGAAGATTCCTCAGAGGGAAAAGGTACCACGAGACAAAGCCATGGTGTATTTTGTAATGGTAATGGCGCCGCATCATTGGCACCTGAGAGTTAAAGGCTGCCACCTTTTCCCTGGGTGCAAAGCTCGACAGTGCGTACCCTGTGCGGGACGGGGAAAGTGCCATTTTTCAGCCCTGAATTCCAGACTGATGAAGACTCCTCACAGGGAAAAGCTCCCAGGACAGAAAGCGATTGTTCCATTTCTAGGGTTAATCGGGCCCCATCATTGGCACCTGAGAGCCCAAGGTTGCCTCCTACACCCTGGGTGCAAAGCTCGACCATGCGTGCTATGTGAGGGTCCGGGAAATTGCCCTTTCTCATTCCAGAATTCCAGACCGATGAAGATTCCTCCCTGGGAAAAGGTGCCAGGACAGAAAGCGATTGTGCCTTTTGTAGGGGCAATAGGGCCCCATCATTGGCACCTGAGAGCCCAAGGCTGCCACCTTTTGCCTGGGCACAAAGCTCGACGGTGCGTTCGACTTGTGGGTCCGGGGAAGTGCCGTTTTTCAGCCCAGAATTCCAGACGGACGAAAATTCCTCCCAGGGAAAAGGGGCCAGGACAGAAAGCGATTGTTATTTATCTAGTGCTAACGGGGACCCATCACTGGCACCTGAGAGCCCAAGGCTGCCACCTTTTCCCTGGGTGCAAAGCTAGATGGTGCCTGCCACGTGCAGGTCAGAGAAAGTGCTTTGTTCAGTCCTGAATTCCAGGCAGACGACGATTCCTCCCAGGGAAAAGGCTCCCAGGACAGAAAGCGATTGTTCCATTTCTAGTGTTAATGGGGGCCCGTCATTGGCATCTGAGAGCCAGAGGTTGCCTCCTTTTCCCTGGGTGCAAAGCTCGACAGTGCGTGCCACGTGCTGGTCCCAGATAGTGCCATTTTTCAGCCCAGAATTCCAGACCAATGAAAACTCCTCCCAGGGAAAAGGTGCCAGGACAGAAAGCCATTGTGCTTTTAGTAAAGGTAGTGGTGCCCCATCATCGGCACCTGAGCGCCCGAGGCTGCCATCTTGTCCTTGGGAGCAAAGCTCGACGGTGTGTACCTTTTGCGGGTTTGGGGCAGTGCCATTTTTGAACCCAGAATTCCACACGGACGAAGATTCGTTACAGGGAAAAGGTGCCAGGACAGAAAGCAAGTGTTATTTTTCTAGTGTTAACAGGGCCCCATCCTTGGCACCTGAGAGCCCAAGGCTGCCACCTTTTCCCTGGGCGCAAATGTCGAGGGTGCGTGCCACTTTCTTGTTTGGGAAAGTGCCATTTTTTAGCCTAGAATTCTAGACGGATGAAGATTCCTCCCAGGGAAAAGGTGCCAGGACAGAAAGCGATTGTTCCATTTCTAGGGTTAATGGGGCCCCATCATTGGCACCTGAGAGCCCAAGTTTACCTCCTTTAACCTGGGTGCAAAGCTCGACGGTGTGTGATACGTGAGGGTCCGGAAATTGCCGTTTCTCATTCCAGACTTCCAGACCAATGAAGATTCCTCCCTGGGAAAGGGTGCCAGGACACGAATGGATTTCTCCTTTTTCTAGGGTTAATGGGGCCCCATCATTGGCACCTGAGAGCCCAAGCCTGCCCCCTTTTCCCTGGAAGCAAAGCTCGACCTTGTGAGGGTTTGGGGCAGTGCCATTTTTGAACCCAGAATTCCAGACGGACGAAGATACCTCCCAGGGAAAAGGTGCCAGGTCAGAAATTGAATTGTCCTTTTCTAGGGTCAATGGTGCCCCATCATTGGCACCTGAGAGCTCAAGGCTGCCACCTTTTCCGTGGGCGCAAACATCAACGGTGCGTACCACTTTCCCGTCCAGGAAAGTGCCGTTTTTCAGCCTTGAATTCCAGACGGATGAAGACTCCTCACAGGGAAGAGGCTCCCAGGAAAGAAAGCAATTGTTCCATTTCTAGGGTTAATCAGGCCCCATCATTGGCTCCTGAGAGCCCAAGGCAGCCTCCTATACCCTGGGCGCAAAGCTCGACCATGCGTGCTACGTGAGGGTCCGGGAAATTGCCGTTTCTCATTCCAGAATTCCAGACCGATGAAGATTCCTCCCTGGGAAAAGGTGCCAGGACAGGAACCGATTTCTCCTTTTCTAGGAGTAATGGGGACTCATCATTGGCACCCGAGAGCCGAAGGCTGCAATCTTTTCCCTGAGCGCAAAGCTCGACGGTGCGTGCCACTTGCGGGTCCAGGAATGTGCTGTTTCTCATCCCAGAATTCAGGCCCGATGAAGATTTCTCCCAGGGAAAAGGTGCCAGGAGAGAAAGCGATTGTTATTTATCTAGTGTTAACGGGGACCCATCATTGCCACCTGAGAGCCCAAGGCTGCCACCTTTTCCCTGGGTGCAAAGCTAGATGGTGCCTGCCACGTGCCGGTCAGAGAAAGTGCTTTGTTCAGTCCTGAATTTCAGGCGGATGACGATTCCTCCCAGGGAAAAGGCTCCCAGGACAGAAAGCGATTGTTCCATTTCTAGTGTTAATGGGGGCCCATCATTGGCATCTGAGAGCCAGAGGTTGCCTCCTTTTCCCTGCGCGCAAAGCACGACAGTGCGTGCCACGTGCTGGTCCCAGATAGTGCCATTTTTCAGCCCAGAATTCCAGACCAATGAAAACTCCTCCCAGGGAAAAGGTGCCAGGACAGAAAGCCATTGTGCCTTTTGTAGGGGTAATGGTGCCCCATCATTGGCACCTGAGCGCCCAAGGCTGCCCCCTTGTTCCTGGGAGCAAAGCTCGACGGTGTGTACCTTGTGCGGGTTTGGGGCAGTGCCATTTTTGAACCCAGAATTCCACACGGACGAAGATTCGTTACAGGGAAAAGGTGCCAGGACAGAAAGCGATTGTTATTTTTCTAGTGTTAACGGGGCCCCATCCTTGGCACCTGAGAGCCCAAGGCTCCCACGTTTTGCCTGGGCGCAAATGTCAAGGGTGCGTGCCACTTTCTTTTCTGCAAATTGCCATTTTTTTGCCCAGAAATCTAGACGGATGAAGATTCCTCCCAGGGGAAAGGTGCCAGGACAGAAAACGATTGTTCCATTTCTAGGGTTAATGGGGCTCCATCATTGGCACCTGAGAGCCCAAGTTTGCCTCCTTTAACCTGGGTTCAAAGCTCGACGGTGCGTCATACGTGAGGGTTCGGGAAATTGCCGTTTCTCATTCCAGACTTCCAGACCGATGAAGATTCCTCCCTGGGAAAAGTTGCCAGGACACAAAGCCATTGAGCATTCTGTAAAGGTAATGGGGCCCCATCATTGGCACCTGAGAGCCCAAAGCAGCCTCCTTTATCCTTGGCGTGACGCTCGATGGTGCATGCTACCTGAAGGTCCGGGAAAGTGCCATTTTTCAGTCCAGAATTCCAGACCAATGAAGATTCCTCCCAGGGAAAAGTTGCCAGGACACAAAGCCATTGAGCATTCTGTAAAGGTAATGGGGCCCCATCATTGGCACCTGAGAGTCCAAGGCTGCCACCTTTACCCTAGTCGCAAAGCTCGACGGAGCGTGCTACGTGCGGGTCTGGGAAAGTGCCATTTTTCAGCCCAGAATTACAGACCGATGAAGATTCCTCCCAGGGAAAAGGTGCCAGGACAGAAAGCGATTGTTCCAGTTCTAGGGGTAATGGTGCCCCATCATTGGCACGTGTGAGCCCAAAGCTGCCACCTTTACCCAGGTCGCAATACTCGACTGTGCATAGTTGTGCGGGTCAGGGATAGTGCCATTTTTTCAGCCCAGATTTCCAGACGGATGAAGATTTCTCCGAGGGAAAAGATGCCAGGACAGGAAACGATTTTGCCTTTTCTAGGGTTATTGGTGCCCCATCATTGGCACCTGAGAGCCCAAGGCTGCCACCTTTATCCTGGTCGCAAAGCTCGACGGAGCGTGCTACGTGCGGGTCTGGGAAAGTGCCATTTTTCAGCCCAGAATTACAGACCGAGTAAGATTCCTCTCAGGGAAAAGGTGCCAGGACAGAAAGAGATTGTTCCAGTTCTAGGGGTAATGGGGCTCCATCATTGTCACGTGAGAGCCCAAAGCTGCCACCTTTACCCAGGTTGCAATACTCGACGGTGCATAGTTGTGCGGGTCAGGGATAGTGCCATTTTTTAAGCCCAGAATTCCAGACCGATGAAGATTCCTCAGAGGGAAAAGGTGCCAGGACACAAAGCCATTGTGTATTTTGTAAAGGTAATGGGGCCCCATCATTGGCACCTGAGAGCCCAAGGCTGCCACCTATTCCATGGTCGCAAAGCTCAATGGTGCGTATTTGTGCGGGTCCAGGAAAGTGCCGATTTTCATCCCAGAATTCCAGACGGATGAAGATTCCTCACAGGGAAAAGGTGATAGGAGAGAAAGCGTTTGTGCGTTTTCTAGTAATAATGGGGCCCCATCATTGGCACCTGAGAGCCCAAGGCTGCCACCTTTTGCCTGGGCTCAAAGCTCAATGGAGCGTGCCAACTGCGAGTCCAGGAAAGTGCTGTTTTTCAGCCGAGATTTCCAGACGGATGAAGATTACTCCCATGGAAAAGGTGCCAGGAAAAAAAGCGATTTTTACATTTCTTGGGTTAATGTGGCCCCATCATTGGCACCTGAGAGTCCAAGGCCCCCATTTTTTCCCTGGGCGTAAAGCCGGACGGTGCATGCCACATGCTCTTTTTTAAGCCCAGAATTCCAGACAGACGATGATTCCTCCCTTGGAAAAGGTGCCAGGACAGAAAGGGATTGTTCCATTTCTTGGGTTAATACGGCCCCATCATTGACTCCTGAGAGCCCAAGGCTGCCACCTTTTCCCTGGGCTCAAAGCTCGACGGAGCGTGCCAAGTACGGGTCTGGATAGTGCCGCTTTTCAGCCCAGAATTCCAGACAGACAAAGATTCCTCCCAGAGAAAATGTGCCAGGACAGAAAGCAATTATGCGTTTCCTAGGGGTAATGGGGCCCCATCATTGCCACGTGATAACCCAAGGCTGCCACCTTTTCCCTGGGCTCAACGCTCGATGGAGTGTGCCAGCGGCGGGTAAGGGTACATGCTGTTTTTCAACACAGATTTCCAGAATGACGAAGATTCCTTATATGGAAAATGTTCCAGGACAGAAAGCGATTGTTCCAGTTCTAGGGTAAATGCGGCCCTCTCATTGCCACATGACAGCCCAAGGCTGTCACCTTTTCCCTGGGCTCAAAGCTCAAAGAGTGTGCCAGGTGGGGTCCGGGAAAGTGCCGTTTCTCAGCCCAGAATTCCAGATGGACGAGGATTACTGCTAGGGAAAAAAGTGCCAGGACAGAAAGTGATTGTTCCTTTTCTAGGGTTTATGGGGCCCCATCATTGGCACTTGAGAGCCAATGCTGCCACCTTTTCCCTCGGTGAGCACCCCAACGTTCCCTGTCACATGCGGGTTTTTCAATCCAGAAAAGTGAACATTCCTCCCTTGGAAATCGTGCCAGGACAGAAAGCGATTCTTCCTTTTCTAGGGTTAATGTGGACCCATCTTAGGCACCTGAGAGCCCAAGGCTGCCACCTTTTCCCTGGGCTCAAAGCTCGACAGTGCGGGCGAGGTGCGGGTCTGGGAAAGTTCCAGTTTTCAGCCCAGAATTGCAGAGGGCCCAAGATTCCTCCCAGGGAAAAGGTGCTAGGACAGAAAGGGATTGTGCCTTTTCTAGGACAAATGGGGCCCCATCATTGCCACCTCAGAGCCTCAGGCTGCCACCTTTTCCCTGGGCTCAAAGCTCGACGGAGCGTGCCAAGTGCGGGTGAGGGAAAGTGCCGTGTTTCAGCCCAGAATTCCAGGCAGACCATGATTCCTCCCAGGGAAAAGGTGCCAGGACAGAAAGCTATTGTGCCTTTCTTAGAGGTAATGGTGCCCCATCACTGACACCTGAGAGCCCAAGCCTGCCACCTTTTCCCTGGGCTCAAAGCTCCACAGAGTGTGCCAGGTGCTGGTCAGGGTACCCCTTTTTTCAGCCCAGATTTCCAGAATGACGAAGATTCGTCACAGGGAAAATGTGTCAGGATAGAAAGCGATTGTTCCAGTTCTAGGGTAAATGCGGCCCCCTCATTGGCACCTGACAGCCCAAGGCTGTCACCTTTTCCCTGGGCTCAAAGCCCGACGGTGCGTGCCACATGCGGGTTTTTCAGCCCAGAATTCCAGATGGACGATGATTCCTCCCAGGGAAAAGGTGCCAGGACAGAAAGGGATTGCTCCTTTTCTAGGGTTAATGCGGCCCCATCTTTGGGATCTGAGAGCCCAAGGCTGCCACCTTTTCCCTGGGCTCAAAGCTCGACGGAGGGTGCCAAGTGCGGGTCCGGGAAAGTGCCGTTTCTCAGCCCAGAATTCCAGACAGACGAAGATTCCTCCCTGGGAAAATGTGCTAGTAGAGAAAGCGATTGTGCCTCTTCTAGGGGTAATGCAGTCCCATCATTGGCACCTGAGAGCACAAGGCTGCCATCTTTTCCCTGGCCTCAAAGCACGACGGAGGGTGCCAAGTGCGGGCCCGGGAAAGTGCGGTTTTTCAGAGCAGAATTCCAGACGGATGAAGATTCCTCCTTTAGAAAAGGTGCCAGGACAGAAAGCGATTGTTCCTTTTCTAGGGTTAACGGGGCCCCATCATTGACACCTGAGAGCCCAAGGCTGCCACCTTTTCCCTGGGCGCAAAGCTCGACGGAGCGTTCCACGTGCGGGTCCGGGAAAGTGCCATTTTTCAGCCCTGAATTCCAGACTGATGAAGACTCCTCACAGGGAAAAGCTCCCAGGAAAGAAAGCGATTGTTCCATTTCTAGGGTTAATCGGGCCCCATCATTGGCACCTGAGAGCCCAAGGTTGCCTCCTACACCCTGGGTGCAATGCTCGACCATGCGTGCTATGTGAGGGTCCGGGAAATTGCCCTTTCTCATTCCAGAATTCCAGACCGATGAAGATTCCTCCCTGGGAAAAGGTGCCAGGACAGAAAGCGATTGTGCCTTTTGTAGGGGCAATCGCTTTCTGTCCTGGCACCTTTTCCCTGGGAGGAATTTTCGTCCATCTGGAATTCTGGACTGAAAAACGGCACTTTCCTGGACCCGCAAGTGGAACGCACCGTCGAGCTTTGCGCCCAGGGAAAAGGTGGCAGCCTTGGGCTCTCAGGTGCCAAAGATGGGGCCCCATTACCCCTAGAAAAGGCACAATGGCTTTCTGTCCTGACACCTTTTCCCAGAGCGGAATCAACTTCTGTCTGGAATTCTGGGCTGGAAAACGGCCCTTTCCCGGACCCGCACAGGGTATGCACCGTCGAGCTTTGCACCCAGGGAAAAGGTGGCAGCCTTGGGCTCTCAGGTGCCAATGATGGGGCCCAATTAGCATTACAAAATACACAATGGCTTTGTCTCCTGGTACCTTTTCCCTCTGAGGAATCTTCATACGTCTGGAATTCTGGGCTGAAAAATGGCACTTTCACGGACCCGCACGTGGAAGGCTCCGTCGAGCTTTGCGCCCAGGGAAAAGGTGGCAGCCTTGGGCTCTCAGGTGTCAATGATGGAGCCCCATTAACCCTAGAAAAGGAACAATCGCTTTCTGTCCTGACACCTTTTCCCAGGGAGGAATCTTCATCGGTCTGGAATTCTGGAATGAGAAACGGCGATTTCCCGGACCCTCACGTAGCACGCATGGTCGAGCTTTGCGCCCAGGGTATAGGAGGCAACCTTGGGCTCTCAGGTGCCAATGATGGGGCCCGATTAACTCTAGAAATGGAACAATCGCTTTCTGTCCTGGGAGCCTCTTCCCTGTGAGGAGTCTTCATCCGACTGGAATTGAGAGCTGAAAAACGGCACTTTCCCGGACAAGAAAGTGGTACGCGCCGTTGATGTTTGTGCACACAGAAAAGGTGGCAACCTTGAACTCTGAGGTGCCAATGATGGGGCACCATTGACCCTAGAAAAGGACAATTTCTGCCCTGGCACCTTTTCCCTGGGAGGTGTCTTCGTCCGTCTGGAATTCTGGGCTGAAAAATGGCACTTCCCCGGACCTGCAAGTGGCACGCGCCGTCGACATTTGCGCCCAGGCAAAAGGTGGCAGCCTTGGGCTCTCAGGTGCCAATGATGGGGCCCCGTTAACACTAGAAAAATAACACTTGCTTTCTGTCCTGGCACCTTTTCCCAGGGAGGAATCTTCGTCCGTCTGGAAATCTGGGTTCAGAAACGGCACTGCCCCAAACCCGCACAAGGTACACACCGTCGAGCTTTGCGCCCAGGGAAAAGGTGGCAGTCTTGGGCTCTCAGGTGCTAATGATGGGGCCCCATTATATTTAGAAAAAGCACAATGGCTTTCTGTCCTGGCACCTTTTCCCTGGGAGGAGTCTTCATTGGTCTGGAATTCTGGGTTGTAAAATGGCACTTCCTGGGACCAGCACGTGGCACGCACTGTCGTGCTTTGCGCCCAGGGAAAAGGAGGCAACCTCTGGCTCTCAGATGCCAATGACGGGCCCCCATTAACACTAGAAATGGAACAATCGCTTTCTGTCCTGGGAGCCCTTTCCCTGGGAGGAGTCGTCATCCGTCTGGAATCCTGGGTTGAACAAAGCACTTTCTCTGACCTGCACGTGGCAGGCACCATCTAGCCTTGCGCCCAGGGTATAGGAGGCAGCCTTGGGCTCTCAGGTGCCAATGATGAGGCCCGATTAACTCTAGAAATGGAACAATCGCTTTCTTTCCTGGGAGCCTCTACCCTGTGAGGAGTCTTCATCCGTCTGGAATTCAGGGCTGAAAAACGGCACTTTCGCAGACAAGAAAGAGACACGCGCCGTTGATGTTTGAGCCCACGGAAAAGGTGGCAGCCTTGAACTCTCAGGTGCCAATGATGGAGCACCATTGACCCTAGAAAAGGACAATTCGATTTCTGACCTGGCACCTTTTCCCTGGGAGGTGTCTTCGTCCGTCTGGAATTCTGGGCTGAAAAATGGCACTTCCCCGGACCCGCAAGTGGCACGCGCCGTCGACATTTGCGCCCAGGCAAAAGGTGGCAGCCTTGGGCTCTCAGGTGCCAATGATGAGGCCCCGTTAACACTAGAAAAATAACACTTGCTTTCTGTCCTGCCACCTTTTCCCAGGGGGGAATCTTCGTCCGTCTGGAAATCTGGGTTCAAAAATGGCACTGCCCCAAACCCGCACAAGGTACACACCGTCGAGCTTTGCGCCCAGGGAAAAGGGGGCAGCCTTGGGCTCTCAGCTGTCAATGATGGTGCCCCATTACCCCTAGAAAAGGCACAATGGCTTTCTGTCCTGGCACCTTATCCCGGGGAGGAATCTTCATCGGTTTGGAATTCTGCTCTGAGAATCGGCACTTTCCCGGACCCGCAAGTGGAACGCACCATTGAGTTTTGCGTCCAGGGAAAAGGTGGCAGTCTTGGGCTCTCAGGTGCCAATGATGGGGCCCCATTACCTTTACAAAAAGCACAATGGCTTTCTGTCCTGGCACCTTTTCCCTGGGAGGAGTCTTCATTGGTCTGGAATTCTGGGCTGTAAAATGGCACTTTCTGGGACCAGCACGTGGCACGCACTGTCGTGCTTAGCGTCCAGGGAAAAGGAGGCAACCTCTGGCTCTCAGATGCCAATGACGGGCCCCCATTAACACTAGAAATGGAGCAATCGCTTTCTGTCCTGGGAGCCCTTTCCCTGGGAGGAGTCATCAGCCGTCTGGAATCCTGGGCTGAACAAAGCACTTTCTCTGACCTACACGTGGCAGGCACCATCTAACTTTGCGCCCAGGGAAAAGGTGGCAGCCTTGGGCTCTCAGCTGCCAAGGATGGGGCCCCGTTAACACTAGAAAAATAACACTTGCTTTCTGTCCTGGCACCTTTTCCCAGGGAGGAGTCTTCATCGGTTTGGAATTCTGCTCTGAGAATCGGCGCTTTCCTGGACCCGCAAGTGGAACGCACCATCGAGCTTTGCGTCCAGGGAAAAGGTGGCAGTCTTGGGCTCTCAGGTGCCAATGATGGGGCCCCATTACCTTTACAAAAAACACAATGGCTTTCTGTCCTGGCACCTTTTCCCTGGGAGGACTCTTCATTGGTCTGGAATTCTGGGCTGTAAAATGGCACTTTCTGGGACCAGCACGTGGCACGCACTGTCGTGCTTTGCGCCCAGGGAAAAGGAGGCAACCTCTGGCTCTCAGATGCCAATGACGGGCCCCCATTAACACTAGAAATGGAACAATCGCTTTCTGTCCTGGGAGCCTTTTCCCTGGGAGGAGTCGTCATCCGTCTGGAATCCTGGGCTGAACAAAGCACTTTCTCTGACCTGCACGTGGCAGGCACCATCGACATTTGCGCCCAGGGAAAAGGTGGCAGCCTTGGGCTCTCAGGTGCCGATGATGGGGCCTCATTACCCCTTGAAAAAGAACAATCGCTTTCTGTCCTGGCACGTTTTCCCAGGGAGGAATCTTCATTGGTCTGGAATTCTGGGCTGAAAACGGCTCTTTCCCTTACCTGCATGTGGCACGCATTGTCGAGCTTTGCGCCCAGGGAAAAGGTGGCAGCCCTGGGCTCTCAGCTGCCAATTTTGGGGCCCCATTAACCCTAGAAAAGGCACAATCGCTTTCTGTCCTGGCACCTTTTCCCTGGGAGAAATCTTCGCTGGCCTGGAATTCTGGGATGAGAAACGGCACATTCCCGGACTTGCAAGTGGCACGCGCCGTCGACATTTGCGGCCAGGGAAAAGGTGGCAGCCTTGGGCTCTCAGGTGCCAAAGATGAGGTCCCATTAACCCTAGAAAAGGCACAATTGCTTTCTGTCCAGGCACCTTTTCCCTGGGAGAAATCTTCATCGGCCTCGAATTCTGGGATGAGAAACAGCACATTCCTGGACCCGCAAGTGACACGCACCGTTGAGCTTTGCGCTCAGGGAAAAGGTTGCAGCCTTGGGCTCTCAGGTGTCAATGATGGAGCCCCATTAACCCTAGAAAAGGAACAATCGCTTTCTGTCCTGACACCTTTTCCCAGGGAGGAATCTTCATCGGTCTGGAATTCTGGAATGAGAAAGGGCAATTTCCCGGACCCTCACGTAGCACGCATGGTCGAGCTTTGCGCCCAGGGTATAGGAGGCAACCTTGGGCTCTCAGGTGCCAATGATGGGGCCCAATTGGCATTACAAAATACACAATGGCTTTGTCTCCTGGTACCTTTTCCCTCTGAGGAATCTTCATACGTCTGGAATTCTGGGCTGAAAAATGACACTTTCCCGTACCTGCACGTGGAAGGCTCCGTCGAGCTTTGCGTCCAGGGAAAAGGTGGCAGCCTTGGGCTCTCAGGTGTCAATTTTGGGGCCCCATTAACATTAGAAAAGGCACAATTGCTTTCTGTCCTGGCATCTTTTCCCAGGGAGAAATCTTCATCGGCCTCGAATTCTGGGATGAGAAACAGCACATTCCTGGACCCGCAAGTGGCACGCACCGTCGATCTTTGCGCTCAGGGAAAAGGTTGCAGCCTTCGGCTCTCAGGTGTCAATGATGGAGCCCCATTAACCCTAGAAAAGGAACAATCGCTTTCTGTCCTGACACCTTTTCCCAGGGAGGAATCTTCATCGGTCTGGAATTCTGGAATGAGAAAGGGCAATTTCCCGGACCCTCACGTAGCACGCATGGTCGAGCTTTGCGCCCAAGGTATAGGAGGCAACCTTGGGCTCTCAGGTGTCAATGATGGAGCCCGATTAACCCTAGAAATGGAACAATCGCTTTCTTTCCTGGGAGCCTCTTCCCTGTGAGGAGTCTTCATCCGTCTGGAATTGATGGCTGAAAAACGGCACTTTCCTGGACAAGAAAGTGGTACGTGCCGTTGATGTTTGCGCCCACGGAAAAGGTGGCAGCCTTGAACTCTGAGGTGCCAATGATGGGGCACCATTGACCCTAGAAAAGGACAATTCGATTTCTGACCTGGCACCTTTTCCCTGGGAGGTGTCTTCGTCCGTCTGGAATTCTGGGCTGAAAAATGGCACTTCCCCGGACCCGCAAGTGGCATGCGCCATCGACATTTGCGCCCAGGCAAAAGGTGGCAGCCTTGGGCTTTCAGGTGCCAATGATGGGGCCCCGTTAACACTAGAAAAATAACACTTGCTTTCTGTCCTGGCACCTTTTCCCAGGGAGGAATCTTCATCGGTTTGGAATTCTGGTCTGAGAATCGGCACTTTCCTGGACCCGCAAGTGGAACGCACCATCGAGCTTTGCGTCCAGGGAAAAGGTGGCAGCCTTTTGCTCTCAGGTGCCAATGATGGGGCCTCATTACCTTTACAAAAAACACAATGGCTTTCTGTCCTGGCACCTTTTCCCTGGGAGGACTCTTCATTGGTCTGGAATTCTGGGCTGTAAAATTGCACTTTCTGGGACCAGCACGTGGCACGCACTGTCGTGCTTTGCGCCCAGGGAAAAGGAGGCAAGCTCTGGCTCTCAGATGCCAATGACGGGCCCCCATTAACACTAGAAATGGAACAATCGCTTTCTGTCCTGGGAGCCTTTTCCCTGGGAGGAGTCGTCATCCGTCTGGAATCCTGGGCTGAACAAAGCACTTTCTCTGACCTGCACGTGGCAGGCACCATCGACATTTGCGCCCAGGCAAAAGGTGGCAGCCTTGGGCTCTCAGGTGCCAATGATGGGGCCTCATTACCCCTAGAAAAAGAACAATCGCTTTCTGTCCTGGCACCTTTTCCCAGGGAGGAATCTTCATCCGTCTGGAATTCTGGGCTGAAAACGGCTCTTTTCCTTAACTGCATGTGGCACGCACCGTCGAGCTTTGCGCCCAGGGAAAAGGTGGCAGCCCTGGGCTCTCAGCTGCCAATTTTGGGGCCCCATTAACCCTAGAAAAGGCACAATCGCTTTCTGTCCTTGCACCTTTTCCCTGGGAGAAATCATCGCTGGCCTGGAATTCTGGGATGAGAAATGGCACATTCCCAGACTTGCAAGTTGCACCCGCCGTCGACATTTGCGCCCAGGGAAAAGGTGGCAGCCTTGGGCTCTCAGGTGCCAAAGATGAGGTCCCATTAACCCTAGAAAAGGCACAACGGCTTTCTGTCCTGACATCTTTTCCCAGAGAGGAATCGACTTCCGTCTGGAATTCTGGGCTGAAAAACGGCCCTTTCCCGGACCCGCACAGGGTATGCACCGTCGAGCTTTGCACCCAGGGAAAAGGTGGCAGCCTTGGGCGCTCAGGTGCCAATGATGGGGCCCAATTAGCATTACAAAATACACAATGGCTTTGTCTCCTGGTACCTTTTCCCTCTGAGGAATCTTCATACGTCTGGAATTCTGGGCTGAAAAATGACACTTTCCCGGACCCGCACGTGGAACGCTCCGTCGAGTTTTGCGCCCAGGGAAAAAGTGGCAGCCTTGGGCTCTCAGGTGTCAGTTTTGGGGCTCCATTAACCCTAGAAAAGGCACAATTGCTTTCTGTCCAGGCGCCTTTTCCCTGGGAGAAATCTTCATCGGCCTCGAATTCTGGGATGAGAAACAGCACATTCCTGGACCCGCAAGTGACACGCACCGTTGAGCTTTGCGCTCAGGGAAAAGGTTGCAGCCTTGGGCTCTCAGGTGTCAATGATGGAGCCCCATTAACCCTAGAGAAGAAACAATCGCTTTCTGTCCTGACACCTTTTCCCAGGGAGGAATCTTCATTGGTCTGGAATTCTGGAATGAGAAACGGCAATTTCCCGGACCCTCACGTAGCACGCATGGTCGAGCTTTGCGCCCAAGGTATAGGAGGCAACCTTGGGCTCTCAGGTGTCAATGATGGAGCCCGATTAACCCTAGAAATGGAACAATCGCTTTCTTTCCTGGGAGCCTCTTCCCTGTGAGGAGTCTTCATCTGTCTGGAATTGAGGGCTGAAAAACGGCACTTTCCCGGACAAGAAAGTGGTACGTGCCGTTGATGTTTGCGCCCACGGAAAAGGTGGCAGCCTTGAACTCTCAGGTGCCAATGATGGGGCACCATTGACCCTAGAAAAGGACAATTATACTTCTGACCTGGCACCTTTTCCCTGGGAGGTGTCTTCGTCCGTCTGGAATTCTGGGCTGAAAAATGGCACTTCCCCGGACCCGCAAGTGGCACGCGCCGTCGACATTTGCGCCCAGGCAAAAGGTGGCAGCCTTGGGCTCTCAGGTGCCAATGATGGGGCCCCGTTAACACTAGAAAAATAACACTTGCTTTCTGTCCTGCCACCTTTTCCCAGGGAGGAATCTTCGTCCGTCTGGAAATCTGGGTTCAAAAATGGCAGTGCCCCAAACCCACACAAGGTACACACCGTCGAGCTTTGCGCCCAGGCAAAAGGTGGCAGCCTTGGGCTCTCAGCTGCCAATGATGGTGCCCCATTACCCCTAGAAAAGGCACAATGGCTTTCTGTCCTGGCACCTTTTCCCAGGGAGGAATCTTCATCGGTTTGGAATTCTGCTCTGAGAATCGGCACTTTCCTGGACCCGCAAGTGGAACGCACCATCGAGCTTTGCGTCCAGGGAAAAGGTGGCAGTCTTGGGCTCTCAGGTGCCAATGATGGGGCCCCATTACCTTTACAAAAAGCACAATGGCTTTCTGTCCTGGCACCTTTTCCCTGGGAGGACTCTTCATTGGTCTGGAATTCTGGGCTGTAAAATGGCACTTTCTAGGACCAGCACGTGGCACGCACTGTCGTGCTTTGAGTCCAGGGAAAAGGAGGCAACCTCTGGCTCTCAGATGCCAATGACGGGCCCCCATTAACACTAGAAATGGAACAATCGCTTTCTGTCCTGGGAGCCTTTTCCCTGGGAGGAGTCGTCATCCGTCTGGAATCCTGGGCTGAACAAAGGTCTTTCTCTGACCTGCACGTGGCAGGCACCATCTAGCTTTGCGCCCAGGGAAAAGGTGGCAGCCTTGGGCTCTCAGGTGCCAAACATGAGGTCCCATTACCCCTAGAAAAGGCACAATGGCTTTCTGTCCTGACACCTTTTCCCAGAGAGGAATCGACTTCCGTCTGGAATTCTGGGCTGAAAAACGACCCTTTCCCGGACCCGCACAGGGTATGCACCGTCGAGCTTTGCACCCAGGGAAAAGGTGGCAGCCTTGGGCTCTCAGGTGCCAATGATGGGGCCCAATTAGCATTACAAAATACACAATGGCTTTCCCTCCTGGTACCTTTTCCCTCTGAGGAATCTTTATAGGTCTGGAATTCTGGGCTGAAAAATGGCACTTTCCCGGACCCGCACGTGGAACGCTCCGTCGAGCTTTGCGCCCAGGGAAAAGGTGGCAGCCTTGGGCTCTCAGGTGTCAATTCTGGGGCCCCATTAACCCTAGAAAAGGCACAATTGCTTTCTGTCCAGGCACCTTTTCCCAGGGAGAAATCTTCGCTGGCCTGGAATTCTGGGATGAGAAACAGCACATTCCTGGACCCGCAAGTGGCACGCACCGTTGAGCTTTGCGCTCAGGGAAAAGGTTGCAGCCTTCGGCTCTCAGGTGTCAATGATGGAGCCCCATTAACCCTAGAGAAGGAACAATCGCTTTCTGTCCTTCTACCTTTTCCCAGGGAGGAATCTTCATCGGTCTGGAATTCTGGAATGAGAAACGGCAATTTCCCGGACCCTCACGTAGCACGCATGGTCGAGCTTTGCGCCCAGGGTATAGGAGGCAACCTTGGGCTCTCAGGTGCCAATGATGGAGCCCGATTAACCCTAGAAATGGAACAATCGCTTTCTTTCCTGGGAGCCTCTTCCCTGTGAGGAGTCTTCATCCGTCTGGAATTGAGGGCTGAAAAACGGCACTTTCCCGGACAAGAAAGTGGTACGTGCCGTTGATGTTTGCGCCCACGGAAAAGGTGGCAGCCTTGAACTCTCAGGTGCCAATGATGGGGCACCATTGACCCTAGAAAAGGACAATTCGATTTCTGACCTGGCACCTTTTCCCTGGGAGGTGTCTTCGTCCGTCTGGAATTCTGGGCTGAAAAATGGCACTTCCCCGGACCTGCAAGTGGCACGCGCCGTCGACATTTGCGCCCAGGCAAAAGGTGGCAGCCTTGGACTCTCAGGTGCCAATGATGGGGCCCAATTAGCATTACAAAATACACAATGGCTTTGTCTCCTGGTACCTTTTCCCTCTGAGGAATCTTCATACGTCTGGAATTCTGGGCTGAAAAATGGAACTTTCCCGGACCCGCACATGGGACGCTCCGTCGAGCTTTGCGCCCAGGGAAAAGGTGGCAACCTTGGGCTCTCAGGTGTCAATTCTGGGGCTCCACTAACCCTAGAAAAGGCACAATTGCTTTCTGTCCAGGCACCTTTTCCCTGGGAGAAATCTTCATCAGCCTCGAATTCTGGGATGAGAAACAGCACATTCCTGGACCCGCAAGTGGCACGCACCGTCGAGCTTTGCGCTCAGGGAAAAGGTTGCAGCCTTCGGCTCTCAGGTGTCAATGATGGAGCCCCATTAACCCTAGAAAAGGAACAATCGCTTTCTGTCCTGACACCTTTTCCCAGGGAGGAATCTTCATCGGTCTGGAATTCTGGAATGAGAAACGGCAATTTCCCGGATCCTCACGTAGCACGCATGGTCGAGCTTTGCGCCCAGGGTATAGGAGGCAACCTTGGGCTCTCAGGTGCCAATGATGGAGCCCGATTAACCCTAGAAATGGAACAATCGCTTTCTTTCCTGGGAGCCTCTTCCCTGTGAGGAGTCTTCATCCGTCTGGAATTGAGGGCTGAAAAACGGCACTTCCCCGGACAAGAAAGTGGTACGTGCCGTTGATGTTTGCGCCCACGGAAAAGGTGGCAGCCTTGAACTCTGAGTGCCAATGATGGGGCACCATTGACCCCAGAAAAGGACAATTCGATTTCTGACCTGGCACCTTTTCCCTGGGAGGTGTCTTCGTCCGTCTGGAATTCTGGGCTGAAAAATGGCACTTCCCCGGACCCGCAAGTGGCATGCGCCATCGACATTTGCGCCCAGGCAAAAGGTGGCAGCCTTGGGCTTTCAGGTGCCAATGATGGGGCCCCGTTAACACTAGAAAAATAACACTTGCTTTCTGTCCTGGCACCTTTTCCCAGGGAGGAATCTTCATCGGTTTGGAATTCTGGTCTGAGAATCGGCACTTTCCTGGACCCGCAAGTGGAACGCACCATCGAGCTTTGCGTCCAGGGAAAAGGTGGCAGCCTTTTGCTCTCAGGTGCCAATGATGGGGCCTCATTACCTTTACAAAAAACACAATGGCTTTCTGTCCTGGCACCTTTTCCCTGGGAGGACTCTTCATTGGTCTGGAATTCTGGGCTGTAAAATTGCACTTTCTGGGACCAGCACGTGGCACGCACTGTCGTGCTTTGCGCCCAGGGAAAAGGAGGCAAGCTCTGGCTCTCAGATGCCAATGACGGGCCCCCATTAACACTAGAAATGGAACAATCGCTTTCTGTCCTGGGAGCCTTTTCCCTGGGAGGAGTCGTCATCCGTCTGGAATCCTGGGCTGAACAAAGCACTTTCTCTGACCTGCACGTGGCAGGCACCATCGACATTTGCGCCCAGGCAAAAGGTGGCAGCCTTGGGCTCTCAGGTGCCAATGATGGGGCCTCATTACCCCTAGAAAAAGAACAATCGCTTTCTCTCCTGGCACCTTTTCCCAGGGAGGAATCTTCATCCGTCTGGAATTCTGGGCTGAAAACGGCTCTTTTCCTTAACTGCATGTGGCACGCACCGTCGAGCTTTGCGCCCAGGGAAAAGGTGTCAGCCCTGGGCTCTCAGCTGCCAATTTTGGGGCCCCATTAACCCTAGAAAAGGCACAATCGCTTTCTGTCCTTGCACCTTTTCCCTGGGAGAAATCTTCGCTGGCCTGGAATTCTGGGATGAGAAACGGCACATTCCCAGACTTGCAAGTTGCACCCGCCGTCGACATTTGCGCCCAGGGAAAAGGTGGCAGCCTTGGGCTCTCAGGTGCCAAAGATGAGGTCCCATTAACCCTAGAAAAGGCACAACGGCTTTCTGTCCTGACACCTTTTCCCAGAGAGGAATCGACTTCCGTCTGGAATTCTGGGCTGAAAAACGGCCCTTTCCCGGACCCGCACAGGGTATGCACCGTCGAGCTTTGCACCCAGGGAAAAGGTGGCAGCCTTGGGCTCTCAGGTGCCAATGATGGGGCCCAATTAGCATTACAAAATACACAATGGCTTTGTCTCCTGGTACCTTTTCCCTCTGAGGAATCTTCATACGTCTGGAATTCTGGGCTGAAAAATGACACTTTCCCGGACCCGCACGTGGAACGCTCCGTCGAGCTTTGCGCCCAGGGAAAAAGTGGCAGCCTTGGGCTCTCAGGTGTCAGTTTTGGGGCTCCATTAACCCTAGAAAAGGCACAATTGCTTTCTGTCCAGGCACCTTTTCCCTGGGAGAAATCTTCATCGGCCTCGAATTCTGGGATGAGAAACAGCACATTCCTGGACCCGCAAGTGACACGCACCGTTGAGCTTTGCGCTCAGGGAAAAGGTTGCAGCCTTCGGCTCTCAGGTGTCAATGATGGAACCCCATTAACCCTAGAGAAGAAACAATCGCTTTCTGTCCTGACACCTTTTCCCACGGAGGAATCTTCATTGGTCTGGAATTCTGGAATGAGAAACGGCAATTTCCCGGACCCTCACGTAGCACGCATGGTCGAGCTTTGCGCCCAAGGTATAGGAGGCAACCTTGGGCTCTCAGGTGTCAATGATGGAGCCCGATTAACCCTAGAAATGGAACAATCGCTTTCTTTCCTGGGAGCCTCTTCCCTGTGAGGAGTCTTCATCTGTCTGGAATTGAGGGCTGAAAAACGGCACTTTCCCGGACAAGAAAGTGGTACGTGCCGTTGATGTTTGCGCCCACGGAAAAGGTGGCAGCCTTGAACTCTGAGGTGCCAATGATGGGGCACCATTGACCCTAGAAAAGGACAATTATACTTCTGACCTGGCACCTTTTCCCTGGGAGGTGTCTTCATCCGTCTGGAATTCTGGGCTGAAAAATGGCACTTCCCCGGACCCGCAAGTGGCACGCACCGTCGACATTTGCGCCCAGGCAAAAGGTGGCAGCCTTGGGCTCTCAGGTGCCAATGATGGGGCCCCGTTAACACTAGAAAAATAACACTTGCTTTCTGTCCTGCCACCTTTTCCCAGGGAGGAATCTTCGTCCGTCTGGAAATCTGGGTTCAAAAATGGCAGTGCCCCAAACCCACACAAGGTACACACCGTCGAGCTTTGCGCCCAGGCAAAAGGTGGCAGCCTTGGGCTCTCAGCTGCCAATGATGGTGCCCCATTACCCCTAGAAAAGGCACAATGGCTTTCTGTCCTGGCACCTTTTCCCAGGGAGGAATCTTCATCGGTTTGGAATTCTGCTCTGAGAATCGGCACTTTCCTGGACCCGCAAGTGGAACGCACCATCGAGCTTTGCGTCCAGGGAAAAGGTGGCAGTCTTGGGCTCTCAGGTGCCAATGATGGGGCCCCATTACCTTTACAAAAAGCACAATGGCTTTCTGTCCTGGCACCTTTTCCCTGGGAGGAGTCTTCATTGGTCTGGAATTCTGGGCTGTAAAATGGCACTTTCTAGGACCAGCACGTGGCACGCACTGTCGTGCTTTGCGCCCAGGGAAAAGGAGGCAACCTCTGGCTCTCAGATGCCAATGACGGGCCCCCATTAACACTAGAAATGGAACAATCGCTTTCTGTCCTGGGAGCCTTTTCCCTGGGAGGAGTCGTCATCCGTCTGGAATCCTGGGCTGAACAAAGGTCTTTCTCTGACCTGCACGTGGCAGGCACCATCTAGCTTTGCGCCCAGGGAAAAGGTGGCAGCCTTGGGCTCTCAGGTGCCAAACATGAGGTCCCATTACCCCTAGAAAAGGCACAATGGCTTTCTGTCCTGACACCTTTTCCCAGAGAGGAATCGACTTCCGTCTGGAATTCTGGGCTGAAAAACGACCCTTTCCCGGACCCGCACAGGGTATGCACCGTCGAGCTTTGCACCCAGGGAAAAGGTGGCAGCCTTGGGCTCTCAGGTGCCAATGATGGGGCCCAATTAGCATTACAAAATACACAATGGCTTTCCCTCCTGGTACCTTTTCCCTCTGAGGAATCTTTATAGGTCTGGAATTCTGGGCTGAAAAATGGCACTTTCCCGGACCCGCACGTGGAACGCTCCGTCGAGCTTTGCGCCCAGGGAAAAGGTGGCAGCCTTGGGCTCTCAGGTGTCAATTCTGGGGCCCCATTAACCCTAGAAAAGGCACAATTGCTTTCTGTCCAGGCACCTTTTCCCAGGGAGAAATCTTCGCTGGCCTGGAATTCTGGGATGAGAAACAGCACATTCCTGGACCCGCAAGTGGCACGCACCGTTGAGCTTTGCGCTCAGGGAAAAGGTTGCAGCCTTCGGCTCTCAGGTGTCAATGACGGAGCCCCATTAACCCTAGAGAAGGAACAATCGCTTTCTGTCCTTCTACCTTTTCCCAGGGAGGAATCTTCATCGGTCTGGAATTCTGGAATGAGAAACGGCAATTTCCCGGACCCTCACGTAGCACGCATGGTCGAGCTTTGCGCCCAGGGTATAGGAGGCAACCTTGGGCTCTCAGGTGCCAAAGATGGAGCCCGATTAACCCTAGAAATTGAACAATCGCTTTCTTTCCTGGGAGCCTCTTCCCTGTGAGGAGTCTTCATCCGTCTGGAATTGAGGGCTGAAAAACGGCACTTTCCCGGACAAGAAAGTGGTACGTGCCGTTGATGTTTGCGCCCACGGAAAAGGTGGCAGCCTTGAACTCTCAGGTGCCAATGATGGGGCACCATTGACCCTAGAAAAGGACAATTCGATTTCTGACCTGGCACCTTTTCCCTGGGAGGTGTCTTCGTCCGTCTGGAATTCTGGGCTGAAAAATGGCACTTCCCCGGACCTGCAAGTGGCACGCGCCGTCGACATTTGCGCCAAGGCAAAAGGTGGCAGCCTTGGACTCTCAGGTGCCAATGATGGGGCCCAATTAGCATTACAAAATACACAATGGCTTTGTCTCCTGGTACCTTTTCCCTCTGAGGAATCTTCATACGTCTGGAATTCTGGGCTGAAAAATGGAACTTTCCCGGACCCGCACATGGGACGCTCCGTCGAGCTTTGCGCCCAGGGAAAAGGTGGCAACCTTGGGCTCTCAGGTGTCAATTTTGGGGCTCCACTAACCCTAGAAAAGGCACAATTGCTTTCTGTCCAGGCACCTTTTCCCTGGGAGAAATCTTCATCGGCCTCGAATTCTGGGATGAGAAACAGCACATTCCTGGACCCGCAAGTGGCACGCACCGTCGAGCTTTGCGCTCAGGGAAAAGGTTGCAGCCTTGGGCTCTCAGGTGCCAATGATGGGGCCCCGTTAACACTAGAAAAATAACACTTGCTTTCTGTCCTGCCACCTTTTCCCAGGGAGGAATCTTCGTCCGTCTGGAAATCTGGGTTCAAAAATGGCACTGCCCCAAATCCGCACAAGGTACACACCGTCGAGCTTTGCGCCCAGGGAAAAGGTGGCAGCTTTGGGCTCTCAGCTGCCAATAATGGGGCCCCATTACCCCTAGAAAAGGCAGAATGGCTTTCTGTCCTGGCACCTTTTCCCAGGGAGGAATCTTCATCGGTTTGGAATTCTGCTCTGAGAATCGGCACTTTCCTGGACCCGCAAGTGGAACACACCATCGAGCTTTGCGTCCACGGAAAAGGTGGCAGTCTTGGGCTCTCAGGTGCCAATGATGGGGCCCCACTACCTTTACAAAAAGCACAATGGCTTTCTGTCCTGGCACCTTTTCCCTGGGAGGACTCTTCATTGGTCTGGAATTCTGGGCTGTAAAATGGCACTTTCTGGGACCAGCACGTGGCACGCACTGTCGTGCTTTGCGCCCAGGGAAAAGGAGGCTATCTCTGGCTCTCAGATGCCAATGACGGGCCCCCATTAACACTAGAAATGGAACAATCGCTTTCTGTCCTGGGAGCCCTTTCCCTGGGAGGAGTCATCATCCGTCTGGAATCCTGGGCTGAACAAAGCACTTTCTCTGACCTGCACGTGGCAGGCACCATCTAGCTTTGCGCCCAGGGAAGAGGTGAGAGCCTTGGGCTCTCAGGTGCCAATGATGGGTCCTCGTTAACACTAGATAAATAACAATCGCTTTCTGTCCTGGCACCTTTTCCCTGGGAGGAATTTTCGTCCGTCTCGAATTCTGGACTGAAAAACGGCACTTCCCCGGACCCGAAAGTGGAACGCACCGTCGAGCTTTGTGCCCAGGCAAAAGGTGGCAGCCTTGGGCTCTCAGGTGCCAATGATGGGGCCCCATTACCTCTAGAAAAAGAATAATGGCTTTCTGTCCTGGCACCATTTCCCTGGGAGGAATCTTCATTGGTCTGGAATTCTGGGCTGAAAACGGCTCTTTCCCTTACCCGCGTGTGGCACGCACCGTCGACCTTTACGCCCAGGGAAAAGGTGGCAGCCTTGGGCTCTCAGCTGCCAATTATGGGGCCCAATTAGCATTACAAAATACACAATGGCTTTCTGTCCTGCTACCTTTTCCCTCTGAGGAGTCTTCATAGGTCTGGAATTCTGGGCTGAAAAATGGCACTTTCCCGGACCCGCACCTGGAACGCTCCGTCGAGCTTTGCGTCCAGGGAAAAGGTGGCAGCCTTGGGTTCTCAGGTGTCAATTTTGGGGCCCCATTAACCCTAGAAAAGGCACAATTGCTTTCTGTCCAGGCACCTTTTCCCTGGGAGAAATCTTCATCGGCCATGATTTCTGGGATGAGAAACAGCACATTCCTGGACCCGCAAGTGGCACGCACCGTTGAGCTTTGCGCTCAGGGAAAAGGTGGCAGCCTTGGGCTCTCAGGTGTCAGTGATGGAGCCCCATTAACCCTAGAAAAGGAACAATCGCTTTCTGTCCTGACACCTTTTCCCAGGGAGGAATCTTCATCGGTCTGGAATTCTGGAATGAGAAACGGCAATTTCCCGGATCCTCACGTAGCACGCATGGTCGAGCTTTGCGCCCAGGGTATAGGAGGCAACCTTGGGCTCTCAGGTGCCAATGATGGAGCCCGATTAACCCTAGAAATGGAACAATCGCTTTCTTTCCTGGGAGCCTCTTCCCTGTGAGGAGTCTTCATCCGTCTGGAATTGAGGGCTGAAAAACGGCACTTTCCCGGACAAGAAAGTGGCAAGCGCCGTCGACATTTGCGCCCAGGCAAAAGGTGGCAGTCTTGGGCTCTCAGGTGCCAATGATGGGGCCCCATTACCTTTACAAAAAGCACAATGGCTTTCTGTCCTGGCACCTTTTCCCTGGGAGGAGTCTTCATTGGTCTGGAATTCTGGGCTGTAAAATGGCACTTTCTGGGACCAGCACGTGGCACGCACTGTCGTGCTTTGAGTCCAGGGAAAAGGAGGCAACCTCTGGCTCTCAGATGCCAATGACGGGCCCCCATTAACACTAGAAATGGAACAATCGCTTTCTGTCCTGGGAGCCTTTTCCCTGGGAGGAGTCGTCATCCGTCTGGAATCCTGGGCTGAACAAAGGTCTTTCTCTGACCTGCACGTGGCAGGCACCATCTAGCTTTGCGCCCAGGGAAAAGGTGGCAGCCTTGGGCTCTCAGGTGCCAAACATGAGGTCCCATTACCCCTAGAAAAGGCACAATGGCTTTCTGTCCTGACACCTTTTCCCAGAGAGGAATCGACTTCCGTCTGGAATTCTGGGCTGAAAAACGACCCCTTCCCGGACCCGCACAGGGTATGCACCGTCGAGCTTTGCACCCAGGGAAAAGGTGGCAGCCTTGGGCTCTCAGGTGCCAATGATGGGGCCCAATTAGCATTACAAAATACACAATGACTTTGCCTCCTGGTACCTTTTCCCTCTGAGGAATCTTCATAGGTCTGGAATTCTGGGCTGAAAAATGGCACTTTCCCGGACCCGCATGTGGAACGCTCCGTCGAGCTTTGCGCCCAGGGCAAAGGTGGAAGCCTTGGGCTCTCAGGTGTCAATTTTGGGGCCCCATTAACCCTAGAAAAGGCACAATTGCTTTCTGTCCTGGCCCCTTTTCCCTGGGAGAAATCTTCATCGGCCTCGAATTCTGGGATGAGAAACAGCACATTCCTGGACCCGCAAGTGGCACGCACCGTCGAGCTTTGCGCTCAGGGAAAAGGTTGCAGCCTTCGGCTCTCAGGTGTCAATGATGGAGCCCCATTAACCCTAGAAAAGGAACAATCGCTTTCTGTCCTTCTACCTTTTCCCAGGGAGGAATCTTCATCGGTCTGGAATTCTGGAATGAGAAACGGCAATTTCCCGGACCCTCACGTAGCACGCATGGTCGAGCTTTGCGCCCAGGGTATAGGAGGCAACCTTGGGCTCTCAGGTGCCAATGATGGAGCCCGATTAACCCTAGAAATGGAACAATCGCTTTCTTTCCTGGGAGCCTCTTCCCTGTGAGGAGTCTTCATCCGTCTGGAATTGAGGGCTGAAAAACGGCACCTTCCCGGACAAGAAAGTGGTACGTGCCATTGATGTTTGCGCCCACGGAAAAGGTGGCAGCCTTGAACTCTGAGGTGCCAATGATGGGGCACCATTGACCCTAGAAAAGGACAATTCGATTTCTGACCTGGCACCTTTTCCCTGGGAGGTGTCTTCGTCCGTCTGGAATCCTGGGCTGAAAAATGGCACTTCCCCGGACCTGCAGGTGGCACGCGCCGTCGACATTTGCGCCCAGGCAAAAGGTGGCAGCCTTGGGCTCTCAGGTGCCAATGATGGGGTCCCGTTACCCCTAGAAAAGGCACAATGGCTTTCTGTCCTGGCACCTTTTCCCAGGGAGGAATCTTCATCGGTTTGGAATTCTGCTCTGAGAATCGGCCCTTTCCTGGACCCGCAAGTGGAACGCACCATCGAGCTTTGCGTCCAGGGAAAAGGTGGCAGTCTTGGGCTCTCAGGTGCCAATGATGGGGCCCCATTACCTTTACAAAAAGCACAATGGCTTTCTGTCCTGGCACCTTTTCCCTGGGAGGAGTCTTCATTGGTCTGGAATTCTGGGCTGTAAAATGGCACTTTCTGGGACCAGCACGTGGCACGCACTGTCGTGCTTTGCGCCCAGGGAAAAGGAGGCAACCTCTGGCTCTCAGATGCCAATGACGGGCCCCTAATAACAATAGAAATGGAACAATCGCTTTCTGTCCTGGGAGCCTTTTCCCTGGGAGGAGTCGTCAGCCGTCTGGAATCCTTGGCTGAACAAAGCACTTTCTCTGAGCTGCACGTGGCAGGCACCATCTAGCTTTGCGCCCAGGGAAAAGGTGGCAGCCTTGGGCTCTCAGGTGCCAATGATGGGTCCCCGTTAACACTAGATAAATAATAATCGCTTTCTGTCCTGGCACCTTTTCCCTGGGAGTAATTTTCGTCCATCTGGAATTCTGGGCTGAAAAACGGCACTTCCCCGGACCTGCAAGTGGAACGCACCGTCGAGCTTTGTGCCCAGGCAAAAGGTGGCAGCCTTGGGCTCTCAGGTGCCAATAATCGGGCCCCATTACACCTAGAAAAAGAACAATCGCTTTCTGTCCTGGCACCTTTTCCCTGGGAGGAATCTTCATTGGTCTGGAATTCTGGGATGAAAACGGCTCTTTCCCTTACCCGCATGTGGCACGCACCATCGAGCTTTGCACCCAGGGAAAAGGTGGCAGCCCTGGGCTCTCAGCTGCCAATTTTGGGGCCCCATTAACCCTAGAAAAGGCACAATGGCTTTCTGTCCTGGCACCTTTTCCCAGGGAGAAATCTTCGCTGGCCTGGAATTCTGGGATGAGAAACGGCACATTCCCGGACTTGCAAGTGGCACGCGCCGTCGACATTTGCGGCCAGGGAAAAGGTGGCAGCCTTGGGCTCTCAGGTGCCAAAGATGAGGTCCCATTACCCCTAGAAAAGGCACAATGGCTTTCTGTCCTGACACCTTTTCCCAGAGAGGAATCGACTTCCGTCTGGAATCCTGGGCTGAAAAACGGCCCTTTCCCGGACCCGCACAGGGTATGCACCGTCGAGCTTTGCACCCAGGGAAAAGGTGGCAGTCTTGGACTCTCAGGTGCCAATGATGGGGCCCAATTAGTATTACAAAATACACAATGGCTTTGTCTCCTGGTACCTTTTCCCTCTGAGGAATCTTCATACGTCTGGAATTCTGGGCTGAAAAATGGAATTTTCCCGGACCAGCACGTGGAAGGCTCGGTCGAGCTTTGCGCCCAGGGAACAGGTGGCAGCCTTGGGCTCTCAGGTGTCAATTTTGGGGCCCCATTAACCTTTGAAAAGGCACAATTGCTTTCTGTCCTGGCATCTTTTCCCAGGGAGAAATCTTCATCGGCCTCGAATTCTGGGATGAGAAACAGCACATTCCTGGACCCGCAAGTGGCACGCACCGTCGAGCTTTACGCTCAGGGAAAAGGTTGCAGCCTTGGGCTCTCAGGTGTCAATGATGGAGCCCCATTAACCCTAGAAAAGGAACAATCGCTTTCTGTCCTGACACCTTTTCCCAGGGAGGAATCTTCATCGGTCTGGAATTCTGGAATGAGAAAGGGCAATTTCCCGGACCCTCACGTAGCACGCATGGTCGAGCTTTGCGCCCAAGGTATAGGAGGCAACCTTGGGCTCTCAGGTGTCACTGATGGAGCCCGATTAACCCTAGAAATGGAACAATCGCTTTCTTTCCTGGGAGCCTCTTCCCTGTGAGGAGTCTTCATCCGTCTGGAATTGAGGGCTGAAAAACGGCACTTTCCCGGACAAGAAAGTGGTACGTGCCGTTGATGTTTGCGCCCACGGAAAAGGTGGCAGCCTTGAACTCTGAGGTGCCAATGATGGGGCACCATTGACCCTAGAAAAGGACAATTCGATTTCTGACCTGGCACCTTTTCCCTGGGAGGTGTCTTCGTCCGTCTGGAATTCTGGGCTGAAAAATGGCACTTCCCCGGACCTGCAGGTGGCACGCGCCGTCGACATTTGCGCCCAGGCAAAAGGTGGCAGCCTTGGGCTCTCAGGTGACAATGATGGGGTCCCGTTACCCCTAGAAAAGGCACAATGGCTTTCTTTCCTGGCACCTTTTCCCAGGGAGGAATCTTCATCGGTTTGGAATTCTGGTCTGAGAATCGGCACTTTCCTGGACCCGCAAGTGGAACGCACCATCGAGCTTTGCGTCCAGGGAAAAGGTGGCAGTCTTGGGCTCTCAGGTGCCAATGATGGGGCCCCATTACCTTTACAAAAAGCACAATGGCTTTCTGTCCTGGCACCTTTTCCCTGGGAGGAGTCTTCATTGGTCTGGAATTCTGGGCTGTAAAATGGCACTTTCTGGGACCAGCACGTGGCACGCACTGTCGTGCTTTGCGCCCAGGGAAAAGGAGGCAACCTCTGGCTCTCAGATGCCAATGACGGGCCCCTAATAACAATAGAAATGGAACAATCGCTTTCTGTCCTGGGAACCTTTTCCCTGGGAGGAGTCGTCAGCCGTCTGGAATCCTTGGCTGAACAAAGCACTTTCTCTGACCTGCACGTGGCAGGCACCATCTAGCTTTGCGCCCAGGGAAAAGGTGGCAGCCTTGGGCTCTCAGGTGCCAATGATGGGTCCCCGTTAACACTAGATAAATAATAATCGCTTTCTCTCCTGGCACCTTTTCCCTGGGAGTAATTTTCGTCCATCTGGAATTCTGGGCTGAAAAACGGCACTTCCCCGGACCTGCAAGTGGAACGCACCGTCGAGCTTTGTGCCCAGGCAAAAGGTGGCAGCCTTGGGCTCTCAGGTGCCAATAATCGGGCCCCATTTTCCTTAGAAAAAGAACAATCGCTTTCTGTCCTGGCACCTTTTCCCTGGGAGGAATCTTCATTGGTCTGGAATTCTGGGCTGAAAAGGGCTCTTTCCCTTACCCGCATGTGGCACGCACCATCGAGCTTTGCGCCCAGGGAAAAGGTGGCAGCCCTGGGCTCTCAGCTGCCAATTTTGGGGCCCCATTAACCCTAGAAAAGGCACAATGGCTTTCTGTCCTGGCACCTTTTCCCAGGGAGAAATCTTCGCTGGCCTGGAATTCTGGGATGAGAAACGGCACATTCCCGGACTTGCAAGTGGCACGCGCCGTCGACATTTGCGGCCAGGGAAAAGGTGGCAGCCTTGGGCTCTCAGGTGCCAAAGATGAGGTCCCATTACCCCTAGAAAAGGCACAATGGCTTTCTGTCCTGACACCTTTTCCCAGAGAGGAATCGACTTCCGTCTGGAATCCTGGGCTGAAAAACGGCCCTTTCCCGGACCCGCACAGGGTATGCACCGTCGAGCTTTGCACCCAGGGAAAAGGTGGCAGTCTTGGACTCTCAGGTGCCAATGATGGGGCCCAATTAGTATTACAAAATACACAATGGCTTTGTCTCCTGGTACCTTTTCCCTCTGAGGAATCTTCATACGTCTGGAATTCTGGGCTGAAAAATGGAACTTTCCCGGACCTGCACGTGGAAGGCTCCGTCGAGCTTTGCGCCCAGGGAAAAGGTGGCAGCCTTGGGCTCTCAGGTGTCAATTTTGGGGCCCCATTAACCTTTGAAAAGGCACAATTGCTTTCTGTCCTGGCATCTTTTCCCAGGGAGAAATCTTCATGGGCCTCGAATTCTGGGATGAGAAACAGCACATTCCTGGACCCGCAAGTGGCACGCACCGTCGAGCTTTGCGCTCAGGGAAAAGGTTGCAGCCTTGGGCTCTCAGGTGTCAATGATGGAGCCCCATTAACCCTAGAAAAGGAACAATCGCTTTCTGTCCTGACACCTTTTCCCAGGGAGGAATCTTCATCGGTCTGGAATTCTGGAATGAGAAAGGGCAATTTCCCGGACCCTCACGTAGCACGCATGGTCGAGCTTTGCACCCAAGGTATAGGAGGCAACCTTGGGCTCTCAGGTGTCACTGATGGAGCCCGATTAACCCTAGAAATGGAACAATCGCTTTCTTTCCTGGGAGCCTCTTCCCTGTGAGGAGTCTTCATCCGTCTGGAATTGAGGGCTGAAAAACGGCACTTTCCCGGACAAGAAAGTGGTACGTGCCGTTGATGTTTGCGCCCACGGAAAAGGTGGCAGCCTTGAACTCTCAGGTGCCAATGATGGGGCACCATTGACCCTAGAAAAGGACAATTCGATTTCTGACCTGGCACCTTTTCCCTGGGAGGTGTCTTCGTCCGTCTGGAATTCTGGGCTGAAAAATGGCACTTCCCCGGACCCGCAAGTGGCATGCGCCATCGACATTTGCGCCCAGGCAAAAGGTGGCAGCCTTGGGCTCTCAGCTGCCAATGATGGGGCCCCGTTAACACTAGAAAAAAACCACTTGCTTTCTGTCCTGGCACCTTTTCCCAGGGAGGAATCTTCATCGGTTTGGATTTCTGGTCTGAGAATCGGCACTTTCCTGGACCCGCAAGTGGAACGCACCATCGAGCTTTGCGTCCAGGGAAAAGGTGGCAGCCTTTTGCTCTCAGGTGCCAATGATGGGGCCCCATTACCTTTACAAAAAACACAATGGCTTTCTCTCCTGGCACCTTTTCCCTGGGAGGACTCTTCATTGGTCTGGAATTCTGGGCTGTAAAATTGCACTTTCTGGGACCAGCACGTGGCACGCACTGTCGTGCTTTGCGCCCAGGGAAAAGGAGGCAAGCTCTGGCTCTCAGATGCCAATGACGGGTCCCCATTAACACTAGAAATGGAACAATCGCTTTCTGTCCTGGGAGCCTTTTCCCTGGGAGGAGTCGTCATCCGTCTGGAATCCTAGGCTGAACAAAGCACTTTCTCTGACCTGCACGTGGCAGGCACCATCTAGCTTTGCGCCCAGGGAAAAGGTGGCAGCCTTGGGCTCTCAGGTGCCAATGATGGGGCCTCATTACCCCTAGAAAAAGAACAATCGCTTTCTGTCCTGGCGCCTTTTCCCAGGGAGGAATCTTCATTGGTCTGGAATTCTGAGCTGAAAACGGCTCTTTCCCTTAACTGCATGTGGCACGTACCGTCGAGCTTTGTGCCCAGGGAAAAGGTGGCAGCCCTGGGCTCTCAGCTGCCAATTTTGGGGCCCCATTAAGCCTAGAAAAGGCACAATCGCTTTCTGTCCTGGCACCTTTTCCCTGGGAGAAATCTTCACTGGCCTGGAATTCTGGCATGAGAAACGGCACATTCCCGGACTTGCAAGTGGCACGCGCCGTCGACATTTGCGCCCAGGGAAAAGGTGGCAGCCTTGGGCTCTCAGGTGCCAAAGATGAGGTCCCATTAACCCTAGAAAAGGCACAACGGCTTTCTGTCCTGACACCTTTTCCCAGAGAGGAATCGACTTCCGTCTGGAATCCTGGGCTGAAAAACGGCCCTTTCCCGGACCCGCACAGGGTATGCACCGTCGAGCTTTGCGCCCAGGGAAAAGGTGGCAGCCTTGGCCTCTCAGGTGTCAGTTTTGGGGCTCCATTAACCCTAGAAAAGGCACAATTGCTTTCTGTCCTGGCACCTTTTCCCTGGGAGAAATCTTAATCGGCCTCGAATTCTGGGATGAGAAACAGCACATTCCTGGACCCGCAAGTGACACGCACCGTTGAGCTTTGCGCTCAGGGAAAAGGTTGCAGCCTTGGGCTCTCAGGTGTCAATGATGGAGCCCCATTAACCCTAGAGAAGAAACAATTGCTTTCTGTCCTGACACCTTTTCCCAGGGAGGAATCTTCATTGGTCTGGAATTCTGGAATGAGAAACGGCAATTTCCCGGACCCTCACGTAGCACGCATGGTCGAGCTTTGCGCCCAGGGTATAGGAGGCAACCTTGGGCTCTCAGGTGCCAATGATGGAGCCCAATTAGCATTACAAAATACACAATGGCTTTGTCTCCTGGTACCTTTTCCCTCTGAGGAATCTTCATAGGTCTGGAATTCTGGGCTGAAAAATGGCACTTTCCCGAACCTGCACGTGGAAGCCTCCGTCGAGCTTTGCGCCCAGGGAAAAGGTGGAAGCCTTGGGCTCTCAGGTGTCAATTTTGGGGCCCCATTAACCTTTGAAAAGGCACAATTGCTTTCTGCCCTGGCATCTTTTCCCAGGGAGAAATCTTCATCGGCCTCGAATTCTGGGATGAGAAACAGCACATTCCTGGACCCGCAAGTGGCACGCACCGTCGAGCTTTGCGCTCAGGGAAAAGGTTGCAGCCTTGGGCTCTCAGGTGTCAATGATGGAGCCCCATTAACCCTAGAAAAGGAACAATCGCTTTCTGTCCTGACACCTTTTCCCAGGGAGGAATCTTCATCGGTCTGGAATTCTGGAATGAGAAAGGGCAATTTCCCGGACCCTCACGTAGCACGCATGGTCGAGCTTTGCGCCCAAGGTATAGGAGGCAACCTTGGGCTCTCAGGTGTCACTGATGGAGCCTGATTAACCCTAGAAATGGAACAATCGCTTTCTGTCCTGGGAGCCTCTTCCCTGTGAGGAGTCTTCATCCGTCTGGAATTGAGGGCTGAAAAACGGCACTTTCCCGGACAAGAAAGTGGTACGCGCCATTGATGTTTGCGCCCACCGAAAAGGTGGCAGCCTTGAACTCTCAGGTGCCAATGATGGGGCACCATTGACCCTAGAAAAGGACAATTCGATTTCTGACCTGGCACCTTTTCCCTGGGAGGTGTCTTCGTCCGTCTGGAATTCTGGGCTGAAAAATGGCACTTCCCCGGACCCGCAAGTGGCACGCGCCGTCGACATTTGCGCCCAGGCAAAAGGTGGCAGCCTTGGGCTCTCAGGTGCCAATGATGGGGCCCCGTTAACACTAGAAAAATAACACTTGCTTTCTGTCCTGCCACCTTTTCCCAGGGAGGAATCTTCGTCCGTCTGGAAATCTGGGTTCAAAAATGGCACTGCCCGAAACCCGCACAAGGTACACACCGTCGAGCTTTGCGCCCAGGGAAAAGGGGGCAGCCTTGGGCTCTCAGCTGCCAATGATGGTGCCCCATTACCCCTAGAAAAGGCACAATGGCTTTCTGTCCTGGCACCTTTTCCCAGGGAGGAATCTTCATCGGTTTGGAATTCTGCTCTGAGAATCGGCACTTTCCTGGACCCGCAAGTGGAACGCACCATCGAGCTTTGCGTCCAGGGAAAAGGTGGCAGTCTTGGGCTCTCAGGTGCCAATGATGGGGCCCCATTACCTTTACAAAAAGCACAATGGCTTTCTGTCCTGGCACCTTTTCCCTGGGAGGAGTCTTCATTGGTCTGGAATTCTGGGCTGTAAAATGGCACTTTCTAGGACCAGCACGTGGCACGCACTGTCGTGCTTTGAGTCCAGGGAAAAGGAGGCAACCTCTGGCTCTCAGATGCCAATGACGGGCCCCCATTAACACTAGAAATGGAACAATCGCTTTCTGTCCTGGGAGCCTTTTCCCTGGGAGGAGTCGACATCCGTCTGGAATCCTGGGCTGAACAAAGGTCTTTCTCTGACCTGCACGTGGCAAGCACCATCTAGCTTTGCGCCCAGGGAAAAGGTGGCAGCCTTGGGCTCTCAGGTGCCAAAGATGAGGTCCCATTACCCCTAGAAAAGGCAGAATGGCTTTCTGTCCTGACACCTTTTCCCAGAGAGGAATCGACTTCCTTGTGGAATTCTGGGCTGAAAAACGTCCCTTTCCCGGACCCGCACAGAGTATGCACCGTCGAGCTTTGCACCCAGGGAAAAGGTGGCAGCCTTGGACTCTCAGGTGCCAATGATGGGGCCCAATTAGCATTACAAAATACACAATGGCTTTGCCTCCTGGTACCTTTTCCCTCTGAGGAATCTTCATAGGTCTGGAATTCTGGGCTGAAAAATGGCATTTTCCCGGACCGGCACGTGGAAGGCTCCGTCGAGCTTTGCGCCCAGGGAAAAGGTGGCAGCCTTGGGCTCTCAGGTGTCAATTTTGGGGCCCCATTAACCCTAGAAAAGGGACAATTGCTTTCTGTCCAGGCACCTTTTCCCTGGGAGAAATCTTCATCGGCCATGATTTCTGGGATGAGAAACAGCACATTCCTGGACCCGCAAGTGGCACGCACCGTCGAGCTTTGCGCTCAGGGAAAAGGTTGCAGCCTTGGGCTCTCAGGTGTCAATGATGGAGCCCCATTAACCCTAGAAAAGGAACAATCGCTTTCTGTCCTTCTACCTTTTCCCAGGGAGGAATCTTCATTGGTCTGGAATTCTGGAATGAGAAACGGCAATTTCCCGGACCCTCACGTAGCACGCATGGTCGAGCTTTGCGCCCAGGGTATAGGAGGCAACCTTGGGCTCTCAGGTGCCAATGATAGAGCCCGATTAACCCTAGAAATGGAACAATCGCTTTCTTTCCTGGGAGCCTCTTCCCTGTGAGGAGTCTTCATCCGTCTGGAATTGAGGGCTGAAAAACGGCACTTGCCCGGACCCGCAAGTGGCACGCGCCGTCGACATTTGCGCCCAGGCAAAAGGTGGCAGCCTTGGGCTCTCAGGTGCCAATGATGGGGCCCCATTAACACTAGAAAAATAACACTTGCTTTCTGTCCTGGCACCTTTTCCCAGGGAGGAATCTTCGTTCTTCTGGAAATCTGGGTTCAAAAATGGCACTGCCCCAAACCCGCACAAGGTACACACCGTCGAGCTTTGCGCCCAGGGAAAAGGGGGCAGCCTTGGGCTCTCAGCTGCCAATGATGTTGCCCCATTACCCCTACAAAAGGCACAATGGCTTTCTGTCCTGGCACCTTTTCCCAGGGAGGAATCTTCATCGGTTTGGAATTCTGGTCTGAGAATCGGCACTTTCCTGGACCCGCAAGTGGAACGCACCATCGAGCTTTGCACCCAGGGAAAAGGTGGCAGTCTTGGGCTCTCAGGTGCCAATGATGGGGCCCCATTACCTTTACAAAAAACACAATGGTTTTCTGTCCTGGCACCTTTTCCCTGGGAGGAGTCTTCATTGGTCTGGAATTCTGGGCTGTAAAATGGCACTTTCTGGGACCAGCACGTGACACGCACTGTCGTGCTTTGCGCCCAGGGAAAAGGAGGCAACCTCTGGCTCTCAGATGCCAATGACGGGCCCCCATTAACACTAGAAATGGAACAATCGCTTTCTGTCCTGGGAGCCTTTTCCCTGGGAGGAGTCGACATCCGTCTGGAATCCTGGGCTGAACAAAGCACTTTCTCTGACCTCCACGTGGCAGGAACCATCTAGTTTTGTGCCCAGGGATAAGGTGGCAGCCTTGGGCTCTCAGGTGCCAATGATGGGGCCCGATTAACCCTAGAAATGGAACAATCGCTTTCTTTCCTGGGAGCCTCTTCCCTGTGAGGAGTCTTCATCTGTCTGGATTTGAGGGCTGGAAAACGGCACTTTCCCAGACAAGAAAGTGGTACGCGCCGTTGATGTTTGCGCCCACCGAAAAGGTGGCAGCCTTGAACTCTCAGGTGCCAATGATGGGGCACCATTGACCCTAGAAAAGGCCAATTCGATTTCTGACCTGGCACCTTTTCCCTGGGAGGTGTCTTCGTCCGTCTGGAATTCTGGGCTGAAAAATGGCACTTCCCCGGACCCGCAAGTGGCACGCGCCGTCGACATTTGCGCCCAGGCAAAAGGTGGCAGCCTTGGGCTCTCAGGTGCCAATGATGGGGCCCCGTTAACACTAGAAAAATAACACTTGCTTTCTGTCCTGGCACCTTTTCCCAGGGAGGAATCGTCATCCGTCTGGAAATCTGGGTTCAAAAATGGCACTGCCCCAAACCCGCACAAGGTACACACCGTCGAGCTTTGCGCCCAGGGAAAAGGGGGCAGCCTTGGGCTCTCAGGTGCCAATGATGGTGCCCCATTACCCCTACAAAAGGCAGAATGGCTTTCTGTCCTGGCACCTTTTCCCAGGGAGGAATCTTCATCGGTTTGGAATTCTGCTCTGAGAATCGGCGCTTTCCTGGAGCCGCAAGTGGAACGCACCATCGAGCTTTGCGTCCAGGGTAAAGTGGCAGTCTTGGGCTCTCAGGTGCCAATGATGGGGCCCCATTACCTTTACAAAAAACACAATGGCTTTCTGTCCTGGCACCTTTTCCCTGGGAGGAGTCTTCATTGGTCTGGAATTCTGGGCTGTAAAATGGCACTTTCTGGGACCAGCACGTGACACGCACTGTCGTGCTTTGCGCCCAGGGAAAAGGAGGCTATCTCTGGCTCTCAGATGCCAATGACGGGCCCCCATTAACACTAGAAATGGAACAATCGCTTTCTGTCCTGGGAGCACTTTTCCCTGGGAGGAGTCGTCATCCGTCTGGAATCCTGGGCTGAACAAAGCACTTTCTCTGACCTGCACGTGGCAGGCACCATCTAGCTTTGCGTCCAGGGAAGAGGTGAGAGCCTTGGGCTCTCAGGTGCCAATGATGGGTCCTCGTTAACACTAGATAAATAACACTTGCTTTCTGTCCTGGCACCTTTTCCCTGGGAGGAATTTTCGTCCGTCTGGAATTCTGGACTGAAAAACGGCACTTCCCCGGACCTGCAAGTGGAACGCACCGTCGAGCTTTGTGCCCAGGCAAAAGGTGGCAGCCTTGGGCTCTCAGGTGCCAATGATGGGGCCCCATTACCCCTAGAAAAAGAACAATCGCTTTCTGTCCTGGCACCTTTTTCCCAGGGAGGAATCTTCATTGGTCTGGAATTCTGGGCTGAAAAGGGCTCTTTCCCTTACCCGCATGTGGCACGCACCGTCGAGCTTTGCGCCCAGGGAAAAGGTGGCAGCCCTGGGCTCTCAGCTGCCAATTTTGGGGCCCCATTAACCCTAGAAAAGGCACAATGGCTTTCTGTCCTGGCACCTTTTCCCAGGGAGAAATCTTCGCTGGCCTGGAATTCTGGGATGAGAAACGGCACATTCCCGGACTTGCAAGTGGCACGCGCCGTCGACATTTGCGGCCAGGGAAAAGGTGGCAGCCTTGGGCTCTCAGGTGCCAAAGATGGGGCCCCATTACCCCTAGAAAAGGCACAATGGCTTTCTGTCATGACACCTTTTCCCAGAGAGGAATCGACTTCCGTCTGGAATCCTGGGCTGAAAAACGGCCCTTTCCCGGACCCGCACAGGGTATGCACCGTCGAGCTTTGCACCCAGGGAAAAGGTGGCAGCCCCGGGCTCTCAGGTGCCAATGATGGGGCCCAATTAGCATTACAAAATACACAATGGCTTTGTCTCCTGGTACCTTTTCCCTCTGAGGAATCTTCATAGGTCTGGAATTCTGGGCTGTAGAATGGCACTTTCCCGGACCGGCACGTGGAACGCTCCGTCGAGCTTTGCGCCCAGGGAAAAGGTGGCAGCCTTGGGCTCTCAGGTGTCAGTTTTGGGGCCCCATTAACCCTAGAAAAGGCACAATTGCTTTCTGTCCAGGCACCTTTTCCCTGGGAGAAATCTTCATCGGCCTCGATTTCTGGGATGAGAAACAGCACATTCCTGGACCCGCAAGTGGCACGCACCGTCGAGCTTTGCGCTCAGGGAAAAGGTTGCAGCCTTCGGCTCTCAGGTGCAAATGATGGGTCCCCATTACTCCTAGAGAAGGAGAAATCCATTCCTGTCCTGACACCTTTTCCCAGGGAGGAATCTTCATCGGTCTGGAATTCTGGAATGAGAAACGGCAATTTCCCGGACCCTCACGTAGCACGCATGGTCGAGCTTTGCGCCCAGGGTATAGGAGGCAACTTGGGCTCTCAGGTGCCAATGATGGGGCCCGATTAACCCTAGAAATGGAACAATCGCTTTCTTTCCTGGGAGCCTCTTCCCTGTGAGGAGTCTTCATCCGTCTGGAATTGAGGGCTGAAAAATGGCACTTTCCCAGACAAGAAAGTGGTACGCGCCGTTGATGTTTGCGCCCACGGAAAAGGTGGCAGCCTTGAACTCTCAGGTGCCACTGATGGGGCATCATTGACCCTAGAAAAGGACAATTCGATTTCTGACCTGGCACCTTTTCCCTGGGAGGTGTCTTCGTCCGTCTGGAATTCTGGGCTGAAAAATGGCACTTCCCCGGACCCGCAAGTGGCACGCGCCGTCGACATTTGAGCCCAGGCAAAAGGTGGCAGCTTTGGGCTCTCAGGTGCCAATGATGGGGCCCCGTTAACACTAGAAAAATAACACTTGCTTTCTGTCCTGGCACCTTTTCCCAGGGAGGAATCTTCGTCCGTCTGGAAATCTGGGTTCAAAAATGGCTCTGCCCCAAACCCGCACAAGTAACACACCGTCGAGCTTTGCGCCCAGGGAAAAGGGGGCAGCCTTGTGCTCTCAACTGCCAATGATGGTGCCCCATTACCCCTACAAAAGGTACAATGGCTTTCTGTCCTGGCACCTTTTCCCAGGGAGGAATCTTCATCGGTTTGGAATTCTGGTCTGAGAATCGGCACTTTCCTGGACACGCAAGTGGAACGCACCGTCGAGCTTTGCGTCCAGGGAAAAGGTTGCAGCCTTGGGCTCTCAGGTGCCAATGATGGTGCCCCATTACCTTTACAAAAAGCACAATGGCTTTCTGTCCTGGCACCTTTTCCCAGAGAGGAATCGACTTCCGTCTGGAATTCTGGGCTGTAAAACGGCCCTTTCCCGGACCCGCACAGGGTATGCACCGTCGAGCTTTGCGCCCAGGGAAAAGGTGGCAGCCTTGGGCTCTCAGGTGTCAATTTTGGGGCCCCATTAACCCTAGAAAAGGCACAATTGCTTTCTGTCCAGGCACCTTTTCCCTGGGAGAAATCTTCATTGGCCTCGAATTCTGGGATGAGAAACAGCACATTCCTGGACCCGCAAGTTGAACGCACCGTTGAGCTTTGCGTCCAGGGAAAAGGTGGCAGTCTTGGGCTCTCAGGTGTCAATGATGGAGCCTCATTAACCCTAGAAAAGGAACAATCGCTTTCTGTCCTGACACCTTTTCCCTGGGAGGAATCTTCATCGGTCTGGAATTCTGGAATGAGAAACGGCAATTTCCCGGACCCTCACGTAGCACGCATGGTCGAGCTTTGCGCCCAGGGTATAGGAGGCAACCTTGGGCTCTCAGGTGCCAATGATGGAGCCCGATTAACCCTAGAAATGGAACAATCGCTTTCTTTCCTGGGAGCCTCTTCCCTGTGAGGAGTCTTCATCTGTCTGGAATTGAGGGCTGGAAAACGGCACTTTCACGGACAAGAAAGTGGTACGTGCCGTTGATGTTTGCGCCCACGGAAAAGGTGGCAGCCTTGAACTCTCAGGTGCCAATGATGGGGCACCATTGACCCTAGAAAAGGACAATTCGATTTCTGACCTGGCACCTTTTCCCTGGGAGATGTCTTCGTCCGTCTGGAATTCTGGGCTGAAAAATGGCACTTCCCCGGACCCGCAAGTGGCACGCGCCGTCGACATTTGCGCCCAGGCAAAAGGTGGCAGCCTTGGGCTCTCAGGTGCCAATGATGGGGCCCCGTTAACACTAGAAAAATAACACTTGCTTTCTGTCCTGGCACCTTTTCCCAGGGAGGAATCGTCGTCCGTCTGGAAATCTGGGTTCAAAAATGGCACTGCCCCAAACCCGCACAAGGTACACACCGTCGAGCTTTGCGCCCAGGGAAAAGGGGGCAGCCTTGGGCTCTCAGGTGCCAATGATGGTGCCCCATTACCCCTACAAAAGGCAGAATGGCTTTCTGTCCTGGCACCTTTTCCCAGGGAGGAATCTTCATCGGTTTGGAATTCTGCTCTGAGAATCGGCGCTTTCCTGGAGCCGCAAGTGGAACGCACCATCGAGCTTTGCACCCAGGGAAAAGGTGGCAGTCTTGGGCTCTCAGGTGCCAATGATGGGGCCCCATTACCTTTACAAAAAACACAATGGCTTTCTGTCCTGGCACCTTTTCCCTGGGAGGAGTCTTCATTGGTCTGGAATTCTGGGCTGTAAAATGGCACTTTCTGGGACCAGCATGTGGCACGCACCGTCGAGCCTTGCGCTCAGGGAAAAGGTTGCAGCCTTCGGCTCTCAGGTGTCAATGATGGAGCCCCACTAAGCCTAGAAAAGGAACAATCCCTTTCTGTCCTGACACCTTTTCCCAGGGAGGAATCTTCATCGGTCTGGAATTCTGGAATGAGAAACGGCAATTTCCCGGACCCTCACGTAGCACGCATGGTCGAGCTTTGCGCCCAGGGTATAGGAGGCAACCTTGGGCTCTCAGGTGCCAATGATGGGGCCCGATTAACTCTAGAAATGGAACAATCGCTTTCTGTCCTGGGAGCCTCTTCCCTGTGAGGAGTCTTCATCCGTCTGGAATTCAGAGCTGAAAAACGGCACTTTCCCGGACAAGAAAGTGTTACGTGCCGTTGATGTTTGCGCATACGGAAAAGGTGGCAGCCTTGAAGTCTGAGGTGCCACTGATGGGGCACCATTGACCCTAGGAAAGGACAATTCGATTTCTGACCTGGCACCTTTTCCCTGGGAGGTGTCTTCGTCCGTCTGGAATTCTGGGCTGAAAAATGGCACGTCCCCGAACACGCAAGTGGCACGCGCCGTCGACATTTGCGCCCAGGGAAAAGGTGGCAGCCTTGGGCTCTCAGGTGCCAATGATGGGGCCCCATTACCTTTACAAAAAACACAATGGCTTTCTGTCCTGGCACCTTTTCCCTGGGAGGAGTCTTCATTGGTCTGGAATTCTGGGCTGTAAAATGGCACTTTCTGGGACCAGCATGTGGCACGCACTGTCGTGCTTTGCGCCCAGGGAAAAGGAGGCAACCTCTGGCTCTCAGATGCCAATGATGGGCCCCCATTAACACTAGAAATGGAACAATCGCTTTCTGTCCTGGGAGTCTTTTCCCTGGGAGGAGTCGTCATCCGTCTGGAATCCTGGGCTGAACAAAGCACTTTCTCTGACCTGCACGTGGCAGGCACCATCTAGCTTTGCGCTCAGGGAAAAGGTGGCAGCCTTGGGCTCTCAGGTGCCAATGATGGGGCCCCGTTAACACTAGAAAAATAACACTTGCTTTCTGTCCTGGCACCTTTTCCCAGGGAGGAATCTTCGTCCGTCTGGAAATCTGGGTTCAAAAATGGCACTGCCCCAAACCCGCACAAGGTACACACCCTCGAGCTTGGCGCCCAGGGAAATGGGGGCAGCCTTGGCCTCTCAGGTGCCAATGATGGTGCCCCATTACCCCTACAAAAGGTACAATGGCTTTCTGTCCTGGCACCTTTTCCCAGGGAGGAATCTTCATCGGTTTGGAATTCTGGTCTGAGAATCGGCACTTTCCTGGACCCGCAAGTGGAACGCACCGTCGAGCTTTGCGTCCAGGGAAAAGGTTGCAGCCTTGGGCTCTCAGGTGCCAATGATGGGGCCCCATTACCTTTACAAAAAGCACAATGGCTTTCTGTCCTGGCACCTTTTCCCAGGGAGGAATCTTCATCGGTTTGGAATTCTGCTCTGAGAATCGGCACTTTCCTGGACCCGCAAGTTTAACGCACCTTCGAGCTTTGCGCCCAGGGAAAAGGTGGCAGCCTTGGGCTCTCAGGTGCCAGTGATGGGGCCCCATTACCCCTAGAAAAAGAACAATCGCTTTCTGTCCTGGCACCTTTTCCCTGGGAGGAATCTTCATTGGTCTGGAATTCTGGGCTGAAAACGGCTCTTTCCCTTACCCGCATGTGGCACGCACCGTCGAGCTTTGCGCCCAGGGAAAAGGTGGCAGCCCTGGGCTCTCAGCTGCCAATTTTGGGGCCCCATTAACCCTAGAAAAGGCACAATCGCTTTCTGTCCTTGCACCTTTTCCCAGGGAGAAATCTTCGCTGGCCTGGAATTCTGGGATGAGAAACGGCACATTCCCGGACTTGCAAGTGGCACGCGCCGTCGACATTTGCGCCCAGGGAAAAGGTGGCAGCCTTGGACTCTCAGGTGCCAAAGATGAGGTCCCATTACCCCTAGAAAAGGCACAATGGCTTTCTGTCCTGACACCTTTTCCCAGAGAGGAATCGACTTCCCTCTGGAATTCTGGGCTGTAAAACGGCCCTTTCCCGGACCCGCACAGGGTATGCAGCGTCGAGCTTTGCACGCATGGAAAAGGTGGCAGCCTTGGGCTCTCAGGTGCCAATGATGGGGCCCAATTAGCATTACAAAATACACAATGGCTTTGTCTCCTGGTACCTTTTCCCTGGGAGGAATCTTCATAGGTCTGGAATTCTGGGCTGAAAAATGGCACTTTCCCGGACCCTCACGTGGAACGCTCCGTCGAGCTTTGCGCCCAGGGAAAAGGTGGCAGCCTGTGGCTCTCAGGTGTCAATTTTGGGGCCCCATTAACCCTAGAAAAGGCACAATTGCTTTCTGTCCAGGCACCTTTTCCCTGGGAGAAATCTTCATCGGCCTCGAATTCTGGGATGAGAAACAGCACATTCCTGGACCCACAAGTGGCACGCACCGTCGAGCTTTGCGCTCAGGGAAAAGGTTGCAGCCTTCGGCTCTCAGGTCCAAATGATGGGTCCCCATTACTCCTAGAAAAGGAGAAATCCATTCCTGTCCTGACACCTTTTCCCAGGGAGGAATCTTCATCGGTCTGGAATTCTGGAATGAGAAACGGCAATTTCCCGGACCCTCACGTAGCACGCATGGTCGAGCTTTGCGCCCAGGGTATAGGAGGCAACTTGGGCTCTCAGGTGCCAATGATGGGGCCCGATTAACCCTAGAAATGGAACAATCGCTTTCTTTCCTGGGAGCCTCTTCCCTGTGAGGAGTCTTCATCCGTCTGGAATTGAGGGCTGAAAAATGGCACTTTCCCAGACAAGAAAGTGGTACGCGCCGTTGATGTTTGCGCCCACGGAAAAGGTGGCAGCCTTGAACTCTCAGGTGCCACTGATGGGGCATCATTGACCCTAGAAAAGGACAATTCGATTTCTGACCTGGCACCTTTTCCCTGGGAGGTGTCTTCGTCCGTCTGGAATTCTGGGCTGAAAAATGGCACTTCCCCGGACCCGCAAGTGGCACGCGCCGTCGACATTTGCGCCCAGGCAAAAGGTGGCAGCTTTGGGCTCTCAGGTGCCAATGATGGGGCCCCGTTAACACTAGAAAAATAACACTTGCTTTCTGTCCTGGCACCTTTTCCCAGGGAGGAATCTTCGTCCGTCTGGAAATCTGGGTTCAAAAATGGCTCTGCCCCAAACCCGCACAAGTAACACACCGTCGAGCTTTGCGCCCAGGGAAAAGGGGGCAGCCTTTTGCTCTCAGGTGCCAATGATGGTGCCCCATTATTCCTACAAAAGGCACAATGGCTTTCTGTCCTGACACCTTTTCCCAGGGAGGAATCTTCATCGGTTTGGAATTCTGGTCTGAGAATCGGCACTTTCCTGGACCCGCAAGTGGAACCCACCATCGAGCTTGGCGTCCAGGGAAAAGGTGGCAGCCTTGTGCTCTCAGCTGCCAATGATCGTGCCCCATTACCCCTACATAAGGCACAATGGCTTTCTGTCCTGGCACCTTTTCCCAGGGAGGAATCTTCATCGGTTTGGAATTCTGGTCTGAGAATCGGCACTTTCCTGGACCCGCAAGTGGAACGCACCATCGACCTTTGCGTCCAGGGAAAAGGTGGCAGTCTTGGGCTCTCAGGTGCCAATGATGGGGCCCCATTACCTTTACAAAAAGCACAATGGCTTTCTGTCCTGGCACCTTTTCCCAGGGAGGAATCTTCATCCGTCTGGAAATCTGGGTTCAAAAATGGCACTGCCCAAACCCGCACAAGGTACACACCATCGAGCTTTGCGCCCAGGGAAAAGGGGGCAGCCTTGAGCTCTCAGGTGCCAATGATGGTGCCCCATTACCCCTACAAAAGGCAGAATGGCTTTCTGTCCTGGCACCTTTTCCCAGGGAGGAATCTTCATCGGTTTGGAATTCTGCTCTGAGAATCGGCACTTTCCTGGACCCGCAAGTGGAACGCACCATCGAGCTTTGCGTCCAGGGAAAAGGTGGCAGCCTTGGGCTCTCAGGTGCCAATGATGGGGCCCCATTACCTTTACAAAAAGCACAATGGCTTTCTGTCCTGGCACCTTTTCCCTGGGAGGAGTCTTCATTGGTCTGGAATTCTGGGCTGTAAAATGGCACTTTCTGGGACCAGCATGTGGCACGCACTGTCATGCTTTGCGCCCAGGGAAAAGGAGGCAACCTCTGGCTCTCAGATGCCAATGACGGGCCCCCATTAACACTAGAAATGGAACAATTGCTTTCTGTCCTGGGAGCCTTTTCCCTGGGAGGAGTCGTCATCCGTCTGGAATCCTGGGCTGAACAAAGCACTTTCTCTGACCTGCACGTGGCAGGCACCATCTTGCTTTGCGCCCAGGGTAAAGGTGGCAGCCTTGGGCTCTCAGGTGCCGACAATGGGTCCCCGTTAACACTAGATAAATAATAATCGCTTTCTGTCCTGGCACCTTTTCCCTGGGAGGAATTTTCGTCCATCTGGAATTCTGGGCTGAAAAACGGCACTTCCCCGGACCTGCAAGTGGAATGCACCGTCGAGCTTTGTGCCCAGGCAAAAGGTGGCAGCCTTGGGCTCTCAGGTGCCAATGATGGAGCCCCATTACCCCTAGAAAAAGAACACTTGCTTTCTGTCCTGGCACCTTTTCCCTGGGAGGAATCTTCATTGGTCTGGAATTCTGGGCTGAAAACGGCTCTTTCCCTTACGCGCATGTGGCACGCACCATCGAGCTTTGCACCCAGGGAAAAGGTGGCAGCCCTGGGCTCTCAGCTGCCAATTTTTGGGCCCCATTAACCCTAGAAAAGGCACAATGGCTTTCTGTCCTGGCACCTTTTCCCAGGGAGAAATCTTCGCTGGCCTGGAATTCTGGGATGAGAAACGGCACATTCCCGGACTTGCAAGTGGCACGCGCCATCGACATTTGCGCCCAGGGAAAAGGTGGCAGCCTTGGGCTCTCAGGTGCCAAAGATGAGGTCCCATTACCCCTAGAAAAGGCACAATGGTTTTCTGTCCTGACACCTTTTCCCAGAGAGGAATCGATTTCCGTCTGGAATTCTGGGCTGTAAAACGGCCCTTTCCCGGACCCGCACAGGGTATGCACCGTCGAGCTTTGCGCCCAGGGAAAAGGTGGCAGCCTTGGGCTCTCAGGTGTCAATTTTGGGGCCCCATTAACCCTAGAAAAGGCACAATTGCTTTCTGTCCAGGCACCTTTTCCCTGGGAGAAATCTTCATTGGCCTCGAATTCTGGGATGAGAAACAGCACATTCCTGGACCCGCAAGTTGAACGCACCGTTGAGCTTTGCGTCCAGGGAAAAGGTGGCAGTCTTGGGCTCTCAGGTGTCAATGATGGAGCCTCATTAACCCTAGAAAAGGAACAATCGCTTTCTGTCCTGACACCTTTTCCCAGGGAGGAATCTTCATCGGTCTGGAATTCTGGAATGAGAAACGGCAATTTCCCGGACCCTCACGTAGCACGCATGGTCGAGCTTTGCGCCCAGGGTATAGGAGGCAACCTTGGGCTCTCAGGTGCCAATGATGGAGCCCGATTAACCCTAGAAATGGAACAATCGCTTTCTTTCCTGGGAGCCTCTTCCCTGTGAGGAGTCTTCATCTGTCTGGAATTGAGGGCTGGAAAACGGCACTTTCACGGACAAGAAAGTGGTACGTGCCGTTGATGTTTGCGCCCACGGAAAAGGTGGCAGCCTTGAACTCTCAGGTGCCAATGATGGGGCACCATTGACCCTAGAAAAGGACAATTCGATTTCTGACCTGGCACCTTTTCCCTGGGAGGTGTCTTCGTCCGTCTGGAATTCTGGGCTGAAAAATGGCACTTCCCCGGACCCGCAAGTGGCACGCGCCGTCGACATTTGCGCCCAGGCAAAAGGTGGCAGCCTTGGGCTCTCAGGTGCCAATGATGGGGCCCCGTTAACACTAGAAAAATAACACTTGCTTTCTGTCCTGGCACCTTTTCCCAGGGAGGAATCGTCGTCCGTCTGGAAATCTGGGTTCAAAAATGGCTCTGCCCCAAACCCGCACAAGGTACACACTGTCGAGCTTTGCGCCCAGGGAAAAGGGGGCAGCCTTGGGCTCTCAGGTGCCAATGACGGGCCCCCATTAACACTAGAAATGGAACAATCGCTTTCTGTCCTGGGAGCCCTTTCCCTGGGAGGAGTCGTCATCCGTCTGGAATCCTGGGCTGAACAAAGCACTTTCTCTGACCTGCACGTGGCAGGCACCATCTAGCTTTGCGCCCAGGGAAGAGGTGAGAGCCTTGGGCTCTCAGGTGCCAATGATGGTGCCCCATTACCCCTTCAAAAGGCACAATGGCTTTCTGTCCTGACACCTTTTCCCAGAGAGGAATCGACTTCCGTCTGGAATTCTGGGCTGAAAAACGGCCCTTTCCCGGACCCGTACAGGGTACGCACCGTCGAGCTTTGCACCCAGGGAAAAGGTGGCAGCCCCGGGCTCTCAGGTGCCAATGATGGGGCCCAATTAGCATTACAAAATACACAATGGCTTTGTCTCCTGGTACCTTTTCCCTCTGAGGAATCCTCATAGGTCTGGAATTCTGGGCTGAAAAATGGCACTTTCCCGGACCGGCACGTGGAACGCTCCGTCGAGCTTTGTGCCCAGGGAAAAGGTGGCAGCCTTAGGCTCTCAGGTGTCAATTTTGGGGCCCCATTAACCCTAGAAAAGGCACAATTGCTTTCTGCCCTGGCACCTTTTCCCAGGGAGAAATCTTCGCTGGCCTGGAATTCTGGGATGAGAAACAGCACATTCCTGGACCCGCAAGTGGCACGCACCGTTGAGCTTTGCGCTCAGGGAAAATGTTGCAGCCTTCGGCTCTCAGGTGTCAATGATGGAGCCCCATTACCTTTACAAAAAGCACAACGGCTTTCTTTCCTGGGAGCCTCTTCCCTGTGAGGAGTCTTCATCCGTCTGGAATTGAGGGCTGAAAAATGGCACTTTCCCAGACAAGAAAGTGGTACGCGCCGTTGATGTTTGCGCCCACGGAAAAGGTGGCAGCCTTGAACTCTCAGGTGCCACTGATGGGGCATCATTGACCCTAGAAAAGGACAATTCGATTTCTGACCTGGCACCTTTTCCCTGGGAGGTGTCTTCGTCCGTCTGGAATTCTGGGCTGAAAAATGGCACTTCCCCGGACCCGCAAGTGGCACGCGCCGTCGACATTTGAGCCCAGGCAAAAGGTGGCAGCTTTGGGCTCTCAGGTGCCAATGATGGGGCCCCGTTAACACTAGAAAAATAACACTTGCTTTCTGTCCTGGCACCTTTTCCCAGGGAGGAATCTTCGTCCGTCTGGAAATCTGGGTTCAAAAATGGCTCTGCCCCAAACCCGCACAAGTAACACACCGTCGAGCTTTGCGCCCAGGGAAAAGGGGGCAGCCTTGTGCTCTCAGCTGCCAATGATGGTGCCCCATTACCCCTACAAAAGGCAGAATGGCTTTCTGTCCTGGCACCTTTTCCCAGGGAGGAATCTTCATCGGTTTGGAATTCTGCTCTGAGAATCGGCACTTTCCTGGACCCGCAAGTGGAACGCACCATCGAGCTTTGCGTCCAGGGAAAAGGTGGCAGTCTTGGGCTCTCAGGTGCCAATGATGGGGCCCCATTACCTTTACAAAAAAAACGATGGCTTTCTGTCCTGGCACCTTTTCCCTGGGAGGAGTCTTCATTGGTCTGGAATTCTGGGCTGTAAAATGGCACTTTCTGGGACCAACATGTGGCACGCACTGTCGTGCTTTGCGCCCAGGGAAAAGGAGGCAACCTCTGGCTCTCAGATGCCAATGACGGGCCCCCATTAACACTAGAAATGGAACAATCGCTTTCTGTCCTGGCAGTCTTTTCCCTGGGAGGAGTCATCATCCGTCTGGAATCCTGGGCTGAACAAAGCACTTTCTCTGACCTGCACGTGGCAGGCAGCATCTAGCTTTGCGCCCAGGGAAAAGGTGGCAGCCTTGGGCTCTCAGGTGCCAATGATGGGGCCCCGTTAACACTAGAAAAATAACACTTGCTTTCTGTCCTGGCACCTTTTCCCAGGGAGGAATCTTCGTCCGTCTGGAAATCTGGGTTCAAAAATGGCACTGCCCCAAACCCGCACAAGGTACACACCCTCGAGCTTCGCGCCCAGGGAAATGGGGGCAGCCTTGGCCTCTCAGGTGCCAATGATGGTGCCCCATTACCCCTACAAAAGGTACAATGGCTTTCTGTCCTGGCACCTTTTCCCAGGGAGGAATCTTCATCGGTTTGGAATTCTGGTCTGAGAATCGGCACTTTCCTGGACCCGCAAGTGGAACGCACCGTCGAGCTTTGCGTCCAGGGAAAAGGTTGCAGCCTTGGGCTCTCAGGTGCCAATGATGGGGCCCCATTACCTTTACAAAAAGCACAATGGCTTTCTGTCCTGGCACCTTTTCCCAGGGAGGAATCTTCATCGGTTTGGAATTCTGCTCTGAGAATCGGCACTTTCCTGGACCCGCAAGTTTAACGCACCTTCGAGCTTTGCGCCCAGGGAAAAGGTGGCAGCCTTGGGCTCTCAGGTGCCAGTGATGGGGCCCCATTACCCCTAGAAAAAGAACAATCGCTTTCTGTCCTGGCACCTTTTCCCTGGGAGGAATCTTCATTGGTCTTGAATTCTGGGCTGAAAACGGCTCTTTCCCTTACCCGCATGTGGCACGCACCGTCGAGCTTTGCGCCCAGGGAAAAGGTGGCAGCCCTGGGCTCTCAGCTGCCAATTTTGGGGCCCCATTAACCCTAGAAAAGGCACAATCGCTTTCTGTCCTTGCACCTTTTCCCAGGGAGAAATCTTCGCTGGCCTGGAATTCTGGGATGAGAAACGGCACATTCCCGGACTTGCAAGTGGCACGCGCCGTCGACATTTGCGGCCAGGGAAAAGGTGGCAGCCTTGGGCTCTCAGGTGCCAAAGATGAGGTCCCATTACCCCTAGAAAAGGCACAATGGCTTTCTGTCCTGACACCTTTTCCCAGAGAGGAATCGACTTCCCTCTGGAATTCTGGGCTATAAAACGGCCCTTTCCCGGACCCGCACAGGGTATGCAGCGTCGAGCTTTGCGTCCAGGGAAAAGGTGGCAGCCTTGGGCTCTCAGGTGCCAATGATGGGGCCCAATTAGCATTACAAAATACACAATGGCTTTGTCTCCTGGTACCTTTTCCCTGGGAGGAATCTTCATAGGTCTGGAATTCTGGGCTGAAAAATGGCACTTTCCCGGACCCTCACGTGGAACGCTCCGTCGAGCTTTGCGCCCAGGGAAAAGGTGGCAGCCTGTGGCTCTCAGGTGTCAATTTTGGGGCCCCATTAACCCTAGAAAAGGCACAATTGCTTTCTGTCCAGGCACCTTTTCCCTGGGAGAAATCTTCATCGGCCTCGAATTCTGGGATGAGAAACAGCACATTCCTGGACCCACAAGTGGCACGCACCGTCGAGCTTTGCGCTCAGGGAAAAGGTTGCAGCCTTCGGCTCTCAGGTGCAAATGATGGGTCCCCATTACTCCTAGAAAAGGAGAAATCCATTCCTGTCCTGACACCTTTTCCCAGGGAGGAATCTTCATCGGTCTGGAATTCTGGAATGAGAAACGGCAATTTCCCGGACCCTCACGTAGCACGCATGGTCGAGCTTTGCGCCCAGGGTATAGGAGGCAACTTGGGCTCTCAGGTGCCAATGATGGGGCCCGATTAACCCTAGAAATGGAACAATCGCTTTCTTTCCTGGGAGCCTCTTCCCTGTGAGGAGTCTTCATCCGTCTGGAATTGAGGGCTGAAAAATGGCACTTTCCCAGACAAGAAAGTGGTACGCGCCGTTGATGTTTGCGCCCACGGAAAAGGTGGCAGCCTTGAACTCTCAGGTGCCACTGATGGGGCATCATTGACCCTAGAAAAGGACAATTCGATTTCTGACCTGGCACCTTTTCCCTGGGAGGTGTCTTCGTCCGTCTGGAATTCTGGGCTGAAAAATGGCACTTCCCCGGACCCGCAAGTGGCACGCGCCGTCGACATTTGCGCCCAGGCAAAAGGTGGCAGCTTTGGGCTCTCAGGTGCCAATGATGGGGCCCCGTTAACACTAGAAAAATAACACTTGCTTTCTGTCCTGGCACCTTTTCCCAGGGAGGAATCTTCGTCCGTCTGGAAATCTGGGTTCAAAAATGGCTCTGCCCCAAACCCGCACAAGTAACACACCGTCGAGCTTTGCGCCCACGGAAAAGGGGGCAGCCTTGGGCTCTCAGGTGCCAATGATGGTGCCCCATTATTCCTACAAAAGGCACAATGGCTTTCTGTCCTGACACCTTTTCCCAGGGAGGAATCTTCATCGGTTTGGAATTCTGGTCTGAGAATCGGCACTTTCCTGGACCCGCAAGTGGAACCCACCATCGAGCTTGGCGTCCAGGGAAAAGGTGGCAGCCTTGTGCTCTCAGCTGCCAATGATCGTGCCCCATTACCCCTACATAAGGCACAATGGCTTTCTGTCCTGGCACCTTTTCCCAGGGAGGAATCTTCATCGGTTTGGAATTCTGGTCTGAGAATCGGCACTTTCCTGGACCCGCAAGTGGAACGCACCATCGACCTTTGCGTCCAGGGAAAAGGTGGCAGTCTTGGGCTCTCAGGTGCCAATGATGGGGCCCCATTACCTTTACAAAAAGCACAATGGCTTTCTGTCCTGGCACCTTTTCCCAGGGAGGAATCTTCGTCCGTCTGGAAATCTGGGTTCAAAAATGGCACTGCCCAAACCCGCACAAGGTACACACCATCGAGCTTTGCGCCCAGGGAAAAGGGGGCAGCCTTGAGCTCTCAGGTGCCAATGATGGTGCCCCATTACCCCTACAAAAGGCAGAATGGCTTTCTGTCCTGGCACCTTTTCCCAGGGAGGAATCTTCATCGGTTTGGAATTCTGCTCTGAGAATCGGCACTTTCCTGGACCCGCAAGTGGAACGCACCATCGAGCTTTGCGTCCAGGGAAAAGGTGGCAGCCTTGGGCTCTCAGGTGCCAATGATGGGGCCCCATTACCTTTACAAAAAGCACAATGGCTTTCTGTCCTGGCACCTTTTCCCTGGGAGGAGTCTTCATTGGTCTGGAATTCTGGGCTGTAAAATGGCACTTTCTGGGACCAGCATGTGGCACGCACTGTCATGCTTTGCGCCCAGGGAAAAGGAGGCAACCTCTGGCTCTCAGATGCCAATGACGGGCCCCCATTAACACTAGAAATGGAACAATTGCTTTCTGTCCTGGGAGCCTTTTCCCTGGGAGGAGTCGTCATCCGTCTGGAATCCTGGGCTGAACAAAGCACTTTCTCTGACCTGCACGTGGCAGGCACCATCTTGCTTTGCGCCCAGGGTAAAGGTGGCAGCCTTGGGCTCTCAGGTGCCGACAATGGGTCCCCGTTAACACTAGATAAATAATAATCGCTTTCTGTCCTGGCACCTTTTCCCTGGGAGGAATTTTCGTCCATCTGGAATTCTGGGCTGAAAAACGGCACTTCCCCGGACCTGCAAGTGGAATGCACCGTCGAGCTTTGTGCCCAGGCAAAAGGTGGCAGCCTTGGGCTCTCAGGTGCCAATGATGGAGCCCCATTACCCCTAGAAAAAGAACACTTGCTTTCTGTCCTGGCACCTTTTCCCTGGGAGGAATCTTCATTGGTCTGGAATTCTGGGCTGAAAACGGCTCTTTCCCTTACGCGCATGTGGCACGCACCATCGAGCTTTGCACCCAGGGAAAAGGTGGCAGCCCTGGGCTCTCAGCTGCCAATTTTTGGGCCCCATTAACCCTAGAAAAGGCACAATGGCTTTCTGTCCTGGCACCTTTTCCCAGGGAGAAATCTTCGCTGGCCTGGAATTCTGGCATGAGAAACGGCACATTCCCGGACTTGCAAGTGGCACGCGCCATCGACATTTGCGCCCAGGGAAAAGGTGGCAGCCTTGGGCTCTCAGGTGCCAAAGATGAGGTCCCATTACCCCTAGAAAAGGCACAATGGTTTTCTGTCCTGACACCTTTTCCCAGAGAGGAATCGATTTCCGTCTGGAATTCTGGGCTGTAAAACGGCCCTTTCCCGGACCCGCACAGGGTATGCACCGTCGAGCTTTGCGCCCAGGGAAAAGGTGGCAGCCTTAGGCTCTCAGGTGTCAATTTTGGGGCCCCATTAACCCTAGAAAAGGCACAATTGCTTTCTGCCCTGGCACCTTTTCCCAGGGAGAAATCTTCATCGGCCTCGAATTCTGGGATGAGAAACAGCACATTCCTGGACCCGCAAGTGGCACGCACCGTTGAGCTTTGCGCTCAGGGAAAATGTTGCAGCCTTCGGCTCTCAGGTGTCAATGATGGAGCCCCATTACCTTTACAAAAAGCACAACGGCTTTCTTTCCTGGGAGCCTCTTCCCTGTGAGGAGTCTTCATCCGTCTGGAATTGAGGGCTGAAAAATGGCACTTTCCCAGACAAGAAAGTGGTACGCGCCGTTGATGTTTGCGCCCACGGAAAAGGTGGCAGCCTTGAACTCTCAGGTGCCACTGATGGGGCATCATTGACCCTAGAAAAGGACAATTCGATTTCTGACCTGGCACCTTTTCCCTGGGAGGTGTCTTCGTCCGTCTGGAATTCTGGGCTGAAAAATGGCACTTCCCCGGACCCGCAAGTGGCACGCGCCGTCGACATTTGAGCCCAGGCAAAAGGTGGCAGCTTTGGGCTCTCAGGTGCCAATGATGGGGCCCCGTTAACACTAGAAAAATAACACTTGCTTTCTGTTCTGGCACCTTTTCCCAGGGAGGAATCTTCGTCCGTCTGGAAATCTGGGTTCAAAAATGGCTCTGCCCCAAACCCGCACAAGTAACACACCGTCGAGCTTTGCGCCCAGGGAAAAGGGGGCAGCCTTGTGCTCTCAGCTGCCAATGATGGTGCCCCATTACCCCTACAAAAGGCAGAATGGCTTTCTGTCCTGGCACCTTTTCCCAGGGAGGAATCTTCATCGGTTTGGAATTCTGCTCTGAGAATCGGCACTTTCCTGGACCCGCAAGTGGAACGCACCATCGAGCTTTGCGTCCAGGGAAAAGGTGGCAGTCTTGGGCTCTCAGGTGCCAATGATGGGGCCCCATTACCTTTACAAAAAGCACAATGGCTTTCTGTCCTGGCACCTTTTCCCTGGGAGGAGTCTTCATTGGTCTGGAATTCTGGGCTGTAAAATGGCACTTTCTGGGACCAACATGTGGCACGCACTGTCGTGCTTTGCGCCCAGGGAAAAGGAGGCAACCTCTGGCTCTCAGATGCCAATGACGGGCCCCCATTAACACTAGAAATGGAACAATCGCTTTCTGTCCTGGGAGTCTTTTCCCTGGGAGGAGTCATCATCCGTCTGGAATCCTGGGCTGAACAAAGCACTTTCTCTGACCTGCACGTGGCAGGCAGCATCTAGCTTTGCGCCCTGGGAAAAGGTGGCAGCCTTGGGCTCTCAGGTGCCAATGATGGGGCCCCGTTAACACTAGAAAAATAACACTTGCTTTCTGTCCTGGCACCTTTTCCCAGGGAGGAATCTTCGTCCGTCTGGAAATCTGGGTTCAAAAATGGCACTGCCCCAAACCTGCACAAGGTACACACCCTCGAGCTTTGCGCCCAGGGAAAAGGGGGCAGCCTTGGGCTCTCAGGTGCCAATGATGGTGCCCCATTACCCCTACAAAAGGTACAATGGCTTTCTGTCCTGGCACCTTTTCCCAGGGAGGAATCTTCATCGGTTTGGAATTCTGGTCTCAGAATCGGCACTTTCCTGGACCCGCAAGTGGAACGCTCCGTCGAGCTTTGCGTCCAGGGAAAAGGTTGCAGCCTTGGGCTCTCAGGTGCCAATGATGGGGCCCCATTACCTTTACAAAAAGCACAATGGCTTTCTGTCCTGGCACCTTTTCCCTGGGAGGAGACGTCATCCGTCTGGAATCCTGGGCTGAACAAAGCACTTTCTCTGACCTGCACGTGGCAGGCACCATCTAGCTTTGCGCCCAGGGTAAAGGTGGCAGCCTTGGGCTCTCAGGTGCCAATGATGGGGCCCCGTTAACACTAGATAAATAACAATCGCTTTCTGTCCTGGCACCTTTTCCCTGGGAGGAATTTTCGTCCGTCTGGAATTCTGGACTGAAAAACGGCACTTCCCCGGACCTGCAAGTGGAACGCACCGTTGAGCTTTGCACCCAGGGAAAAGGTGGCAGCCTTGGGTTCTCAGGTGCCAATGATGGGGCCCCATTACCCCTAGAAAAAGAACAATCGCTTTCTGTCCTGGCACCTTTTCCCTGGGAGGAATCTTCATTGGTCTGGAATTCTGGGCTGAAAACGGCTCTTTCCCTTACCCGCAAGTGGCACGCAACGTCGAGCTTTGCACCCAGGGAAAAGGTGGCAGCCCTGGGCTCTCAGCTGCCAATTTTGGGGCCCCATTAACCCTAGAAAAGGCACAATGGCTTTCTGTCCTGGCCCCTTTTCCCAGGGAGAAATCTTCGCTGGCCTGGAATTCTGGGATGAGAAACGGCTCTTTCCCTTACCTGCAAGTGGCACGCGCCGTCGACATTTGCGCCCAGGGAAAAGGTGGCAGCCTTGGGCTCTCAGGTGCCAAAGATGAGGTCCCATTACCCCTAGAAAAGGCACAATGGCTTTCTGTCCTGACACCTTTTCCCAGAGAGGAATCGACTTCCGTCTGGAATTCTGGCTGTAAAACGGCCCTTTCCCGGACCCGCATAGGGTATGCACCGTCGAGCTTTGCACGCAGAGAAAAGGTGGCAGCCTTGGGCTCTCAGGTGCCAATGATGGGGCCCAATTAGCATTACAAAATACACAATGGCTTTGTCTCCTGGTACCTTTTCCCTCTGAGGAATCTTCATAGGTCTGGAATTCTGGGCGGAAAAATGACACTTTCCCGGATCCGCACGTGGAACGCTCCGTCGAGCTTTGCGCCCAGGGAAAAGGTGGCAGCCTGTGGCTCTCAGGTGTCAATTTTGGAGCCCCATTAACCCTAGAAAAGGCACAATTGCTTTCTGTCCAGGCACCTTTTCCCTGGGAGAAATCTTCATCGGCCTCGAATTCTGGGATGAGAAACAGCACATTCCTGGACCCGCAAGTGGCACGCACCGTCGAGCTTTGCGCTCAGGGAAAAGGTTGCAGCCTTCGGCTCTCAGGTGTCAATGATGGAGCCCCATTATCCCTAGAAAAGGAACAATCGCTTTCTGTCCTGACACCTTTTCCCAGGGAGGAATCTTCATCGGTCTGGAATTCTGGAATGAGAAATGGCAATTTCCCGGACCCTCACGTAGCACGCATGGTCGAGCTTTGCGCCCAGGGTATAGGAGGCAACCTTGGGCTCTCAGGTACCAATGATGGAGCCCGATTAACCCTAAAAATGGAACAATTGCTTTCTTTCCTGGGAGCCTCTTCCCTGTGAGGAGTCTTCATCCGTCTGGAATTGAGGGCTGAAAAACGGCACTTTCCCGGACAAGAAAGTGGTACGCGCCGTTGATGTTTGCGCCCACGGAAAAGGTGGCAGCCTTGAACTCTCAGGTGCCAGTGATGGGGCACCATTGACCCTAGAAAAGGACAATTCGATTTCTGACCTGGCACCTTTTCCCTGGGAGGTGTCTTCGTCCGTCTGGAATTCTGGGCTGAAAAATGGCACTTCCCCGGACCCGCAAGTGGCACGCGCCGTCGACATTTGAGCCCAGGCAAAAGGTGGCAGCTTTGGGCTCTCAGGTGCCAATGATGGGGCCCCGTTAACACTAGAAAAATAACACTTGCTTTCTGTCCTGGCACCTTTTCCCAGGGAGGAATCTTCGTCCGTCTGGAAATCTGGGTTCAAAAATGGCTCTGCCCCAAACCCGCACAAGTAACACACCGTCGAGCTTTGCGCCCAGGGAAAAGGGGGCAGCCTTGGGCTCTCAGCTGCCAATGATGGTGCCCCATTACCCCTACAAAAGGCACAATGGCTTTCTGTCCTGGCACCTTTTCCCAGGGAGGAATCTTCATCGGTTTGGAATTCTGGTCTGAGAATCGGCACTTTCCTGGACCCGCAAGTGGAACGCATGGTCGAGCTTTGCGTCCAGGGAAAAGGTGGCAGCCTTGGACTCTGAGGTGCCAATGATGGGGCCCCATTACCCCTACATAAGGCACAATGGCTTTCTGTCCTGGCACCTTTTCCCAGGGAGGAATCTTCATCGGTTTGGAATTCTGGTCTGAGAATCGGCACCTTCCTGGACCCGCAAGTTGAACGCATGGTCGAGTTTTGCGTCCAGGGAAAAGGTGGCAGTCTTGGGCTCTCAGGTGCCAATGATGGGGCCCCATTACCTTTACAAAAAGCACAATGGCTTTCTGTCCTGGCACCTTTTCCCTGGGAGGAGTCTTCATTGGTCTGGAATTCTGGGCTGTAAAATGGCACTTTCTGGGACCAGCACGTGGCACGCACTGTCGTGCTTTGCGCCCAGGGAAAAGGCGGCAACCTCTGGCTCTCAGATGCCAATGACGGGCCCCCATTAACACTAGAAATGGAACAATCGCTTTCTGTCCTGGGAGCCCTTTCCCTGGGAGGAGTCGTCACCTGTCTGGAATCCTAGGCTGAACAAAGCACTTTCTCTGACCGGCATGTGGCAGGCACCATCAAGCTTTGTGCCCAGGCAAAAGGTGGCAGCCTTGGGCTCTCAGGTGCCAATGATGGGTCCCTGTTAACACTAGAAAAATAACATTTTCTTTCTTTCCTGGCACCTTTTCCCAGGGAGGAATCTTCGTCCGTCTGGAAATCTGGGTTCAAAAATGGCACTGCCCAAACCCGCACAAGGTACACACCATCGAGCTTTGCGCCCAGGGAAAAGGGGGCAGCCTTGAGCTCTCAGGTGCCAATGATGGTGCCCCATTAACCCATACAAAAGGCACAATGGCTTTCTGTCCTGGCACCTTTTCCCAGGGAGGAATCTTCATCGGTTTGGAATTCTGCTCTGAGAATCGGCACTTTCCTGGACCCGCAAGTGGAACGCACCATCGAGCTTTGCACCCAGGGAAAAAGTGGCAGTCTTGGACTCTCAGGTGCCAATAATGGGGCCCCATTACCTTTACAAAAAGCACAATGGCTTTCTGTCCTGGCACCTTTTCCCTGGGAGGAGTCTTCATTGGTCTGGAATTCTGGGCTGTAAAATGGCATTTTCTGGGACCAGCACGTGGCAGGCACTGTCGTGCTTTGCGCCCAGGGTAAAGGAGGCAACCTCTGGCTCTCAGATGCCAATGACGGGCCCCCATTAACACTAGAAATGGAACAATCGCTTTCTGTCCTGGGAGCCTTTTCCCTGGGAGGAGTCATCATCTGTCTGGAATCCTGGGCTGAACAAAGCACTTTCTCTGACCTGCACGTGGCAGGCAACATCAAGCTTTGTGCCCAGGGAAAAGGTGGCAGCCGTGGGCTCTCAGGTGCCAATGATGGGGCCCCGTTAACACTAGAAAAATAACACTTGCTTTCTGTCCTGGCACCTTTTCCCAGGGAGGAATCTTTGTCCGTCTGGAATTCTGGGCTGAAAAATGGCACTTCCCCAGACCCGCAAGTGGCACGTGCCGTCGACATTTGTGCCCAGGCAAAAGGTGGCAGCCTTGGGCTCTCAGGTGCCAATGATGGGGCCCCGTTATCACATGCTTTCTGTCCTGGCACCTTTTCCCAGGGAGGAATCTTCGTCCGTCTGGAAATCTGGCTTCAAAAATGGAACTGCCCCAAACCCGCACAATTTACACACCGTCGAGATTTGCGCCCAGGGAAAAGGTGGCAGCCTTGGGCTCTCAGCTGCCAGTGATGGTGCCCCATTACCCCTACAAAAGGCACAATGGCTTTCTGTCCTGGCACCTTTTCCCAGGGAGGAATCTTCATCGGTTTGGAATTCTGGTCTGAGAATCGGCACTTTCCTGGACCCGCAAGTGGAACGCACCATCGAGCTTTGCGTCCAGGGAAAAGGTGGCAGTCTTGGGCTCTCAGGTGCCAATGATGGGGCCCCATTATCTTTACAAAAAGCACAGTGGCTTTCTGTCCTGGCACCTTTTCCCTGGGAGGAGTCTTCATTGGTCTGGAATTCTGGGCTGTAAAATGGCACTTTCTGGGACCAGCACATGGCACGCACTGTCGTGCTTTGTGCCCAGGGAAAAGGAGGCAACCTCTGGCTCTCAGATGCCAATGACGGGCCCCCATTAACACTAGAAATGGAACAATCGCTTTCTGTCCTGGCAGTCTTTTCCCTGGGAGGAGTCGTCATCCGTCTGGAATCCTGGGCTGAACAAAGCACTTTCTCTGACCTGCACGTGGCAGGCACCATCTAGCTTTGCACCCAAGGAAAAGGTGCCAGCCTTGGGCTCTCAGGTGTCAACGATGGGTCCCCGTTAACACTAGATAAATAACAATCGCTTTCTGTCCTGGCACCTTTTCCCAGGGAGGAATTTTCGTCCGTCTGGAATTCTGGACTGAAAAACGGCACTTCCCCGGACCTGCAAGTGGAATGCACCGTCGAGCTTTGTGCCCAGGCTAAAGGTGGCAGCCTTGGGCTCTCAGGTGCCAATGATGGGGCCCCATTACCCCTAGTAAAAGAGCAATGGCTTTCTGTCCTGGCACCTTTTCCCTGGGAGGAATCTTCATTGGTCTGAAATTTTGGGCTGAAAACGGCTCTTTCCCTTACCCGCATATGACACGCATCGACGAGCTTTGCGCCCTGAGAAAAGGTGGCAGCCCTGGGCTCTCAGCTGCCAATGATGGGGCCCCATTACCCCTACAAAAGGCACAATGGCTTTCTGTCCTGGCACCTTTTCCCAGGGAGGAATCTTCATCGGTTTGGAATTCTGCTCTGAGAATCGGCACTTTCCTGGACCCGCAAGTGGAACGCACCATCGAGCTTTGCGTCCAGGGAAAAGGTGGCAGTCTTGGGTTCTCAGGTGCCAATGATGGGACCCCATTACCTTTACAAAAAGCACAATGGCTTTCTGTCCTGGCACCTTTTCCCTGGGAGGAGTCTTCATTGGTCTGGAATTCTGGGCTGTAAAATGGCACTTTCTGGGACCAGCATGTGGCACGCACTGTCGTGCTTTGCGCCCAGGGAAAAGGAGGCAACCTCTGGCTCTCAGATGCCAATGACGGGCCCCCATTAACACTAGAAATGGAACAATCGCTTTCTGTCCTGGGAGTCTTTTCCCTGGGAGGAGTCATCATCCGTCTGGAATCCTGGGCTGAACAAAGCACTTTCTCTGACCTGCACGTGGCAGGCAGCATCTAGCTTTGCGCCCTGGGAAAAGGTGGCAGCCTTGGGCTCTCAGGTGCCAATGATGGGGCCCCGTTAACACTAGAAAAATAACACTTGCTTTCTGTCCTGGCACCTTTTCCCAGGGAGGAATCTTCGTCCGTCTGGAATTCTGGACTGAAAAACGGCACTTCCCTGGACCTGCAAGTGGAACGCACCGTCGAGCTTTGTGCCCAGGCAAAAGGTGGCAGCCTTGGGCTCTCAGGTGCCAATGATGGGGCCCCATTACTCCTAGAAAAGGAGAAATCCATTCCTGTCCTGACACCTTTTCCCAGGGAGGAATCTTCATCGGTCTGGAATTCTGGAATGAGAAGCGGCAATTTCCCGGACCCTCACGTAGCACGCATGGTCGAGCTTTGCGCCCAGGGTATAGGAGGCAACTTGGGCTCTCAGGTGCCAATGATGGGGCCCGATTAACCCTAGAAATGGAACAATCGCTTTCTTTCCTGGGAGCCTCTTCCCTGTGAGGAGTCTTCATCCGTCTGGAATTGAGGGCTGAAAAATGGCACTTTCCCAGACAAGAAAGTGGTATGCGCCGTTGATGTTTGCGCCCACGGAAAAGGTGGCAGCCTTGAACTCTCAGGTGCCAACGATGGGTCCCCGTTAACACTAGATAAATATCAATCACTTTCTGTCCTGGCACCTTTTCCCTGGGAGGTGTCTTCGTCCGTCTGGAATTCTGGGCTGAAAAACGGCACTTCCCCGGACCTGCAAGTGGAACGCACCGTCGAGCTTTGTGCCCAGGTAAAAGGTGGCAGCCTTTGGCTCTCAGGTGCCAATGATGGGGCCCTATTGACCCTAGAAAAAGAACAATCGCTTTCTGTCCTGGCACCTTTTCCCTGGGAGGAATCTTCGTCCGTCTGGAAATCTGGGTTCAAAAATGGCTCTGCCCCAAACCCGCACAAGTAACACACCGTCGAGCTTTGCGCCCAGGGAAAAGGGGGCAGCCTTGTGCTCTCAGCTGCCAATGATGGTGCCCCATTACCCCTACAAAAGGTACAATGGCTTTCTGTCCTGGCACCTTTTCCCAGGGAGGAATCTTCATCGGTTTGGAATTCTGCTCTGAGAATCGGCACTTTCCTGGACCCGCAAGTGGAACGCACCATCGAGCTTTGCACCCAGGGAAAAGGTGGCAGTCTTGGGCTCTCAGGTGCCAATGATGGGGCCCCATTACCTTTACAAAAAAAACAATGGCTTTCTGTCCTGGCACCTTTTCCCTGGGAGGAGTCTTCATTGGTCTGGAATTCTGGGCTGTAAAATGGCACTTTCTGAGACCAGCATGTGGCACGCACTGTCGTGCTTTGCGCCCAGGGAAAAGGAGGCAACCTCTGGCTCTCAGATGCCAATGACGGGCCCCCATTAACACTAGAAATGGAACAATCGCTTTCTGTCCTGGCAGTCTTTTCCCTGGGAGGAGTCGTCATCCGTCTGGAATCCTGGGCTGAACAAAGCACTTTCTCTGACCTGCACGTGGCAGGCAGCATCTAGCTTTGCGCCCTGGGAAAAGGTGGCAGCCTTGGGCTCTCAGGTGCCAATGATGGGGCCCCGTTAACACTAGAAAAATAACACTTGCTTTCTGTCCTGGCACCTTTTCCCAGGGAGGAATCTTCGTCCGTCTGGAAATCTGGGTTCAAAAATGGCACTGCCCCTAACCCGCACAAGGTACACACCCTCCAGCTTCGCGCCCAGGGAAATGGGGGCAGCCTTGGGCTCTCAGGTGCCAATGATAGTGCCCCATTACCCCTACAAAAGGTACAAAAGGCAGAATGGCTTTCTGTCCTGGCACCTTTTCCCAGGGAGGAATCTTCATCGGTTTGGAATTCTGGTCTGAGAATCGGCACTTTCCTGGACCCGCAAGTGGAACGCTCCGTCGAGCTTTGCGTCCAGGGAAAAGGTTGCAGCCTTGGGCTCTCAGGTGCCAATGATGGGGCCCCATTACCTTTACAAAAAGCACAATGGCTTTCTGTCCTGGCACATTTTCCCTGGGAGGAGACGTCATCCGTCTGGAATCCTGGGCTGAACAAAGCACTTTCTCTGACCTGCACGTGGCAGGCACCATCTAGCTTTGCGCCCAGGGTAAAGGTGGCAGCCTTGGGCTCTCAGGTGCCAATGATGGGTCCCCGTTAACACTAGATAAATAACAATCGCTTTCTGTCCTGGCACCTTTTCCCTGGGAGGAATTTTCGTCCGTCTGGAATTCTGGACTGAAAAACGGCACTTCCCCGGACCTGCAAGTGGAACGCACCGTCCAGCTTTGCGCCCAGGGAAAAGGTGGCAGCCTTGGGCTCTCAGGTGCCAATGATGGGGCCCCATTACCCCTAGAAAAAGAACAATCGCTTTCTGTTCTGGCACCTTTTCCCTGGGAGGAATCTTCATTGGTCTGGAATTCTGGGCTGAAAACGGCTCTTTCCCTTACCCGCAAGTGGCACGCAACGTCGAGCTTTGCGCCCAGGGAAAAGGTGGCAGCCCTGGGCTCTCAGCTGCCAATTTTGGGGCCCCATTAACCCTAGAAAAGGCACAATGGCTTTCTGTCCTGGCCCCTTTTCCCAGGGAGAAATCTTCGCTGGCCTGGAATTCTGGGATGAGAAACGGCACATTCCCGGACTTGCAAGTGGCACGCGTCGTCGACATTTGCGCCCAGGGAAAAGGTGGCAGCCTTGGGCTCTCATGTGCCAAAGATGAGGTCCCATTACCCCTAGAAAAGGCACAATGGCTTTCTGTCCTGACACCTTTTCCCAGAGAGGAATCGACTTCCGTCTGGAATTCTGGGCTGTAAAACGGCCCTTTCCCGGACCCGCATAGGGTATGCACCGTCGAGCTTTGCACCCAGGGAAAAGGTGGCAGCCTTGGGCTCTCAGGTGCCAATGATGGGGCCCAATTAGCATTACAAAATACACAATGGCTTTGTCTCCTGGTACCTTTTCCCTCTGAGGAATCTTCATAGGTCTGGAATTCTGGGCTGAAAAATGACACTTTCACGGACCCGCACGTGGAACGCTCCGTCGAGCTTTGCGCCCAGGGAAAAGGTGGCAGCCTGTGGCTCTCAGGTGTCAATTTTGAGGCCCCATTAACCCTAGAAAAGGCACAATTGCTTTCTGTCCAGGCACCTTTTCCCTGGGAGAAATCTTCATCGGCCTCGAATTCTGGGATGAGAAACAGCACATTCCTGGACCCGCAAGTGGCACGCGCCGTCGACATTTGCGCCCAGGGAAAAGGTGGCAGCCTTGGGCTCTCAGGTGTCAATGATGGAGCCCCATTATCCCTAGAAAAGGAACAATCGCTTTCTGTCCTGACACCTTTTCCCAGGGAGGAATCTTCATCGGTTTGGAATTCTGGTCTGAGAATCGGCACTTTCCTGTACCCGCAAGTGGAACCCACCATCGAGCTTGGCGTCCAGGGAAAAGGTGGCAGCCTTGTGCTCTCAGCTGCCAATGATCGTGCCCCATTACCCCTACATAAGGCACAATGGCTTTCTGTCCTGGCACCTTTTCCCAGGGAGGAATCTTCATCGGTTTTGAATTCTGCTCTGAGAATCGGCACCTTCCTGGACCCGCAAGTTGAACGCATGGTCGAGCTTTGCGTCCAGGGAAAAGGTGGCAGTCTTGGGCTCTCAGGTGCCAATGATGGGGCCCCATTACCCTTACAAAAAGCACAATGGCTTTCTGTCCTGGCACCTTTTCCCTGGGAGGAGTCTTCATTGGTCTGGAATTCTGGGCTGTAAAATGGCACTTTCTGGGACCAGCACGTGGCACGCACTGTCGTGCTTTGCGCCCAGGGAAAAGGCGGCAACCTCTGGCTCTCAGATGCCAATGACGGGCCCCCATTAACACTAGAAATGGAACAATCGCTTTCTGTCCTGGGAGCCCTTTCCCTGGGAGGAGTCGTCACCTGTCTGGAATCCTAGGCTGAACAAAGCACTTTCTCTGACCTGCACGTGGCAGGCACCATCTAGTTTTGCGCCCAGGGTACAGGTGGCAGCCTTGGGCTCTCAGGTGCCAAATATGGGGCCCCATTACCCCTAGAAAAGGCACAATGGCTTTCTGTCATGAGACCTTTTCCCAGAGAGGAATCGACTTCCGTCTGGAATTCTGGGCTGAAAAACGGCCCTTTCCCGGACCCGCACAGGGTATGCACCCTCAAGCTTTGCACCCAGGGAAAAGGTGGCAGCCTTGGGCTCTCAGGTGCCAATGATGGGGCCCAATTAGCATTACAAAATACACAATGGCTTTGTCTCCTGGTACCTTTTCCCTCTGAGGAATCTTCATAGGTCTGGAATTCTGGGCTGAAAAATGGCACTGTCCGGGACCGGCAAGTTGAACGCTCCGTCCAGGTTTGCGCCCAGGGAAAAGGTGGCAGCCTTGGGCTCTCAGGTGTCAATTTTGGGGCCCCATTAACCCTAGAAAAGGCACAATTGCTTTCTGTCCAGGCACCTTTTCCCTGGGAGAAATCTTCATCGGCCTCGAATTCTGGGATGAGAAACAGCACATTCCTGGACCCACAAGTGGCACGCACCGTCGAGCTTTGCGCTCAGGGAAAAGGTTGCAGCCTTCGGCTCTCAGGTGTCAATGATGAAGCTCCATTAACCTTAGAAAAGGAACAATCGCTTTCTATCCTGACACCTTTTCCCTGGGAGGATTCTTCATCGGTCTGGAATTCTGGAATGAGAAACGGCAATTTCCCGGACCCTCACGTAGCACGCATGGTCGAGCTTTGCGCCCAGGGTATAGGAGGCAACTTGGGCTCTCAGGTGCCAATGATGGGGCCTGATTAACCCTAGAAATGGAACAATCGCTTTCTGTCCTGGGAGCCTCTTCCCTGTGAGGAGTCTTCATCCGTCTGGAATTGAGGGCTGAAAAACGGCACTTTCCCGGACAAGAAAGTGGTACGCGCCGTTGATGTTTGCGCCCACGGAAAAGGTGGCAGCCTTGAACTCTCAGGTGCCAAAGATGGGGCATCATTGACCCTAGAAAAGGACAATTCGATATCTGCCCTGGCACCTTTTCCCTGGGAGGTGTCTTCGTCCATCTGGAATTCTGGGCTGAAAAATGGCACTTCCCCGGACCCGCAAGTGGCACGTGCCGTCGACATTTGTGCCCAGGCAAAAGGTGACAGCCTTGGGCTCTCAGGTGCCAATGATGGGGCCTTGTTAACACTTGCTTTCTATCCTGGCTCCTTTCCCCAGGGAGGAATCTTCGTCCGTCTGGAAATCTGGGTTCAAAAATGGCACTGCCCCAAACCCGCACAAGGTACACACTGTCGAGCTTTGCGCCCAGGGAAAAGTGGGCAGCCTTGGGCTCTCAGGTGCCAATGATCGTGCCCCATTACCCCTACAAAAGGCACAATGGCTTTCTGTCCTGGCACCTTTTCCCAGGGAGGAATCTTCATCGGTTTGGAATTCTGGTCTGAGAATCAGCACTTTCCTGGACCCGCAAGTGGAACGCACCATCGAGCTTTGTGTCCAGGGAAAAGGTGGCAGTCTTGGGCTCTCAGGTGCCAATAATGGGGCCCCATTACCTTTACAAAAAGCACAATGGCTTTCTATCCTGGCACCTTTTCCCTGGGAGGAGTCTTCATTGGTCTGGAATTCTGGGCTGTAAAATGGCACTTTCTGGGCCCAGCACGTGGCACGCACTGTCGTGCTTTGCGCCCAGGCAAAAGGAGGCAATCCTCTGGCTCTCAGATTCCAATGACGGGCCCGCATTAATACTAGAAATGGAAGAACCGCTTTCTGTCCTGGGAGCCTTTTCCCTGGGAGGAGTCGTCATCCGTCTGGAATCCTGGGCTGAACAAGCACTTTCTCTGACCTGCACGTGGCAGGCACCATCTAGCTTTGCGCCCAGGGTAAAGGTGGCAGCCTTGGGCTCTCAGGGGTCACCGATGGGTCCCCGTTAACACTAGATAAATAACAATCGCTTTCTCTCCTGGCACCTTTTCCCAGGGAGGAATTTTTGTCCGTCTGGAATTCTGGGCTGAAAAACGGCACTTCCCCGGACCTGCAAGTGGAACACAACATCCAGCTTTGTGCCCAGGCAAAAGGTGATAGCCTTGGACTCTCAGGTGCCAATGATGGGGCCCCATTACCCCTAGAGAAAGAAGAACTGCTTTCTGTCCTGGCACCTTTTCCCTGGGAGGAACCTTCATTGTTCTGGAATTCTGGGCTGAAAACGGCTCTTTCCCTTACCTGCATGTGGCACGCATCGACGAGCTTTGCGCCCAGGGAAAAGGTGGCAGCCCTGGGCTCTCAGCTGCCAATTTTGGGGCCCCATTAACCCCTAGAAAAGGCACAATGGCTTTCTGTCCTGGCACCTTTTCCCAGGGAGAAATCTTCGCTAGCCTGGAATTCTGGGATGAGAAACAGCACATTCCCGGACTTGCAAGTGGCACGCGCCGTCGACATTTGCGCCCAGGGAAAAGGTGGCAGCCTTGGGCTCTCAGGTGCCAAAGATGAGGCCCCATTACCCCTAGAAAAGGCACAATGGCTTTTTGTCATGACACCTTTTCCCAGAGAGGAATCGACTTCCGTCTGGAATTCTGGGCTGAAAAACGGCCCTTTCCCGGACCCGCACAGGGTATGCACCGTCGAGCTTTGCACTCAGGGAAAAGGTGGCAGCCTTGGGCTCTCAGGTGCCAATGGTGGGGCCCAATTAGCATTACAAAATACACAATGGCTTTGTCTCCTGGTACCTTTTCCTTCTGAGGAATCTTCATAGGTCTGGAATTCTGGGCTGAAAAATGGCACTGTCCGGGACCCGCAAGTTGAACGCTCCGTCCAGGTTTGCGCCCAGGGAAAAGGTGGCAGCCTTGGGCTCTCAGGTGTCAATTTTGGGGCCCCATTAACCCTAGAAAAGGCACAATTGCTTTCTGTCCAGGCACCTTTTCCCTGGGAGAAATCTTCATCGGCCTCGAATTCTGGGATGAGAAACAGCACATTCCTGGACCCACAAGTGGCACGCACCGTCGAGCTTTGCGCTCAGGGAAAAGGTTGCAGCCTTCGGCTCTCAGGTGTCAATGATGGAGCTCCATTAACCTTAGAAAAGGAACAATCGCTTTCTATCCTGACACCTTTTCCCAGGGAGGAATCTTCATCGGTCTGGAATTCTGGAATGAGAAACGGCAATTTCCCGGACCCTCACGTAGCACGCATGGTCGAGCTTTGCGCCCAGGGTATAGGAGGCAACTTGGGCTCTCAGGTGCCAATGATGGGGCCTGATTAACCCTAGAAATGGAACAATTGCTTTCTGTCCTGGGAGCCTCTTCCCTGTGAGGAGTCTTCATCCGTCTGGAATTGAGGGCTGAAAAACGGCACTTTCCCGGACAAGAAAGTGGTACGCGCCGTTGATGTTTGCGCCCACGGAAAAGGTGGCAGCCTTGAACTCTGAGGTGCGAAAGATGGGGCATCACTGACCCTAGAAAAGGACAATTCGATTTCTGACCTGGCACCTTTTCCCTGGGAGGTGTCTTCGTCCATCTGGAATTCTGGGCTGAAAAATGGCACTTCCCCAGGCCCTCAAGTGGCACGTGCCGTCGACATTTGTGCCCAGGCAAAAGGTGGCAGCCTTGGGCTCTCAGGTGCCAATGATGGGGCCTTGTTAACACTTGCTTTCTGTCCTGGCTCCTTTCCCCAGGAAGGAATTATCGTCCGTCTGGAAATCTGGGTTCAAAAATGGCACTGGCCCAAACCCGCACAAGGTACACACCATCGAGCTTTGCGCCCAGGGAAAAGGGGGCAGCCTTGGGCTCTCAGCTGCCAATGATGGTGCCCCATTACCCCTACAAAAGGCACAATGGCTTTCTGTCCTGGCACCTTTTCCCAGGGAGGAATCTTCATCGGTTTGGAATTCTGGTCTGAGAATCGGCACTTTCCTGGACCCGCAAGTGGAACGCACCATCGAGCTTTGCATCCAGGGAAAAGGTGGCAGTCTTGGGCTCTCAGGTGCCAATAATGGGGCCCCATTACCTTTACAAAAAGCACAATGGCTTTCTATCCTGGCACCTTTTCCCTGGGAGGAGTCTTCATTGGTCTGGAATTCTGGGCTGTAAAATGGCCCTTTCTGGGACCAGCACGTGGCACGCACTGTCGTGCTTTGCGCCCAGGGAAAAGAAGGCAACCTCTGGCTCTCAGATGCCAATGACGGGCCCCATTAATACTAGAAATGGAAGAACCGCTTTCTGTCCTGGGAGACTTTTCCCTGGGAGGAGTCATCATCCGTCTGGAATCCTGGGCTGAACAAAGCACTTTCTCTGACCTGCACGTGGTAGGCACCATCTAGCTTTGCGCCCAGGGAAAAGGTGGCAGCCTTGGGCTCTCATGTGTCAACGATGGGTCCCCGTTAACACTAGATAAATAACAATCGCTTTCTCTCCTGGCACCTTTTCCCAGGGAGGAATTTTTGTCCGTCTGGAATTCTGGGCTGAAAAACGGCACTTCCCCGGACCTGCAAGTGGAACACAACATCCAGCTTTGTGCCCAGGCAAAAGGTGACAGCCTTGGGCTCTCAGGTGCCAATGATGGGGCCCCATTACCCCTAGAAAAAGAACAATTGCTTTCTGTCCTGGCACCTTTTCCCTGGGAGGAACCTTCATTGGTCTGGAATTCTGGGCTGAAAACGGCTCTTTCCCTTACCTGCATGTGGCACGCATCGACGAGCTTTGCGCCCAGGGAAAAGGTGGCAGCCCTGGGCTCTCAGCTGCCAATTTTGGGGCCCCATCAACCCTAGAAAAGGCACAATGGCTTTCCGTCCTGGAACATTTTCCCAGGGAGAAATCTTCGCTGGCCTGGAATTCTGGGATGAGAAACAGCACATTCCCGGACTTGCAAGCGGCACGCGCCGTCGACATTTGCGCCCAGGGAAAAGGTGGCAGCCTTGGGCTCTCAGGTGCCAAAGATGGGGCCCCATTAACCCTAGAAAAGGCACAATGGCTTTCTGTCCTGACACCTTTTCCCAGAGAGGAATCGACTTCGGTCTGGAATTCTGGGCTGTAAAACGGCCCTTTCCCGGACCCGCACAGGGTATGCACCGTCAAGCTTTGCACCCAGGAAAAAGGTGGCAGCCTTGGGCTCTCAGGTGCCAATGGTGGGGCCCAATTAGCATTACAAAATACACAATGGCTTTGTCTCCTGGTACCTTTTCCCTCTGAGGAATCTTCATAGGTCTGGAATTCTGTGCTGAAAAATGGCACTTTCCCGGACCCGCACGTGGAACGCTCCGTCGAGCTTTGCACCCAGGGAAAAGGTGGCAGCCTTGGGCTCTCAGGTGTCAATTTTGAGGCCCCATTAACTCTAGAAAAGGCACAATTGCTTTCTGTCTTGGCACGTTTTCCCTGGGAGAAATGATCATCGGCCTCGAATTCTGGGATCAGAAACAGCACATTCCTGGACCTGCAAGTGGCACGCACCGTTGAGCTTTGCGCTCAGGGAAAAGGTTGCAGCCTTCGGCTCTCAGGTGTCAATGATGGAGCCCCACAAACCCTAGAAAAGGAACAATCGCTTTCTGTCCTGACACCTTTTCCCAGGGAGGAATCTTCATCGGTCTGGAATTCTGGAATGAGAAACGGCAATTTCCCGGACCCTCATGTAGCACGCATGGTCGAGCATTGCGCCCAGGGTATAGGAGGCAACCTTGGGCTCTCAGGTGCCAATGATGGAGCCCGATTAACCCTAAAAATGGAACAATCGCTTTCTGTCCTGGGAGCCTCTTCCCTGTGAGGTGTCTTCATCCGTCTGGAATTGAGGGCTGAAAAACGGCACTTTTCCGGACAAGAAAGTGGTACGCGCCGTTGATGTTTGCGCCCAGGGTAAAGGTGGCAGCCTTCGGCTCTCAGCTGCCAATGATGGTGCCCCATTACCTTTACAAAAAGCACAATGGCTTTCTGTTCTGGCACCTTTTCCCAGGGAGGAATCTTCATTGGTCTGGAATTCTGGGCTGTAAAATAGCACTTTCTGGGAAAAGGCCCAATGGCTCGACCATGCGTGCTACATGAGGGTCCAGGAAAGTGCCGTTTCTCATTCCAGAATTCCAGACCGATGAAGATTCCTCCCTGGGAAAAGGTTTCAGGACAGAAAGCGATTGTTCCTTTTCTAGGGTTAATGAGGCTCCATCATTGACGTCTGAGAGCCCAAGGCTGCAACCTTTTCCCTCAGCGCAAAGCTCGACGGTGCGTGCCACTTGCGGGTCCAGGAATGTGCTGTTTCTCATCCCAGAATTCGAGGCCGATGAAGATTTCTCCCAGGGAAAAGGTGCCAGGACAGAAAGCAATTGTGCCTTTTCTAGGGGTAATGGGGCCCCAAAATTGACACCTGAGAGCCCAAGGCTGCCACCTTTTCTCTGGGCGCAAAGCTCGACGGAGCGTTCCACGTGCGGGTCCGGGAAAGGGCCGTTTCTTAGCCCAGTATTCCAGACGGAAGTCGATTCCTCTCTGGGAAAAGGTGCCAGGACAGAAAGCAATTGTGCCTTTTCTAGGGTTAATGGGGCCTCAAAATTGACACCTGAGAGCCCAAGGCTGCCACCTTTTCCCTGGGCGCAAATGTCGACGGCGCGTACGACTTGCAAGTCCGGGAATGTGCCGTTTCTCATCCCAGAATTCCAGGCCATCGAAGATTTCTCCCAGGGAAAAGGTGCCAGGACAGAAAGCGATTGTGCCTTTTCTAGGGTTAATGGGGCCCCAAAATTGGCAGCTGAGAGCCCAGGGCTGCCACCTTTTCCCTGGGCTCAAAGCTCGACGGTGCGTGCCACATGCGGGTAAGGGAAAGAGCCCTTTTCAGCCCAGAATTCCAGACCAATGAAGATTCCTCCCTGGGAAATGGTGCGAGGACACAAAGCGATTCTTTTTTTTCTAGGGGTAATGGGGCCCAATCATTGGCACCTGAGAGCCGAAGGCTGCCACCTTTTGCCTGGGCACAAAGCTCGACGGTGCGTTCCACTTGCGGGTCCGGGAAAGTGCCGTTTTTCAGTCCAGAATTCCAGACGGACGAAAATTCCTCCCAGGGAAAAGGTGCCAGGACAGAAAGCCATTGTTATTTCTCTAGTGTTAATGGGTACCCATCATTGGCACCTGAGAGTCCAGGCTGCCACCTTTTCCCTGGGCGCAAAGCTAGATGCTGCCTGCCACGTGCAGGTCAGAGAAAGTGCTTTGTTCAGCCCAGGATTCCAGACGGATGACGACTCCTTCTAGGGAAAAAGCTCCCAGGACAGAAAGCGATTGTTCCATTTCTAGTGTTAATGGGGGCCCGTCATTGGCATCTGAGAGCCAGAGGTTGCCTCCTTTTGCCTGGGCGCAAAGCACGACAGGGCGTGCCACGTGCTGGTCCCAGAAAGTGCCATTTTACAGCCCAGAATTCCAGACCAATGAAGACTCCTCCCAGGGAAAAGGTGCCAGGACAGAAAGCCATTGTGCTTTTTGTAAAGGTAATGGGGCCCCATCATTGGCACCTGAGAGCCCAAGACTGCCACCTTTTCCCTGGACGCAAAGCTCGATGGTGCGTTCCACTTGCGGCTCCAGGAAAGTGCCGATTCTCAGACCAGAATTCCAAACCGATGAAGATTCCTCCCTGGGAAAAGGTGCCAGGACAGAAAGCCATTGTGCCTTTTGTAGGGGTAATGGGGCACCATCATTGGCACCTGAGAGCCCAAGGCTGCCCCCTTTTCCCTGGGCGCAAAGCTCGACGGTGTGTACCTTGTGCGGGTTTGGGGCAGTGCCATTTTTGAACCCAGATTTCCAGACAGACGAAGATTCCTCCCTGGGAAAAGGTGCCAGGACAGAAAGCGATTGTTCTTTTTCTAGGGGTAATGGGGTCCCATCATTGGCACCTCGGAGTTCAAGGCTGCCACCTTTTCCGTGGGTGCAAACATCAACGGCACGTGCCACTTGCGGGTCCGGGGAAGTGCCATTTTTCAGCCCAGAATTCCAGACGGATGAAGACTCCTCACAGGGAAGAGGCTCCCAGGACAGAAAGCGATTGTTCCATTTCTAGGGTTAATCGGGCACCATCATTGGCACCTGAGAGCCCAAGGTTGCCTCCTATACCCTGGGCGCAAAGCTCGACCATGCGTGCTACGTGAGGGTCCGGGAAATTGCCGTTCCTCATTCCAGAATTCCACACCGATGAAGATTCCTCCCTGGGAAAAGGAGTCAGGACAGAAAGTGATTGTTCCTTTTCTAGGGTTAATGGGGCTCCATCATTGACACCTGAGAGCCCAAGGCTGCAACCTTTTCCCTGGGCGCAAAGCTCGACGGTGCGTGCCACTTGCGGGTCCAGGAATGTGCTGTTTCTCATCCCAGAATTCGAGGCCGATGAAGATTTCTCCCAGGGAAAAGGTGCCAGGACAGAAAGCAATTGTGCCTTTTCTAGGGTTAATGGGGCCCCAAAATTGACACCTGAGAGCCCAAGGCTGCCACCTTTTCTCTGGGCGCAAAGCTCGACGGAGCGTTCCACGTGCGGGTCCGGGAAAGTACCATTTTTCAGCCCAGAATTCCAGACCTATGAAGATTCCTCAGAGGGAAATGGTACCAGGAGACAAAGTCATTGTGTATTTTGTAATGCTAATTGGGCCCCATCATTGGCACCTGAGAGCCCAAGGCTGCCACCTTTTCCCTGGGTGCAAAGCTCAACGGTGCATACCCTGTGCGGGTCCGGGAAAGGGCCGTTTTTCAGCCCAGAATTCCAGACGGAAGTCGATTCCCCTGTGGGAAAAGGTATCAGGAGAGAAAGCCATTGTGCCTTTTGTAGGGGTAATGGGGCACCATCATTGGCAGCTGAGAGCCCAAGGCTGCCACCTTTTCCCTGGACGCAAAGCTCGATGGTGTGTACCTTGTGCGGGTTTGGGGCAGTGCCATTTTTGAACCCAGATGTCCAGACGGACGAAGATTCCTCCCAGGGAAAAGGTGCCAGGAGAGAAAGCCATTGTTCTTTTTCTAGGGGTAATGGGGCCCCATCATTGGCACCTGAGAGCCCAAGGCTGCCACCTTTTGCCTGGGAACAAAGCTCGACGGTGCGTTCCACTCGCAGGTACGAGGAAGTACCGTTTTTCAGTCCAGAATTCCAGACAGACGAAAATTCCTCCCAGGGAAAAGGTGCCAGGACAGAAAGCGATTGTTCTTTTTCTAGGGGTAATGAGGCCCCATCATTGGCACCTGAGAGCCCAAGGCTGCCACCTTTTGCCTGGGCACAAAGCTCGACGGTGCGTTCCACTTGCAGGTCCTTGGAAGTGCCATTTTTCAGTCCAGGATTACAGACGGACAAAAATTCCTCCCAGGGAAAAGGTGCCAGGACAGAAAGCCATTGTTATTTATCTAGTGTTAACGGGGACCCATCATTGGCACCTGAGAGCCCAAGGCTGCCACCTTTTCCCTGGGCGCAAAGCCAGATGGTGCCTACCGCGTGCAGTTCAGAGAAAGCCCTTTGTTCAGCACAGAATTCCAGACCTATGAAGATTCCTCAGAGGGAGAAGGTACCAGGAGACAAAGTCATTGTGTATTTTGTAATGCTAATTGGGCCCCATCATTGGCACCTGAGAGCCCAAGGCTGCCACCTTTTCCCTGGGTGCAAAGCTCGACCATGCGTGCCACTTGCGGGTCCAGGAATGTGCTGTTTCACATCCCAGAAATCGAGGCCAGCGAAGATTTCTCCCAGGGAAAAGGTGCCAGGACAGAAAGCAATTGTGCCTTTTCTAGGGTTAATGGGGCCCCAAAATTGACACCTGAGAGCCTAAGGCTGCCACCTTTTCCCTGGGCGCAAAGCTCGATGGAGCGTTCCACGTGCGGGTCCGGGAAAGGGCCATTATTCAGCCCAGAATTCCAGACCTATGAAGATTCCTCAGATGGAAAAGGTATCAGGAGACAAAGTCATTGTGTATTTTGTAATGCTAATTGGGCCCCATCATTGGCACCTGAGAGCCCAAGGCTGCCACCTTTTCCCTGGGTGCAAAGCTCGACGGTGCATACCCTGTGCGGGTCCGGGAAAGGGCCGTTTTTCAGCGCAGAATTCCAGACGGAAGTCGATTCCTCTGTGGGAAAAGGTGTCAGGACAGAAAGCCATTGTGCCTTTTCTAGGGGTAATGGGACCTCATCTTTGGCACCTGAGAGCCCAAGGCTGCCACCTTTTCCCTGGGCACAAATGTCTACGGCGCGTGCCACTTGCAAGTCCAGGAATGTGCCGTTTCTCATCCCAGAATTCCAGGAGAGCGAAGATTTCTCCCTGGAAATAGGTGCCAGGACAGAAAGCGATTGTGCCTTTTCTAGGGTTAATGGGGCCCCACAATTGGCAGCTGAGATCCCAGGGCTGCCACCTTTTCCCTGGGCGCAAAGCTCGACGGTGCGTGCCACATGCGGGTAAGGGAAAGAGCCGTTTTCAGCCCAGAATTCCAGACCAATGAAGACTCCTCCCAGGGAAAAGGTGCCAGGACAGAAAGCGATTGTTCTTTTTCTAGGGTTAATGGGGCCCCATCATTGGCACCTGAGAGCCCAAGGCTGCCACCTTTTGCCTGGGCACAAAGCTCGACGGTGCGTTCCACTTGCAGGTCCGGGGAAGTGCCGTTTTTCAGTCCAGAATTCCAGACGGACGAAAATTCCTCCCAGGGAAAAGGTGCCAGGACAGAAAGCCATTGTTATTTATCTAGTGTTAACGGAGACCCATCATTGGCACCTGAGAGCCCAAGGCTGCCACCTTTTCCCTGGACGCAAAGCCAGATGGTGCCTACCACGTGCAGGTCAGAGAAAGTGCTTTGTTCAGCACAGAATTCCAGACCTAAGAAGATTCCTCAGAGGGAAAAGGTACCAGGAGACAAAGTCATTGTGTATTTTGTAATGCTAATTGGGCCCCATCATTGGCACCTGAGAGCCCAAGGCTGCCACCTTTTCCCTGGGTGCAAAGCTCTACGATGCATACCCTGTGCGGGTCCGGGAAAGGGCCGTTTTTCAGCCCAGAATTCCAGACGGAAGTCGATTCCTCTCTGGGAAAAGGTGTCAGGACAGAAAGCCATTGTGCCTTTTCTAGGGGTAATGGGGCCGCATCTTTGGCACCTGAGAGCCCAGGGCTGCCACCTTTTCCCTGGGCGCAAAGCTCGACGGTGCGTGCCACATGCGGGTAAGGGAAAGAGCCGTTTTCAGCCCAGAATTCCAGACCAATGAAGACTCCTCCCAGGGAAAAGGTGCCAGGACAGAAAGCGATTGTTCTTTTTCTAGGGGTAATGGGGCCCAATCATTGGCACCTGAGAGCCCAAGGCTGCCACCTTTTCCCTGGGAACAAGGCTCGACGGTGCGTTCCACTCGCAGATACGGGGAAGTGCCGTTTTTCAGTCCAGAATTCCAGACAGACGAAAATTCCTCCCAGGGAAAAGGTGCCAGGACAGAAAGCAAGTGTTATTCATCTAGTGTTAACGAGGACCCATTGTTGGCACCTGAGAGCCCAAGGCTGCCACCTTTTCCCTGGGCGCAAAGCTAGATGCTGCCTGCCACGTGCAGGTCAGAGAAAGTGCTTTGTTCAGCCCAGGATTCCAGACGGATGACGACTCCTTCCAGGGAAAAAGCTCCCAGGACAGAAAGCGATTGTTCCATTTCTAGTGTTAATGGGGGCCCGTCATTGGCATCTGAGAGCCAGAGGTTGCCTCCTTTTGCCTGGGCGCAAAGCTCGACAGTGCGTGCCACGTGCTGGTCCCAGAAAGTGCCATTTTACAGCCCAGAATTCCAGACCAATGAAGACTCCTCCCAGGGAAAAGGTGCCAGGACAGAAAGCCATTGTGCTTTTTGTAAAGGTAATGGTTCCCAATCACTGGCACCTGAGAGCCCAAGACTGCCACCTTTTCCCTGGACGCAAAGCTCGATGGTGCGTTCCACTTGCGGCTCCAGGAAAGTGCCGATTCTCAGACCAGAATTCCAAACCGATGAAGATTCCCCCCTGGGAAAAGGTGCCAGGACAGAAAGCCATTGTGCCTTTTGTAGGGGTAATGGGGCCCCATCATTGGCACCTGAGAGCCCAAGGCTGCCACCTTTTACCTGGGCACAAAGCTCGACGGTGCGTTCCACTTGCAGGTCCGGGGAAGTGCCGTTTTTCAGCCCAGAATTCCAGACGGACGAAGACACCTCCCAGGGACAAGGTGCCAGGACAGAAAGTGATTGATATTTATCTAGTGTTAACGGGGACCCATCGTTGGCACCTGAGAGTTCAAGGCTGCCACCTTTTCCGTGGGCGCAAACATCAACGGCGCTTACCACTTTCTTGTCCGGGAAAGTGCCGTTTTTCAGCCCTCAATTCCAGACGGATGAAGACTTCTCACAGGGAAGAGGCTCCCAGGACAGAAAGCGATTGTTCCATTTCTAGGGTTAATGGGGCTCCATCATTGACACCTGAGAACCGAAGGCTGCAACCTTCTCCCTGAGTGCAAAGCTCGACGGAGAGTTCCACGTGCGGGTCCGGGAAAGTGCCATTTTTCAGCCCAGAATTCCAGACCTATGAAGATTCCTCAGAGGGAAAAGGTACCAGGAGACAAAGTCATTGTGTATTTTGTAATGCTAATTGGGCCCCATCATTGGCACCTGAGAGCCCAAGGCTGCCACCTTTTCCCTGGGCGCAAATGTCGACGGCGCATACCCTGTGCGGGTCCGGGAAAGGGCCGTTTTTCAGCCCAGAATTCCAGACGGAAGTCGATTCCTCTCTGGGAAAAGGTGTCAGGAGAGAAAGCCATTGTGCCTTTTCTAGGGGTAATGGGACCTCATCTTTGGCACCTGAGAGCCCAAGGCTGCCACCTTTTCCCTGGGCGCAAATGTCGACGGCGCGTGCCACTTGCAAGTCCGGGAATGTGCCGTTTCTCATCCCAGAATTCCAGGCCAGCGAAGATTTCTCCCTGGGAAAAGGTGCCAGGACAGAAAGCGATTGTGCCTTTTCTAGGCTTAATGGGGCCCCAAAATTGGCAGCTGAGAGCCCAGGGCTGCCACCTTTTCCCTGGGCGCAAAGCTCGACGGTGCGTGCCACATGCGGGTAAGGGAAAGAGGCGTTTTCAGCCCAGAATTCCAGACCAATGAAGACTCCTCCCAGGGAAAAGGTGCCAGGACAGAAAGCGATTGTTCTTTTTCTAGGGTTAATGGGGCCCCATCATTGGCACCTGAGAGCCCAAGGCTGCCACCTTTTGCCTGGGCACAAAGCTCGACGGTGCGTTCCACTTGCAGGTCCAGAGAAGTGCCGTTTTTCAGTCCAGAATTCCAGACGGATGAAAATTCCTCCCAGGGAAAAGGTGCCAGGACAGAAAGCCATTGTTATTTATCTAGTGTTAACGGGGACCCATCATTGGCACCTGAGAGCCCAAGGCTGCCACCTTTTCCCTGGGCGCAAAGCCAGATGGTGCCTACCACGTGCAGGTCAGAGAAAGTGCTTTGTTCAGCACAGAATTCCAGACCTATGAAGATTCCTCAGAGGGAAAAGGTACCAGGAGACAAAGTCATTGTGTATTTTGTAATGCTAATTGGGCCCCATCATTGGCACCTGAGAGCCCAAGGCTGCCACCTTTTCCCTGGGTGCAAAGCTCTACGATGCATACCCTGTGCGGGTCCGGGAAAGGGCCGTTTTTCAGCCCAGAATTCCAGACGGAAGTCGATTCCTCTCTGGGAAAAGGTGTCAGGACAGAAAGCCATTGTGCCTTTTCTAGGGGTAATGGGGTCCCATCTTTGGCACCTGAGACTCCAAGGCTGCCACCTTTTCCCTGGGCGCAAATGTCGACGGCGCGTGCCACTTGCAAGTCCGGGAATGTGCCGTTTCTCATCCCAGAATTCCAGGCCAGCGAAGATTTCTCCCTGGGAAAAGGTGCCAGGACAGAAAGCGATTGTGCCTTTTCTAGGGTTAATGGGGCCTCACAATTGGCAGCTGAGAGCCCAGGGCTGCAACCTTTTCCCTGGGCGCAAAGCTCGACGGTGCGTGCCACATGCGGGTAAGGGAAAGAGCCGTTTTCAGCCCAGAATTCCAGACCAATGAAGATTCCTCCCTGGGAAAAGGTGCCAGGACAGAAAGCGATTGTTATTTATCTAGTGTTAACGGGGACCCATCATTTGCAGCTGAGAGCCCAAGGCTGCCACCTTTTCCCTGGGCACAAAGCTAGATGATGCCTGCCACGTGCAGGTCAGAGAAAATGCTTTGTTCAGCCAAGGATTCCAGATGGATGACGACTCCTTCCAGGGAAAAGGCTCCCAGGACAGAAAGCGATTGGTCCATTTCTAGTGTTAATGGGGGCCCGTCATTGGCATCTGAGAGCCAGAGGTTGCCTCCTTTTCCCTGGGCGCAAAGCACGACAGTGCGTGCCACGTGCTGGTCCCAGAAAGTGCCATTTTACAGCCCAGAATTCCAGACCAATGAAAACTCCTCCCAGGGAAAAGGTGCCAGGACAGAAAGCCATTGTGCTTTTTGTAAAGGTAATGGGGCCCCATCATTGGCACCTGAGAGCCCAAGACTGCCACCTTTTCCCTGGACGCAAAGCTCGATGGTGCGTTCCACTTGCGGGTCCAGGAAAGTGCCGATTCTCAGACCAGAATTCCAAACCGATGAAGATTCCTCCCTGGGAAAAGGTGCCAGGACAGAAAGCTGTTGTGCCTTTTGTAGGGGTAATGGGGCACCATCATTGGCAGCTGAGAGCCCAAGGCTGCCCCATTTTCCCTGGGCGCAAAGCTCGACGCTGTGTACCTTGTGCGGGTTTGGGCCAGTGCCATTTTTGAACCCAGATTTCCAGACGGACGAAGATTCCTCCCAGGGAAAAGGTGCCAGGACAGAAAGCAAGTGTTATTTTTCTAGTGTTAACGGGGCCCCATGATTGGCACCTGAGAGCCCAAGGCTGCCACCTTTTGCCTGGGCGCAAATGTCGATGGCGCGTGCCACTTGCGGGTCCGGGGAAGTGCCATTTTTCAGCCCAGAATTCCAGACGGACGAAGACACCTCCCAGGGAAAAGGTGCCAGGTCAGAAATCGAATTGTCCTTTTCTAGGGTCAATGGTGCCCCATCATTGGCACCTCAGAGTTCAAGGCTGCCACCTTTTCCGTGGGCGCAAACATCAACGGCGCGTACCACTTTCTTGTCTGGGAAAGTGCCGTTTTTCAGCCCTCAATTCCAGACGGATGAAGACTCCTCACAGGGAAGAGGCTCCCAGGAAAGAAAGCGATTCTTCCATTTCTAGGGTTAATCGGGCTCCATCATTGGCACCTGAGAGCCCAAGGTTGCCTCCTATACCCTGGGCGCAAAGCTCGACAATGCGTGCTACGTGAGGGTCCTGGAAATTGCCGTTTCTCATTCCAGAATTCCAGACCGATGAAGATTCCTCCCTGGGAAAAGGTGTCAGGACAGAAAGCAATTGTTTCTTCTCTAGGGTTAATGGGGCTCCATCATTGACACCTGAGAGCCCAAGGCTGCAACCTTTTCCCTGAGCGCAAAGCTCGACGGTGCGTGCCACTTGCGGGTCGAGGAATGTGCTGTTTCTCATCCCAGAATTCCAGGCCAGCGAAGATTTCTCCCTGGGAAAAGGTGCCAGGACAGAAAGCGATTGATATTTATCTAGTGTTAACGGGGACCCATCGTTGGCACCTGAGAGTTCAAGGCTGCCACCTTTTCCGTGGGCGCAACATCAACGGCGCTTACCACTTTCTTGTCCGGGAAAGTGCCGTTTTTCAGCCCTCAATTCCAGACGGATGAAGACTTCTCACAGGGAAGAGGCTCCCAGGACAGAAAGCGATTGTTCCATTTCTAGGGTTAATCGGGCCCCATCATTGGCGCCTGAGAGCCCAAGGTTTCTTCCTATACCCTGGGTGCAAAGCTCGACGGTGCATACCCTGTGCGGGTCCGGGAAAGGGCCGTTTTTCAGCCCAGAATTCCAGACGGAAGTCGATTCCTCTCTGGGAAAAGGTGTCAGGACAGAAAGCCATTGTGCCTTTTCTAGGCGTAATGGGGTCCCATCTTTGGCACCTGAGAGCCCAAGGCTGCCACCTTTTCCCTGGGCGCAAATGTCGATAGCGCGTGCCACTTGCAAGTCTGAGAAGATGCCGTTTCTCATCCCAGAATTCCAGGCCAGCGAAGATTTCTCCCTGGGAAAAGGTGCCAGGACAGAAAGCGATTGTGCCTTTTCTAGGGTTGATGGGGCCCCAAAATTGGCAGCTGAGAGCCCAGGGCTGCCACCTTTTCCCTGGGCGCAAAGCTCGACGGTGCGTGCCACATGCGGGTAAGGGAAAGAGCCGTTTTCAGCCCAGAATTCCAGACCAATGAAGATTCCTCCCAGGGAAAAGGTTCCAGGACAGAAAGCCATTGTTCTTTTTCTAGCGGTAATGGGGCACCATCATTGGCACCCGAGAGCCCAAGGCTGTCATCTTTTGCCTGGGCACAAAGCTCGATGGTGCGTTCCACTTGCAGGGTCGGGGGAAGTGCCGTTTTTCAGTCCAGAATTCCAGACGGACGAAGATTCCTCCCTGGGAAAAGGTGCCAGGAGAGAAAGCAAGTGTTATTTTTCTAGTGTTAATGGGGCCCCATCATTGGCACCTGAGAGCCCAAGGCTGCCACATTTTCCCTGGGCTCAAAGCTAGATGGGGCCTGCCACGTGCAGGTCAGAGAAAGTGCTTTGTTCAGCCCAGGATGCCAGACGGATGATGACTCCTCCCAGGGAAAAGGCTCCCAGGACAGAAAGCGATTGGTCCATTTCTAGTGTTAATGGGGGCCCGTCATTGGCATCTGAGAGCCAGAGGTTGCCTCCTTTTCCCTGGACTCAAAGCACGACAGTGCGTGCCACGTGCTGGTCCTAGAAAGTGCCATTTTACAGCCCAGAATTCCAGACCAATGAAGACTCCTCCCAGGGAAAAGGTAGAAGGACAGAAAGCCATTGTGCTTTTTGTAAAGGTAATGGGGCCCCATCATTGGCACCTGAGAGCCCAAGACTGCCACCTTTTCCCTGGACGCAAAGCTCGATGGTGCGTTCCACTTGCGGGTCCAGGAAAGTGCCGATTCTCAGACCAGAATTCCAAACCGATGAAGATTCCTCCCTGGGAAAAGGTGCCAGGACAGAAAGCTGTTGTGCCTTTTGTAGGGGTAATGGGGCACCATCATTGGCAGCTGAGAGCCCAAGGCTGCCCCATTTTCCCTGGGCGCAAAGCTCGACGCTGTGTACCTTGTGCGGGTTTGGGCCAGTGCCATTTTTGAACCCAGATTTCCAGACGGACGAAGATTCCTCCCAGGGAAAAGGTGCCAGGACAGAAAGCAAGTGTTATTTTTCTAGTGTTAACGGGGCCCCATGATTGGCACCTGAGAGCCCAAGGCTGCCACCTTTTGCCTGGGCGCAAATGTCGATGGCGCGTGCCACTTGCGGGTCCGGGGAAGTGCCATTTTTCAGCCCAGAATTCCAGACGGACGAAGACACCTCCCAGGGAAAAGGTGCCAGGTCAGAAATCGAATTGTCCTTTTCTAGGGTCAATGGTGCCCCATCATTGGCACCTCAGAGTTCAAGGCTGCCACCTTTTCCGTGGGCGCAAACATCAACGGCGCGTACCACTTTCTTGTCTGGGAAAGTGCCGTTTTTCAGCCCTCAATTCCAGACGGATGAAGACTCCTCACAGGGAAGAGGCTCCCAGGAAAGAAAGCGATTCTTCCATTTCTAGGGTTAATCGGGCTCCATCATTGGCACCTGAGAGCCCAAGGTTGCCTCCTATACCCTGGGCGCAAAGCTCGACAATGCGTGCTACGTGAGGGTCCTGGAAATTGCCGTTTCTCATTCCAGAATTCCAGACCGATGAAGATTCCTCCCTGGGAAAAGGTGTCAGGACAGAAAGCAATTGTTTCTTCTCTAGGGTTAATGGGGCTCCATCATTGACACCTGAGAGCCCAAGGCTGCAACCTTTTCCCTGAGCGCAAAGCTCGACGGTGCGTGCCACTTGCGGGTCGAGGAATGTGCTGTTTCTCATCCCAGAATTCCAGGCCAGCGAAGATTTCTCCCTGGGAAAAGGTGCCAGGACAGAAAGCGATTGATATTTATCTAGTGTTAACGGGGACCCATCGTTGGCACCTGAGAGTTCAAGGCTGCCACCTTTTCCGTGGGCGCAACATCAACGGCGCTTACCACTTTCTTGTCCGGGAAAGTGCCGTTTTTCAGCCCTCAATTCCAGACGGATGAAGACTTCTCACAGGGAAGAGGCTCCCAGGACAGAAAGCGATTGTTCCATTTCTAGGGTTAATCGGGCCCCATCATTGGCGCCTGAGAGCCCAAGGTTTCTTCCTATACCCTGGGTGCAAAGCTCGACGGTGCATACCCTGTGCGGGTCCGGGAAAGGGCCGTTTTTCAGCCCAGAATTCCAGACGGAAGTCGATTCCTCTCTGGGAAAAGGTGTCAGGACAGAAAGCCATTGTGCCTTTTCTAGGCGTAATGGGGTCCCATCTTTGGCACCTGAGAGCCCAAGGCTGCCACCTTTTCCCTGGGCGCAAATGTCGATAGCGCGTGCCACTTGCAAGTCTGAGAAGATGCCGTTTCTCATCCCAGAATTCCAGGCCAGCGAAGATTTCTCCCTGGGAAAAGGTGCCAGGACAGAAAGCGATTGTGCCTTTTCTAGGGTTGATGGGGCCCCAAAATTGGCAGCTGAGAGCCCAGGGCTGCCACCTTTTCCCTGGGCGCAAAGCTCGACGGTGCGTGCCACATGCGGGTAAGGGAAAGAGCCGTTTTCAGCCCAGAATTCCAGACCAATGAAGATTCCTCCCAGGGAAAAGGTTCCAGGACAGAAAGCCATTGTTCTTTTTCTAGCGGTAATGGGGCACCATCATTGGCACCCGAGAGCCCAAGGCTGTCATCTTTTGCCTGGGCACAAAGCTCGACGGTGCGTTCCACTTGCAGGGTCGGGGGAAGTGCCGTTTTTCAGTCCAGAATTCCAGACGGACGAAGATTCCTCCCTGGGAAAAGGTGCCAGGAGAGAAAGCAAGTGTTATTTTTCTAGTGTTAATGGGGCCCCATCATTGGCACCTGAGAGCCCAAGGCTGCCACATTTTCCCTGGGCTCAAAGCTAGATGGGGCCTGCCACGTGCAGGTCAGAGAAAGTGCTTTGTTCAGCCCAGGATGCCAGACGGATGATGACTCCTCCCAGGGAAAAGGCTCCCAGGACAGAAAGCGATTGGTCCATTTCTAGTGTTAATGGGGGCCCGTCATTGGCATCTGAGAGCCAGAGGTTGCCTCCTTTTCCCTGGACTCAAAGCACGACAGTGCGTGCCACGTGCTGGTCCTAGAAAGTGCCATTTTACAGCCCAGAATTCCAGACCAATGAAGACTCCTCCCAGGGAAAAGGTAGAAGGACAGAAAGCCATTGTGCTTTTTGTAAAGGTAATGGGGCCCCATCATTGGCACCTGAGAGCCCAAGACTGCCACCTTTTCCCTGGACGCAAAGCTCGATGGTGCGTTCCACTTGCGGGTCCAGGAAATGCTGATTCTCAGACCAGAAATCCAAACCGATGAAGATTCCTCCCTGGGAAAAGTTGCCAGGACAGAAAGCCATTGTGCCTTTTGTAGGGGTAATGGGGCCCCATCATTGGCACCTGAGAGCCCAAGGCTGCCCCCTTTTCCCTGGGCGCAAAGCTCGACGGTGTGTACCTTGTGCGGGTTTGGGGCAGTGCCATTTTTGAACCCAGATTTCCAGACGGACGAAGATTCCTCCCTGGGAAAAGGTGCCAGGACAGAAAGCAAGTGTTATTTTTCTAGTGTTAACGGGGCCCCATCACTGGCACCTGAGAGCCCAAGGCTGCCACCTTTTGCCTGGGTGCAAATGTCGACGGCGCGTGCCACTTGCGGGTCCGGGGAAGTGCCATTTTTCAGCCCAGAATTCCAGATGGACGATGACACCTCCCAGGGAAAAGGTGCCAGGTCAGAAATCGAATTGTCCTTTTCTAGGGTCAATGGTGCCCCATCATTGGCACCTGAGAGTTCAAGGCTGCCACCTTTTCCGTGGGCGCAAACATCAATGGCGCGTACCACTTTCTTGTCCGGGAAAGTGCCGTTTTTCAGCCCTCAATTCCAGACGGATGAAGACTCCTCACAGGGAAGAGGCTCCCAGGAAAGAAAGCGATTGTTCCATTTCTAGGGTTAATCGGGCCCCATCATTGGCACCTGAGAGCCCAAGGTTGCCTCCTATACCCTGGGCTCAAAGCTCGACCATGCGTGCTACGTGAGGGTCCGGGAAATTGCCCTTTCTCATTCCAGAATTCCAGACGGATGAAGATTCCTCCCTGGGAAAAGGTGTCAGGACAGAAAGCGATTGTTTCTTTTCTAGGGTTAATGGGGCTCCATCATTGACACCTGAGAGCCCAAAACTGCCACCTTTTCCCTGAGCGCAAAGCTCGACGGTGCGTGCCACTTGCGGGTCCAGGAATGTGCTGTTTCTCATCCCAGAATTTGAGGCCGATGAAGATTTCTCCCTGGGAAAAGGTGCCAGGGCAGAAAGCAATTGTGCCTTTTGTAAGGGTAATGGGGCACCAAAATTGACACCTGAGAGCCCAAGGCTGCCACCTTTTCCCTGGGCGCAAAGCTCGACGGAGCGTTCCACGTGCGGGTCCGGGAAAGTGCCATTTTTCAGCCCAGAATTCCAGACCTATGAAGATTCCTCAGAAGGAAAAGGTACCAGGAGACAAAGCCATTGTGTATTTTGTAATGCTAATTGGGCCCCATCATTGGCACCTGAGAGCCCAAGGCTGCCACCTTTTCCCTGGGTGCAAAGCTCGACGGTGCATACCCTGTGCGGGTCCGGGAAAGGGCCGTTTTTCAGCCCAGAATTCCAGACGGAAGTCGATTCCCCTCTGGGAAAAGGTGTCAGGACAGAAAGCCATTGTGCCTTTTCTAGGGGTAATGTGGCCCCATCTTTGGCACCTGAGAGCCCAAGGCTGCCACCTTTACCCTGGGCGCAAATGTTGACGGCGCGTGCCACTTGCAAGTCCGGGAATGTGCCGTTTCTCATGCCAGAATTCCAGGCCAGCGAAGATTTCTCCCTGGGAAAAGGTGCCAGGACAGAATGGATTTTTCCTTTTCTAGGAGTAATGGGGACCCATCATTGACACCTGAGAGCCGAAGGCTGCAACCTTTTCCCTGAGTGCAAAGCTCGACGGTGCATGCCCTGTGCGGGTCCAGGAATGAGCTGTTTCTCATCCCAGAATTCGTGGCTGATGAAGATTTGTCCCAGGGAAAAGGTGCCAGGACAGAAAGACATTGTGCCTATTCTAGGGGTAATGGGACCTCATCTTTGGCACCTGAGAGCCCAAGGCTGCCACCTTTTGCCTGGGCGCAAATGTCGACGGCGCGTGCCACTTGCAAGTCCGGGAATGTGCCGTTTCTCATCCCAGAATTCCAGGCCAGCGAAGATTTCTCCCTGGGAAAAGGTGCCAGGACAGAAAGCGATTGTGCCTTTTCTAGGGTTAATGGGGCCCCAAAATTGGCAGCTGAGAGCCCAGGGCTGCCACCTTTTCCCTGGGCGCAAAGCTCGACGGTGCGTGCCACATGCGGGTAAGGGAAAGAGCCGTTTTCAGCCCAGAATTCCAGACCAATGAAGATTCCTCCCAGGGAAAAGGTGCCAGGACAGAAAGCGATTGTTCTTTTTCTAGGGGTAATGGGGCCCCATCATTGGCACCTGAGAGCCCAAGGCTGCCACCTTTTGCCTGGGCACAAAGCTCGACAGTGCGTTCCACTTGCAGTTCCGGGGAAGTGCCGTTTTTCAGCCCAGAATTCCAGACGGACGAAAATTCCTCCCAGGGAAAAGGTGCCAGGACAGAAAGCAAGTGTTATTTTTCTAGTGTTAACGGGGCACCATCATTGGCACCTGAGAGCCCAAGGCTGCCACCTTTTCCCTGGGCACAAAACTCGATGTAGCATTCCACGTGCGGGTCCGGGAAAGTGCCATTTTTCAGCCCAGAATTCCAGACCTATGAAGATTCCTCAGAGGGAAAAGGTACCAGGAGACAAAGTCATTGTGTATTTTGTAATGCTAATTGGGCCCCATCATTGGCACCTAAGAGCCCAAGGCTGCCACCTTTTCCCTGGGTGCAAAGCTCGACGGTGCATACCCTGTGCGGGTCCGGGAAAGGGCCGTTTTTCAAACCAGAATTCCAGACGGAAGTCGATTTCTCTCTGGGAAAAGGTGTCAGGACAGAAAGTCATTGTGCCTTTTCTAGGGGTAATGGGGCCCCATCTTTGTCACCTGAGAGCCCAAGGCTGCCACCTTTTTCCTGGGCGCAAATGTCAACGGCGCGTGCCACTTGCAAGTCCGGGAATGTGCCGTTTCTCATTCCAGAATTCCAGACCGATGAAGATTCCTCCCAGGGAAAAGGTGTCAGGACAGAAAGCGATTGTTCCTTTTCTAGGGTTAATGGGGCTCCATCATTGACACCTGAGAGCCGAAGGCTGCAACCCTTTCCCTGAGCGCAAAGCTCGACGGTGCGTGCCACTTGCGGGTCCAGGAATGTGCTGTTTCTCATCCCAGAATTCGAGGCCGATGAAGATTTCTCTCTGGGAAAATGTGCCTGGACAGAAAGCAATTGTGCCTTTTCTAGGGTTAATGGGGCTCCAAAATTGACACCTGAGAGCCCAAGGCTGCCACCTGTTCCCTGGGCGCAAAGCTCGACGGAGCATTCCACGTGCGGGTCCGGGAAAGTGCCATTTTTCAGCCCAGAATTCCAGACCTATGAAGATTCCTCCCTGGGAAAAGGTACCAGGAGACAAAGCCATTGTGTATTTTGTAATGCTAATTGGGCCCCATCATTGGCACCTGAGAGCCCAAGGCTGCCACCTTTTCCCTGGGTGCAAAGCTCGACGGTGCATACCCTGTGCGGGTCCGGGAAAGGGCCGTTTTTCAGCCCAGAATTCCAGACAGAAGTCGATTCCTCTCTGGGAAAAGGTGTCAGGACAGAAAGCCATTGTGCCTTTTCTAGGGGTAATGGGGCCCCATCTTTGGCACCTGAGAGCCCAAGGCTGCCACCTTTTCCCTGGGCGCAAAGCTCGACGGAGCGTTCCACGTGAGGGTTGGGAAAGTGCCATTTTTCAGCCCAGAATTCCAGACCTATGAAGATTCCTCCCTGGGAAAAGGTACCAGGAGACAAAGCCATTGTGTATTTTGTTATGCTAATTGGGCCCCATCTTTGGCACCTGAGAGCCCAAGGCTGCCACCTTTTCCCTGGATGCAAAGCTCGACGGTGCATACCCTGTGCGGGTCCGGGAAAGGGCCGTTTTTCAGCGCAGAATTCCAGACGAAAGTCAATTCCTCTCTGGGAAAAGGTGTCAGGACAGAAAGCCATTGTGCCTTTTCTAGGGGTAACGGGGCCCCATCTTTGGCACCTGAGAGCCCAAGGCTGCCACCTTTTCCCTGGGCGCAAATGTCGACGGCGCGTGCCACTTGCAAGTCCGGGAATGTGCCGTTTCTCATGCCAGAATTCCAGGCCAGCGAAGATTTCTCCCTGGGAAAAGGTGCCAGGACAGAAAGCGATTGTGCCTTTTCTAGGCTTAATGGGGCCCCAAAATTGGCAGCTGAGAGCCCAGGGCTGCCACCTTTTCCCTGGGCGCAAAGCTCGACGGTGCGTGCCACACGCGGGTAAGGGAAAGAGCCGTTTTCAGCCCAGAATTCCAGACCAATGAAGATTCCTCCCAGGGAAAAGGTGCCAGGACAGAAAGCCATTGTTCTTTTTCTAGGGGTAATGGGGCCCTATCATTGGCACCTGAGAGCCCAAGGCTGCCACCTTTTGCCTGGGCACAAAGCTCGACGGTGCGTTCCACTTGCGGGTCCGTGGAAGTGCCGTTTTTCGGTCCAGATTTCCAGACGGACGAAGATTTCGCCCTGGGAAAAGGTGCCAGGACAGAAAGCGATTGTTATTTTTCTAGTGTTAACGGGGCCCCATCATTGGCACCTGAGAGCCCAAGGCTGTCACCTCTTCCCTGGGTGTAAAGCTAGATGGTGCCTGCCACGTGCAGGTCAGAGAAAGTGCTTTGTTCAGCCCAGGATTCCAGACGGATGACGACTCCTCCCAGGGAAAAGGCTCCCAGGACAGAAAGCGATTGTTCCATTTCTAGGGTTAATGGGGGCCCGTCATTGGCATCTGAGAGCCAGACGTTGCCTCCTTTTCCCTGGGCGCAAAGCACGACAGTGCGTGCCACGTGCTGGTCCCAGAAAGTGCCGTTTTACAGCCCAGAATTCCAGACCAATGAAGACTCCTCCCAGGGAAAAGGTGCCAGGACAGAAAGCCATTGTGCTTTTTGTAAAGGTAATGGGGCCCCATCATTGGCACCTGAGAGCCCAAGACTGCCACCTTTTCCCTGGACGCAAAGCTCGATGGTGCGTTCCACTTGCGGGTCCAGGAAAGTGCCGATTCTCAGAGCAAAATTCCAAACCGATGAAGATTCCTCCCTGGGAAAAGGTGCCAGGACAGAAAGCCATTGTGCCTTTTGTAGGGGTAATGGGGCACCATCATTGGCACCTCAGAGCCCAAGGCTGCCCCCTTTTCCCTGGGCGCAAAGCTCGTCGGTGTGTACCTTGTGCGGGTTTGGGGCAGTGCCATTTTTGAACCCAGATTTCCAGACGGACGATGATTCCTCTCTGGGAAAAGGTGCCAGGACAGAAAGGAAGTGTTATTTTTCTAGTGTTAACGGGGCCCCATCATTGGCACCTGAGAGCCCAAGGCTGCCACTATTTGCCTGGGCGCAAATGTCGACGGCGCGTGCCACTTGCGGGTCCGGGGAAGTGCCATTTTTCAGCCCAGAATTCCAGACGGACGAAGACACCTCCCAGGGAAAAGGTGCCAGGTCAGAAATCGAATTGTCCTTTTCTAAGGTCAATGGTGCCCCATCATTGGCACCTCAGAGTTCAAGGCTGCCACCTTTTCCGTGGGCGCAAACATCAACGGCACGTACCTCTTTCTTGTCTGGGAAAGTGCAGTTTTTTCAGCCCTGAATTCCGGACGGATGAAGACTCCTCACAGGGAAGAGGCTCCCAGGAAAGAAAGCGATTGTTCCATTTCTAGGGTTAATCGGGCCCCATCATTGGCACCTGAGAGCCCAAGGTTGCCTCCTATACCCTGGGCGCAAAGCTCGACCATGCGTGCTATGTGAGGGTCCGGGAAATTGCCGTTTCTCGTTCCAGAATTCCAGACCGATGAAGATTCCTCCCTGGGAAAAGGTGTCAGGACAGAAAGCGATTGTTCCTTTTCTAGGGTTAATGGGGCTCCATCATTGACACCTGAGAGCCGAAGGCTGCAACCTTTTCCCTGAGAGCAAAGCTCGACGGTGCGTGCCACTTGCGGGTCCAGGAATGTGCTGTTTCTCATCCCAGAATTCGAGGCCGATGAAGATTTCTCCCAGGGAAAATGTGCCTGGAGAGAAAGCAATTGTGCCTTTTGTAAGGGTAATGGGGCACCGAAATTGACACCTGAGAGCCCAAGGCTGCCACCTTTTCCCTGGGCGCAAAGGTCGACGGTGCGTGCCACATGCGGGTAAGGGAATGAGCCCTTTTCAGCCCAGAATTCCAGACCAATGAAGATTCCTCCCAGGGAAAAAGTGCCAGGACAGAAAGCGATTGTTCCTTTTCTAGGGGTAATGGGGCCCCATCATTGCCACGAGAAAGCCCAAGGCTGCCACCTTTTGCCTGGGCGCAAAGCTCGACAGTGCGTTCCACTTGCAGTTCCGGGGAAGTGCCGTTTTTCAGCCCAGAATTCCAGACGGACGAAAATTCCTCCCAGGGAAAAGATGCCAGGAGAGAAAGGCATTGTGCTTTTTGTAAAGGTAATGGGGCCCCATCATTGGCACCTGAGAGCCCAAGACTGCCACCTTTTACCTGGACGCAAAGGTCGATGGTGCGTTCCACTTGCGGGTCCAGGAAAGTGCCGATTCTCAGACCAGAATTCCAAACCGATGAAGATTCCTCCCTGGGAAAAGGTGCCAGGACAGAAAGCCATTGTGCCTTTTGTAGGGGTAATGGGGCCCCATCATTGGCACCTGAGAGCCCAAGGCTGCCACCGTTTCCCTGGGCGCAAATGGCGACAGCGCGTGCCACTTGCGGGTCCGGGGAAGTGTCATTTTTCAGCCCAGAATTCCAGACGGACGAAGACACCTCCCAGGGAAAAGGTGCCAGGTCAGAAATCGAATTGTCCTTTTCTAGGGTCAATGGTGCCCCATCATTGGCACCTGAGAGTTCAAGGCTGCCACCTTTTCCGTGGGCGCAAACATCAACGGCACGTACCTCTTTCTTGTCTGGGAAAGTGCCGTTTTTCAGCCCTGAATTCCAGACGGATGAAGACTCCTCACAGGGAAGAGGCTCCCAGGAAAGAAAGCGATTGTTCCAATTCTAGGGTTAATCGGGCTCCATCATTGGCACCTGAGAGCCCAAGGTTGCCTTCTATACCCTGGGCGCAAAGCTCGACCATGTGTGCTACGTGAGGGTCCGGGAAATTGCCCTTTCTCATTCCAGAATTCCAGACCGATGAAGATTCCTCCCTGGGAAAAGGTGTCAGGACAGAAAGTGTTTGTTCCTTTTCTAGGGTTTATGGGGCTCCATCATTGACACCTGAGAGCCCAAGGCTGCAACCTTTTCCCTGAGCGCAAAGCTCGACGGTGCGTGCCACTTGCGGGTCCAGGAATGTGCTGTTTCTCATCCCAGAATTCGAGGCCGATGAAGATTTCTCTCTGGGAAAAGGTGCCAGGGCAGAAAGCAATTGTGCCTTTTCTAGGGTTAATGGGGCCTCAAAATTGCCACCTGAGAGCCCAAGGCTTCCATCTTTTCCCTGGGCGCAAAGCTCGACGGAGCGTTCCACGTGCGGGTCCGGGAAAGTGCCATTTTTCAGCCCAGAATTCCAGACCTATGAAGATTCCTCCCTGGGAAAAGGTACCAGGAGACAAAGCCATTGTGTATTTTGTAATGCTAATTGGGCCCCATCATTGGCACCTGAGAGCCCAAGGCTGCCACCTTTTCCCTGGGTGCAAAGCTCGACGGTGCATACCCTGTGCGGGTCGGGGAAATGGCCGTTTCTCAGCCAAGAATTCCATACAGAAGTCGATTCCTCTCTGGGAAAAGGTGTCAGGACAGAAAGCCATTGTGCCTTTTCTAGGGGTAATGGGGCCCCATCTTTGGCACCTGAGAGCCCAAGGCTGCCACCTTTTCCCTGGGCGCAAATGTCGACGGCGCGTGCCACTTGCAAGTCCGGGAATGTGCCGTTTCTCATCCCAGAATTCCAGGCCAGCGAAGATTTCTCCCTGGGAAAAGGGGCCAGGACAGAAAGCGATTGTGCCTTTTCTAGGCTTAATGGGGCCCCAAAATTGGCAGCTGAGAGCCCAGGGCTGCCACCTTTTCCCTGGGCGCAAGGCTCGACGGTGCGTGCCACATGCGGGTAAGGGAAAGAGCCCTTTTCAGCCCAGAATTCCAGACCAATGAAGATTCCTCCCTGGGAAAAAGGCGCCAGGACAGAAAGCGATTGTTCTTTTTCTAGGGGTAATGGGGCCCCATCATTGGCACCTGAGAGCCCAAGGCTACCACCTTTTTCCTGGGCACAAAGCTCGACGGTGCGTTCCACTTGCAGGTCCGGGGAAGTGCCGTTTTTCAGCCCAGAATTCCAGACGGACGAAAATTCCTCCCTGGGAAAAGGTGCCAGGACAGAAAGCGATTGTTCCATTTCTAGTGTTAATGGGGGCCCGTCATTGGCATCTGAGAGCCAGAGGTTGCCTCCTTTTCCCTGGGCGCAAAGCACGACAGTGCGTGCCACGTGCTTGTCCCAGAAAGTGCCATTTTACAGCCCAGAATTCCAGACCAATGAAGACTCCTCCCAGGGAAAAGGTGCCAGGACAGAAAGCCATTGTGTTTTTGTAAAGGTAATGGGGTCCCATCATTGGCACCTGAGAACCCAAGACTGCCACCTTTCCCCTGGACGCAAAGCTCGATGGTGCGTTCCACTTGCGGGTCCAGGAAAGTGCCGGTTCTCAGACCAGAATTCCAAACCGATGAAGATTCCTCCCTGGGAAAAGGTGCCAGGACTGAAAGCCATTGTACCTTTTGTAGGGGTAATGGGGCACCATCATTGGCACCTGAGAGCCCAAGGCTGCCACCTTTTCCCTGGGCGCAAAGCTCGACAGTGTGTACCTTGTGCGGGTTTGGGGCAGTGCCATTTTTGAACCCAGATTTCCAGACGGACGAAGAATCCTCCCTGGGAAAAGGTGCCAGGACAGAAAGCAAGTGTTATTTTTCTAGTGTTAACGGGGCCCCATCATTGGCACCTGAGAGCCCAAGGCTGCCACCTTTTCCCTGGGCGCAAAGCTAGATGGTGCCTGCCACGTGCAGGTCAGAGAAAGTGCTTTGTTCAGCCCAGGATTCCAGACGGATGACGACTCCTCCCAGGGAAAAGGTGCCAGGTCAGAAATCGAATTGTCCTTTTCTAGGGTCAATGGTGCCCCATCATTGGCACCTGAGAGTTCAAGGCTGCCACCTTTTCCGTGGGCGCAAACATCAACGGCACGTACCACTTTCTTGTCCGGGAAAGTGCCGTTTTTCAGCCCTCAATTCCAGACGGATGAAGACTCCTCACAGGGAAGAGGCTCCCAGGACAGAAAGCGATTGTTCCATTTCTAGGGTTAATCGGGCTCCATCATTGGCACCTGAGAGCCCAAGGTTGCCTCCTATACCCTGGGCGCAAAGCTCGACCATGCGTGCTACGTGAGGGTCCGGGAAATTGCCGTTTCTCATTCCAGAATTCCAGACCGATGAAGATTCCTCCCTGGGAAAAGGTGTCAGGACAGAAAGCGATTGTTCCTTTTCTAGGGTTAATGGGTCTCCATCATTGACACCTGAGAGCTAAAGGCTGCAACATTTTCCCTGAGCGCAAAGCTCGACGGTGCGTGCCACTTGCGGGTCCAGGAATGTGCTGTTTCTCATCCCAGAATTCGAGGCCGATGAAGATTTCTCCCAGGGAAAAGGTGCCTGGAAAGAAAGCAATTGTGCCTTTTCTAGGGTTAATGGGGCCCCAAAATTGCCACCTGAGAGCCCAAGGCTGCCACCTTTTCCCTGGGCGCAAAGCTCGACGGTGCATACCCTGTGCGGGTCTGGGAAAGGGCCGTTTTTCAGCCCAGAATTCCAGACAGAAGTCGATTCCTCTCTGGGAAAAGGTGTCAGGAGAGGAAGCCATTGTGCCTTTTCTAGGATTAATGGGGCCCCATCTTTGGCACCTGAGAGCCCAAGGCTGCCTCCTATACCCTGGGAGCAAATGTCGACGGCGCGTGCCACTTGCAAGTCCGGGAATGTGCTGTTTCTCATCCCAGAATTCCAGGCCAGCGGAGATTTCTCCCTGGGAAAAGGTGCCAGGACAGAAAGCGATTGTGCCTTTTCTAGGCTTAATGGGGCCCCAAAATTGGCAGCTGAGAGCCCAGGGCTGCCACCTTTTCCCTGGGCGCAAAGCTCGACGGTGCGTGCCACATGCGGGTAAGGGAAAGAGCCCTTTTCAGCCCAGAATTCCAGACCAATGAAGATTCCTCCCAGGGAAAAGGTGCCAGGACAGAAAGCGATTGTTCTTTTTCTAGGGGTAATGGGGCCCCATCATTGGCACCTGAGAGCCCAAGGCGGCCATCTTTTGCCTGGGCACAAAGCTCGACGGTGCGTTCCACTTGCAGGCCCGGGGAAGTGCCGTTTTTCAGTCCAGAATTCCAGACGGAGGAAAATTCCTCCCTTGGAAAAGGTGCCAGGACAGAAAGCCATTGTGCCTTTTGTAGGGGTAATGGGGCCCCATCATTGGCACCTGAGAGCCCAAGGCTGCCACCTTTTGCCTGGGCACAAAGCTCGACGGTGCGTTCTACTTGCAGGTCCAGGGAAGTGCCGTTTTTCAGTCCAGAATTCCAGACGGACGAAAATTCCTTCCAGGGAAAAGGTGCCAGGACAGAAAGCGATTGTTATTTTTCTAGTGTTAACGGGGACCCATCATTTGCACCTGAGAACCCAAGGCTGCCACTTTTTCCCTGGGCGCAAACTAGATGGTTCCTGCCACGTGCAGGTCAGAGAAAGTGCTTTTTTCAGCCCAGGATTCCAGACGGATGACGACTCCTCCCAGGGAAAAGGCTCCCAGGACAGAAAGCAATTGTTCCATTTCTAGTGTTAATGGGGGCCCGTCATTGGAATCTGAGAGCCAGACGTTGCCTCCTTTTCCCTGGGCGCAAAGCATGACAGTGCGTGCCACGTGCTGGTCCCAGAAAGTGCCATTTTACAGCCCAGAATTCCAGACCAATGAAGACTCCTCCCAGGGAAAAGGTGCCAGGACAGAAAGCCATTGTGCTTTTTGTAAAGGTAATGGGGCCCCATCATTGGCACCTGAGAGCCCAAGACTGCCACCTTTTCCCTGGACGCAAAGCTCGATGGTGCGTTCCACTTGCGGGTCCAGGAAAGTGCCGATTCTCAGACCAGAATTCCAAACCGATGAAGATTCCTCCCTGGGACAGGGTGCCAGGACAGAAAGCGATTGTGCCTTTTCTAGGCTTAATGGGGCCCCAAAATTGGCAGCTGAGAGCCCAGGGCTGCCACCTTTTCCCTGGGCGCAAAGCTCGATGGTGCGTGCCACATGCGCGTAAGGGAAAGAGCCGTTTTCAGCCCAGAATTCCAGACCAATGAAGATTCCTCCCTGGGAAAAGGTGCCAGGACAGAAAGCGATTGTTCTTTTTCTAGGGGTAATGGGGCCCCATCATTGGCACCTGAGAGCCCAAGGCTGCCACCTTTTGCCTGGGCACAAAGCTCGAGGGTGCGTTCCACTTGCAGGTCCGGGGAAGTGCCGTTTTTCAGCCCAGAATTCCAGACGGACGAAAATTCATCCCAGAGAAAAGGTGCCAGGACAGAAAGCCATTGTTATTTATCTAGTGTTAACGGGGACCCATTGTCGGCACCTGAGACCCCAAGGCTGCCACCTTTACCCTGGGCGCAAAGCTAGATGGTGCCTGCCACGTGCAGGTCAGAGAAAGTGCTTTGTTCAGCCCAGGATTCCAGACGGATGACGACTCCTCCCAGGGAAAAGGCTCCCAGGACAGAAAGCCATTGTGCTTTTTGTAAAGGTAATGGGGCCCCATCATTGGCACCTGAGAGCCCAAGGCTGCCACCTTTTCCCTGGACGCAAAGCTCGATGGTGCGTTCCACTTGCGGGTCCAGGAAAGTGCCGATTCTCAGAGCAGAATTCCAAACCGATGAAGATTCCTCCCTGGGAAAAGGTGCCAGGACAGAAAGCCATTGTGCCTTTTCTAGGGGTAATGGGGCACCATCATTGGCACCTGAGAGCCCAAGGCTGCCCCCTTTTCCCTGGGCGCAAAGCTCGACGGTGTGTACCTTGTGCGGGTTTGGGGCAGTGCCATTTTTGAACCCAGATTTCCAGACGGACGAAGATTCCTCCCTGGGAAAAGGTGCCAGGACAGAAAGCAAGTGTTATTTTTCTAGTGTTAACGGGGCCCCATCATTGGCACCTGAGAGCCCAAGGCTGCCACCTTTTCCCTGGGCGCAAATGTCGACGGCGCGTGCCACTTGCCCAGAATTCCAGACGGACGAAGACACCTCCCAGGGAAAAGGTGCCAGGTCAGAAGTATAATTGTCCTTTTCTAGGGTCAATGGTGCCCCATCATTGGCACCTCAGACTTCAAGGCTGCCACCTTTTCCGTGGGCGCAAACATCAATGGCACGTACCTCTTTCTTGTCCGGGAATGTGCCGTTTTTCAGCCCTGAATTCCAGACGGATGAAGACTCCTCACAGGGAAGAGGCTCCCAGGAAAGAAAGCGATTGTTCCATTTCTAGGGTTAATCGGGCTCCATCATTGGCACCTGAGAGCCCAAGGTTGCCTCCTATACCCTGGGCGCAAAGCTCGACCATGCGTGCTACGTGAGGGTCCGGGAAATTGCCGTTTCTCTTTCCAGAATTCCAGACCGATGAAGATTCCTCCCTGGGAAAAGGTGTCAGGACAGAAAGCGATTGTTCCTTTTCTAGGGTTAATGGGGCTCCATCATTGACACCTGAGAGCCCAAGGCTGCCACCTTTTCCCTGGGTGCAAATGTCGATGGCGCATGCCTCTTGCAAGGCCAGGAATGTGCCGTTTCTCAAGCCAGAATTCCAGGCCAGCGAAGATTTCTCCCTGGGAAAAGGTGCCTGGACAGAAAGCGATTGTGCCTTTTCTAGGCTTAATGGGGCCCCAAAATTGGCAGCTGAGAGCCCAGGGCTGACAACTTTTCCCTGGGCGCAAAGCTCGACGGTGCGTGCCACATGCGGGTAAGGGAAAGAGCCGTTTTCAGCCCAGAATTCCAGACCAGTGAAGATTCCTCCCTGGGAAAAAGGTACCAGGACACAAAGCGATTGTTTTTTTTCTGGGGTAATGGGGCCCCATCATTGGCACCTGAGAGCCGAAGGCTGGCACCTTTTCCCTGGGCATAAAGCTCGACGGTGCGTTCCACTTGCAGGTCCGGGGAAGTGCCGTTTTTCAGTCCAGAATTCCAGACAGACGAAAATTCCTCCCAGGGAAAAGGTGCCAGGACAGAAAGCAAGTGTTATTTATCTAGTGTTAACGGGGACCCATCATTGGCACCTGAGAGCCCAAGGCTGTCACCTCTTCCCTGGGCGCAAAGGTAGATGGTGCCTGCCACGTGCAGGTCAGAGAAAGTGCTTTGTTCAGCCCAGGATTCCAGACGGATAACGACTCCTCCCAGGGAAAGGGCTCCCAGGACAGAAAGCTATTGTTCCATTTCTAGTGTTAATGGGGGCCCGTCATTGGCATCTGAGAGCCAGAGGTTGCCTCCTTTTCCCTGGGCGCAAAGCACGACAGGGCGTGCCACGTGCTCGTCCCAGAAAGTACCATTTTAGAGCCCACAATTCCAGACCAATGAAGACTCCTCCCAGGGAAAAGGTGCCAGGACAGAAAGCGATTGTTCTTTTTCTAGGGGTAATGGGTCCCCATCATTGGCACCTGAAAGCCCAAGGCTGCCACCTTTTGCCTGGGCACAAAGCTCGACGGTGCGTTCCACTTGCAGTTCCGGGGAAGTGCCATTTTTCAGCCCAGAATTCCAGACGGACGAAGACACCTCCCAGGGAAAAGGTGCCAGGTCAGAAATCGAATTGTCCTTTTCTAGGGTCAATGGTGCCCCATCATTGGCACCTCAGACTTCAAGGCTGCCACCTTTTCCGTGGGCGCAAACATCAACGGCGCGTACCACTTTCTTGTCCGGGAAAGTGCCGTTTTTAAGCCCTCAATTCCAGACGGATGAAGACTCCTCACAGGGAAGAGGCTCCCAGGAAAGAAAGCGATTGTTCCATTTCTAGGGTTAATCGGGCTCCATCATTGGCACCTGAGAGCCCAAGGTTGCCTCCTATACCCTGGGCGCAAAGCTCGACCATGCGTGCTACGTGAGGGTCTGGGAAATTGCCGTTTCTCATTCCAGAATTCCAGACCGAGGAAGATTCCTCCCAGGGAAAAGGTGTCAGGACAGAAAGCGATTGTTCCTTTTCTAGGGTTAATGGGGCTCCATCATTGACACCTGAGAGCCGAAGGCCGCAACCTTTTCCCTGAGCGCAAAGCTCGACAGAGCGTTCCACGTGCAGGTCCGGGAAAGTGCCATTTTTCAGCCCAGAATTCCAGACCTATGAAGATTCCTCAGAAGGAAAAGGTACCAGGAGACAAAGCCATTGTGTATTTTGTAATGCTAATTGGGCCCCATCATTGACACCTGTGAGCCCAAGGCTGCCACCTTTTCCCTGGGTGCAAAGCTCGACGGTGCATACCCTGTGCGGGTCCAGGAAAGGGCCGTTTTTCAGCCCAGAATTCCAGACGGAAGTCGATTCCTCTGTGGGAAAAGGTGTCAGGACAGAAAGCCATTGTGCCTTTTCTAGGGTTAATGGGGCCCCATCTTTGGCACCTGAGAGCCCAAGGCTGCCACCTTTTCCCTGGGCGCAAATGTCGACGGCGCGTGCCACTTGCAAGTCCAGGAATGTGCCGTTTCTCATCCCAGAATTCGAGGCCGATGAAGATTTCTCCCAGGAAAAAGGTGCCTGGACAGAAAGCAATTGTGCCTTTTCTAGGGTTAATGGGGCCCCAAAATTGACACCTGAGAGCCCAAGGCTGCCACCTTTTCCCTGGGCGCAAAGCTTGACAGAGCGTTCCACGTGCGGGTCCGGGAAAGTGCCATTTTTCAGCCCAGAATTCCAGACCTATGAAGATTCCTCCCTGGGAAAAGGTACCAGGAGACAAAGCCATTGTGTATTTTGTAATGCTAATTGGGCCCCATCATTGGCACCTGAGAGCCCAAGGCTGCCACCTTTTCCCTGGGTGCAAAGCTCGACGGTGCATACCCTGTGCGGGTCCGGGAAAGGGCCGTTTTTCAGCCCAGAATTCCAGACGGAAGTCGATTCCTCTCTGGGAAAAGGTGTCAGGACAGAAAGCCATTGTGCCTTTTCTAGGGTTAATGGGGCCCCATCTTTGGCACCTGAGAGCCCAAGGCTGCCACCTTTTCCCTGGGCGCAAATGTCGACGGCGCGTGCCACTTGCAAGTCCAGGAATGTGCCGTTTCTCATCCCAGAATTCCAGGCCAGCGAAGATTTCTCCCTGGGAAAAGGTGCCAGGACAGAAAGCCATTGTGCCTTTTCTAGGGGTAATGGAGCCCCAAAATTGGCAGCTGAGAGCCCAGGGCTGCCACCTTTTCCCTGGGCGCAAAGCTCGACGGTGCGTGCCACTTGCGGGTAAGGGAAAGAGCCGTTTTCAGCCCAGAATTCCAGACCAATGAAGATTCCTCCCAGGGAAAAGGTGCCAGGACAGAAAGCCATTGTTCTTTTTCTAGGGGTAATTATTCCCCATCATTGGCACCTGAGAGCCCAAGGCTGCCACCTTTTGCCGGGGCACAAAGCTCGACGCTGCGTTCCACTTGCAGGTCCGGGGAAGTGCCGTTTTTCAGCCCAGAATTCCAGATGGACGAAAATTCCTCCCAGGGAAAAGGTGCCAGGACAGAAAGTGATTGTTCTTTTTCTAGGGGTAAAGGGGCCCCATCATTGGCACCTGAGAGCCCAAGGCTGCCACCTTTTGCCTGGGCACAAAGCTCGACGGTGCGTTCCACTTTAACTTCTGGGGAAGTGCCGTTTTCAGCCCAGAATTCCAGATGGATGAAAATTCCTCCCAGGGAAAAGGTGCCAGGACAGAAAGCGATTGTTCTTTATCTAGTGTTAACGGGGACCCATCATTGGCACCTGAGAGCCCAAGGCTGCCACCTTTTCCCTGGGCGCAAAGCTAGATGGTGCCTGCCACGTGCAGGTCAGAGAAAGTGCTTTGTTCAGCCCAGGATTCCAGACGGATGATGACTGCTCCCAGGGAAAAGGCTCCCAGGACAGAAAGCGATTGTTCCATTTCTAGTGTTAATGGGGGCCCGTCATTGGCATCTGAGAGCCAGACGTTGCCTCCTTTTCCCTGGGTGCAAAGCTCGACAGTGCGTTCCACGCGCTGGTCCCAGAAAGTGCCTTTTTACAGCCCAGAATTCCAGACCAATGAAGACTCTTCCCAGGGAAAAGGTGCCACGACAAAAAGCCATTGTGCTTTTTGTAAAGGTAATGGGGCCCCATCATTGGCACCTCAGAGCCCAAGGCTGCCCCCTTTTACCTGGGCGCAAAGCTCGACGGTGTGTAACTTGTGCGGGTTTGGGGCAGTGCCATTTTTGAACCCAGATTTCCAGACGGACGAAGATTCCTCCCTGGGAAAAGGTGGCAGGACAGAAAGCAAGTGTTATTTTTCTAGTGTTAACGGGGCCCCATCATTGGCAGCTGAGAGCCCAAGGCTGCCACCTTTTGCCTGGGCGCAAAGCTCGACTGTGTGTACCTTGTGCGGGTTTGGGGCAGTGCCATTTTTGAACCCAGATTTTCAGACGGACGAAGATTCCTCCCTGGGAAAAGGTGCTAGGACAGAAAGCGTTATTTTTCTAGTGTTAACGGGGCCCCATCATTGGCAGCTGAGAGCCCAAGGCTGCCACCTTTTGCCTGGGCGCAAATGTCGACGGCGCGTGCCACTTCCGGGTCCGGGGAAGTGCCATTTTTCAGCCCAGAATTCCAGACGGACGAAGACACCTCCCAGGGAAAAGGTGCCAGGTCAGAAATCGAATTGTCCTTTTCTAGGGTCAATGGTGCCCCATCATTGGCACCTCAGACTTCAAGGCTGCCACCTTTTCCGTGGGTGCAAACATCAACGGCACGTACCACTTTCTTGTCCGGGAAAGTGCAGTTTTTCAGCCCTGAATTCCGGACAGATGAAGACTCCTCACAGGGAAGAGGCTCCCAGGACAGAAAGCGATTGTTCCATTTCTAGGGTTAATCGGGCCCCATCATTGGCACCTGAGAGCCCAAGGTTGCCTCCTATACCCTGGGCGCAAAGCTCGACCATGCGTGCTATGTGAGGGTCCGGGAAATTGCTGTTTCTCGTTCCAGAATTCCATACCGATGAAGATTCCTCTCTGGGAAAAGGTGTCAGGACAGGAATGGATTTCTCCTTTTCTAGGAGTAATGGGGACCCATCATTGACACCTGAGAGCCGAAGGCTGGAACCTTTTCCCTGAGCGCAAAGCTCAACGTTGCGTGCCACTTGCGGGTCCAGGAATGTGCTGTTTCTCATCCCACAATTCCAGGCCGATGAAGATTTCTCCCAGGGAAAAGGTGCCAGGACAGAAAGCAATTGTGCCTTTTCTACGGTTAAGGGGGCCCCAAAATTGCCACCTGAGAGCCCAAGGCTGCCACCTTTTCCCTGGGCGCAAAGCTCGATAGAGCGTTCCACGTGCGGGTCCGGGAAAGTGCCATTTTTCAGCCCAGAATTCCAGACCTATGAAGATTCCTCCCTGGGAAAAGGTACCAGGAGACAAAGCCATTGTGTATTTTGTAATGCTAATTGGGCCCCATCATTGGCACCTGAGAGCCCAAGGCTGCCACCTTTTCCCTGGGTTCAAAGCTCAACGGTGCATACCCTGTGCGGGTCCGGGAAAGGGCCGTTTTTCAGCCCAGAATTCCAGACGGAAGTCGATTCCTCTCTGGGAAAAGGTGTCAGGACAGAAAGCCATTGTGCCTATTCTAGGGGTAATGGGACTTCATCTTTGGCACCTGAGAGCCCAAGCCTGCCACCTTTTCTCTGGGCGCAAATGTTGACAGCGCGTGCCACTTGCAAGTCCGGGAATGTGCCGTTTCTCATCCCAGATTTCCAGGCCAGCGAAGATTTCTCCCTGGGAAAAGGTGCCAGGACAGAAAGCCATTGTGCCTTTTCTAGGGGTAATGGGGCCCCAAAATTGGCAGCTGAGAGCCCAGGGCTGCCACCTTTTCCCTGGGCGCAAAGCTCGACGGTGCGTGCCACATGCGGGTAAGGGAATGAGCCCTTTTGAGCCCAGAATTCCAGACCAATGAGGATTCCTCCCAGGGAAAAGGTGCCAGGACAGAAAGCGATTGTTCTTTTTCTAGGTGTAATGGGGCCCCATCATTGGCACCTGAGAGCCCAAGGCTGCCACCTTTACCCTGGGCGCAAAGCTCGACAGTGCGTTCCACTTGCAGTTCCAGGGAAGTGCCGTTTTTCAGCCCAGAATTCCAGACGGACGAAAATTCCTCCCAGGGAAAAGATGCCAGGACAGAAAGCCATTGTGCTTTTTGTAAAGGTAATGGGGCCCCATCATTGGCACCTGAGAGCCCAAGACTGCCACCTTTTACCTGGACGCAAAGGTCGATGGTGCGTTCCACTTGTGGGTCCAGGAAAGTGCCGATTCTCAGACCAGAATTCCAAACCGATGAAGATTCCTCCCTGGGAAAAGGTGCCAGGACAGAAAGCCATTGTGCCTTTTGTAGGGGTAATGGGGCCCCATCATTGGCACCTGAGAGCCCAAGGCTGCCACCTTTTGCCTGGGCGCAAATGGCGACGGCGCGTGCCACTTGCGGGTCCGGGGAAGTGTCATTTTTCAGCCCAGAATTCCAGACGGACGAAGACACCTCCCAGGGAAAAGGTGCCAGGTCAGAAATCGAATTGTCCTTTTCTAGGGTCAATGGTGCCCCATCATTGGCACCTCAGACTTCAAGGCTACCACCTTTTCCGTGGGCGCAAACATCAACGGCACGTACCACTTTCTTGTCCGGGAAAGTGCCGTTTTTCAGCCCTCAATTCCAGACGGATGAAGACTCCTCCCACTGAAGAAGCTCCCAGGACAGAAAGCGATTGTTCCATTTCTAGGCTTAATCGGGCCCCATCATTGGCACCTGAGAGCCCAAGGTTGCCACCTATACCCTGGGCGCAAAGCTCGACCATGCGTGCTACGTGAGGGTCCGGGAAATTGCCGTTTCTCATTCCAGAATTCCAGACCGATGAAGATTCCTCCCAGGGAAAAGGTGTCAGGACAGAAAGCGATTGTTCCTTTTCAAGGGTTAATGGGGCCCCAAAATTGACACCTGAGAGCCCAAGGCTGCAACCTTTTCCCTGAGCGCCAAGCTCGACGGTGCGTGCCACTTGCGGGTCCAGGAATGTGCTGTTTCTCATCCCAGAATTCGAGGCCGATGAAGATTTCTCCCAGGGAAAAGGTGCCAGGACAGAAAGCAATTGTGCCTTTTCTTGGGTTAATGAGGTCCCAAAATTGACACCTGAGAGGCCAAGGCTGCCCCCTTTTCCCTGGGTGTAAAGCTCGACGGAGCGTTCCACGTGCGGGTTGGGAAAGTGCCATTTTACAGCCCAGAATTCCAGACCTATGAAGATTCCTCCCTGGGAAAAGGTACCAGGAGACAAAGCCATTGTGTATTTTGTAATGCTAATTGGGCCCCATCATTGGCACCTGAGAGCCCAAGGCTGCCACCTTTTCCCTGGGTGCAAAGCTCGACGGTGCATACCCTGTGCGGGCCCGGGAAAGGGCCGTTTTTCAGCCCAGAATTCCAGACGGAAGTCGATTCCTCTCTGGGAAAAAAGAGTCAGGACAGAAAGCCATTGTGCCTTTTCTAGGGGTAATGGGGCCCCATCTTTGGCACCTGAGAGCCCAAGGCAGCCACCTTTTCCCTGGGCGCAAATGTCGACGGCGCGTGCCACTTGCAAGTCCGGGAAAGTGCTGTTTCTCAAGCCAGAATTCCAGGCCAGCGAAGATTTCTCCCTGGGAAAAGGTGCCAGGACAGAAAGCGATTGTGCCTTTTCTAAGGTTAATGGGGCCCCAAAATTGGCAGCTGAGAGCCCAGGGCTGCCACCCTTTCCCTGGGCGCAAAGCTCGACGGTGCATGCCACATGCGGGTAAGGGAAAGAGCCGTTTTCAGCCCAGAATTCCAGACCAATGAAGATTCCTCCCAGGGAAAAGGTGCCAGGACAGAAAGCCATTGTGCCTTTTCTAGGGTTAGTGGGGCCCCATCATTGCCACCTGAGAGACCAAGGCTGCCACCTTTTGCCTGGGCACAAAGCTCGACGGTGCGTTCCACTTTAAGTTCTGGGGAAGTGCCGTTTTCAGCCCAGAATTCCAGATAGATCAAAATTCCTCCCAGGGAAAAGATGCCAGGACAGAAAGCGATTGTTATTTATCTAGTGTTAACGGGGACCCATCATTGGCACCTGAGAGCCCAAGGCTGCCACCTTTACCCTGGGCGCAAAGCTAGATGGTGCCTGCCACGTGCAGGTCAGAGAAAGTGCTTTGTTCAGCCCAGGATTCCAGACGGATGACGACTCCTCCCAGGGAAAAGGCTCCCAGGACAGAAAGCCATTGTGCTTTTTGTAAAGGTAATGGGGCCTCATCATTGGCACCTGAGAGCCCAAGACTGCCACCTTTTCCCTGGACGCAAAGCTCGATGGTGCGTTCCACTTGCGGGTCCAGGAAAGTGCCGATTCTCAGACCAGAATTCCAAACCGATGAAGATTCCTCCCTGGGAAAAGGTGCCAGGACAGAAAGCCATTGTGCCTTTTGTAGGGGTAATGGGGCACCATCATTGGCAGCTGAGAGCCCAAGGCTGCCCCCTTTTCCCTGGGCGCAAAGCTCGACGGTGTGTACCTTGTGCGGGTTTGGGGCAGTGCCATTTTTGAACCCAGATGTCCAGACGGACGAAGATTCCTCCCTGGGAAAAGGTGCCAGGACAGAAAGCAAGTGTTATTTTTCTAGTGTTAACGGGGCCCCATCATTGGCACCTGAGAGCCCAAGGCTGCCACCTTTTGCCTGGGCGCAAATGTCGACGGCGCGTGCCACTTGCGGGTCCGGGGAAGTGCCATTTTTCAGCCCAGAATTCCAGACGGACGAAGACACCTCCCAGGGAAAAGGTGCCAGGTCAGAAATCGAATTGTCCTTTTCTAAGGTCAATGGTGCCCCATCATTGGCACCTCAGACTTCAAGGCTGCCACCTTTTCCGTGGGCGCAAACATCAACGGCGCGTACCACTTTCTTGTCCGGGAAAGTGCCGTTTTTCAGCCCTCAATTCCAGACGGATGAAGACTCCTCACAGGGAAGAGGCTCCCAGGAAAGAAAGCGATTGTTCCATTTCTAGGGTTAATCGGGCTCCATCATTGGCACCTGAGAGCCCAAGGTTGCCTCCTATACCCTGGGCGCAAAGCTCGACCATGCGTGCTACGTGAGGGTCCGGGAAATTGCCGTTTCTCATTCCAGAATTCCAGACCGATGAAGATTCCTCCCAGGGAAAAGGTGTCAGGACAGAAAGCGATTGTTCCTTTTCCAGGGTTAATGGGGCCCCAAAATTGACACCTGAGAGCCCAAGGCTGCAACCTTTTCCCTGAGCGCCAAGCTCGACGGTGCGTGCCACTTGCGGGTCCAGGAATGTGCTGTTTCTCATCCCAGAATTCGAGGCCGATGAAGATTTCTCCCTGGGAAAAGGTGCCAGGACAGAAAGCAATTGTGCCTTTTCTAGGGTTAATGAGGTCCCAAAATTGACACCTGAGAGGCCAAGGCTGCCCCCTTTTCCCTGGGTGTAAAGCTCGACGGAGCGTTCCACGTGCAGGTTGGGAAAGTGCCATTTTACAGCCCAGAATTCCAGACCTATGAAGATTCCTCCCTGGGAAAAGGTACCAGGAGACAAAGCCATTGTGTATTTTGTAATGCTAATTGGGCCCCATCATTGGCACCTGAGAGCCCAAGGCTGCCACCTTTTCCCTGGGTGCAAAGCTCGACGGTGCATACCCTGTGCGGGTCCGGGAAAGGGCCGTTTTTCAAACCAGAATTCCAGACGGAAGTCGATTCCTCTCTGGGAAAAAAGAGTCAGGACAGAAAGCCATTGTGCCTTTTCTAGGGGTAATGGGGCCCCATCTTTGGCACCTGAGAGCCCAAGGCAGCCACCTTTTCCCTGGGCGCAAATGTCGACGGCGCGTGCCACTTGCAAGTCCGGGAAAGTGCTGTTTCTCAAGCCAGAATTCCAGGCCAGCGAAGATTTCTCCCTGGGAAAAGGTGCCAGGACAGAAAGCGATTGTGCCTTTTCTAGGGTTAATGGGGCCCCAAAATTGGCAGCTGAGAGCCCAGGGCTGCCACCCTTTCCCTGGGCGCAAAGCTCGACGGTGCATGCCACATGCGGGTAAGGGAAAGAGCTGTTTTCAGCCCAGAATTCCAGACCAATGAAGATTCCTCCCAGGGAAAAGGTGCCAGGACAGAAAGCCATTGTGCCTTTTCTAGGGTTAGTGGGGCCCCATCATTGCCACCTGAGAGCCCAAGGCTGCCACCTTTTGCCTGGGCACAAAGCTCGACGGTGCGTTCCACTTTAAGTTCTGGGGAAGTGCCGTTTTCAGCCCAGAATTCCAGATAGATCAAAATTCCTCCCAGGGAAAAGGTGCCAGGACAGAAAGCGATTGTTATTTATCTAGTGTTAACGGGGACCCATCATTGGCACCTGAGAGCCCAAGGCTGCCACCTTTACCCTGGGCGCAAAGCTAGATGGTGCCTGCCACGTGCAGGTCAGAGAAAGTGCTTTGTTCAGCCCAGGATTCCAGACCAATGAAGACTCCTCCCAGGGAAAAGGCTCCCAGGACAGAAAGCCATTGTGCTTTTTGTAAAGGTAATGGGGCCTCATCATTGGCACCTGAGAGCCCAAGACTGCCACCTTTTCCCTGGACGCAAAGCTCGATGGTGCGTTCCACTTGCGGGTCCAGGAAAGTGCCGATTCTCAGACCAGAATTCCAAACCGATGAAGATTCCTCCCTGGGAAAAGGTGCCAGGACAGAAAGCCATTGTGCCTTTTGTAGGGGTAATGGGGCACCATCATTGGCAGCTGAGAGCCCAAGGCTGCCCCCTTTTCCCTGGGCGCAAAGCTCGACGGTGTGTACCTTGTGCGGGTTTGGGGCAGTGCCATTTTTGAACCCAGATGTCCAGACGGACGAAGATTCCTCCCTGGGAAAAGGTGCCAGGACAGAAAGCAAGCGTTATTTTTCTAGTGTTAACGGGGCCCCATCATTGGCACCTGAGAGCCCAAGGCTGCCACCTTTTGCCTGGGCGCAAATGTCGACGGCGCGTGCCACTTGCGGGTCCGGGGAAGTGCCATTTTATAGCCCAGAATTCCAGACGGACGAAGACACCTCCCAGGGAAAAGGTGCCAGGTCAGAAATCGAATTGTCCTTTTCTAGGGTCAATGGTGCCCCATCATTGGCACCTCAGACTTCAAGGCTGCCACCTTTTCCGTGGGCGCAAACATCAACGGCGCGTACCACTTTCTTGTCCGGGAAAGTGCCGTTTTTCAGCCCTGAATTCCAGACGGATGAAGACTCCTCACAGGGAAGAGGCTCCCAGGAAAGAAAGCGATTGTTCCATTTTTAGGGTTAATCGGGCTCCATCATTGGCACCTGAGAGCCCAAGGTTGCCTCCTATACCCTGGGCGCAAAGCTCGACCATGCGTGCTACGTGAGGGTCCGGGAAATTGCCGTTTCTCATTCCAGAATTCCAGACCGATGAAGATTCCTCCCTGGGAAAAGGTGTCAGGACAGAAAGCGATTGTTCCTTTTCTAGGGTTAATGGGGCTCCATCATTGACACCTGAGAGCCGAAGGCTGCAACCTTTTCCCTGAGCGCAAAGCTCGATGGTGCGTGCCACTTGCGGGTCCAGGAATGTGCTGTTTCTCATCCCAGAAATCGAGGCCGATGAAGATTTCTCCCTGGGAAAAGGTGCCAGGACAGAAAGCAATTGTGCCTTTTCTACGGTTAATGGGGCCCCAAAATGGACACCCGAGACCCCAAGGCTGCCACCTTTTCCCTGGGCACAAATGTCGACGGCGCGTGCCACTTGCAAGTCCGGGAATGTGCCGTTTCTCATCCCAGAATTCCAGGCCAGCGAAGATTTCTCCCTGGGAAAAGGTGCCAGGACAGAAAGCGATTGTGCCTTTTCTAGGGTTAATGGGGCCCCAAAATTGGCAGCTGAGAGCCCAGGGCTGCCACCTTTTCCCTGGGCGCAAAGCTCGACGGTGCGTGCCACTTGCGGGTAAGGGAAAGTACCATTTTTAAGCCCAGTACTCCAGACCTATGAAGATTCCTCAGAGGGAAAATGTACCAGGAGACAAAGCCATTGTGTATTTTGTAATGCTAATTGGGCCCCATCATTGGCACCTGTGAGCCCAAGGCTGCCACCTTTTCCCTGGGTGCAAAGCTCGACGGTGCATACCCTGTGCCGATCCGGGAAAGGGCCGTTTTTCAGCCCAGAATTCCAGACAGAAGTCGATTCCTCTCTGGGAAAAGGTGTCAGGACAGAAAGCCATTGTGCCTTTTCTAGGGTTAATGGGGCCCCATCGTTGGCACCTGAGAGCCCAAGGCTGCCACCTTTTCCCTGGGCGCAAATGTCGACGGCGCGTGCCACTTGCAAGTCCGGGAATGTGCCGTTTCTCATGCCAGAATTCCAGGCCAGCGAAGATTTCTCCCTGGGAAAAGGTGCCAGGACAGAAAGCGATTGTGCCTTTTCTAGGGGTAATGGGGCCCCAAAATTGGCAGCTGAGAGCCCAGGGCTGCCACCTTTTCCCTGGGCGCAAAGCTCGACGGTGTGTGCCACTTGCGGGTAAGGGAACGAGCCGTTTTCAGCCCAGGATTCCAGACCAATGAAGATTCCTCCCAGGGAAAAGGTGCCAGGACAGAAAGCCATTGTTCTTTTTCTAGGGGTAATGGGGCACCATCATTGGCACCTCAGAGCCCAAGGCTGCCACCTTTTCCCTGGGCACAAAGCTCGACGGTGCGTTCCACTTGCAGGTCCGGGGAAGTGCCGTTTTCCAGCCCAGAATTCCAGACGGACGAAAATTCCTCCCAGGGAAAAGGTGCCAGGACAGAAAGCCATTGTTATTTATCTAGTGTTAACGGGGACCCATTGTTGGCACCTGAGAGCCCAAGGCTGCCACCTTTCCCCTGGACGCAAAGCTCGATGGTGCGTTCCACTTGCGGGTCCAGGAAAGTGCCGATTCTCAGACCAGAATTCCAAACCGATGAAGATTCCTCCCTGGGAAAAGGTGCCAGGACAGAAAGCCATTGTGCCTTTTGTAGGGGTAATGGGGCACCATCATTGGCACCTCAGAGCCCAAGGCTGCCCCCTTTTCCCTGGGCGCAAAGCTCGACGGTGTGTACCTTGTGCGGGTTTGGGGCAGTGCCATTTTTGAACCCAGATTTCCAGACGGACGAAGATTCCTCCCTGGGAAAAGGTGCCAGGACAGAAAGCAAGTGTTATTTTTCTAGTGTTAACGGGGCCCCATCATTGGCACCTGAGAGCCCAAGGCTGCCACCTTTTGCCTGGGCGCAAATGTCGACGGCGCGTGCCACTTGCGGGTCCGGGGAAGTGCCATTTTTCAGCCCAGAATTCCAGACGGACGAAGACACCTCCCAGGGAAAAGGTGCCAGGTCAGAAATCGAATTGTCCTTTTCTAGGGTCAATGGTGCCCCATCATTGGCACCTCAGAGTTCAAGGCTGTCAACTTTTCCGTGGGCGCAAACATCAACGGCGCGTATCACTTTCTTGTCCGGGAAAGTGCCGTTTTTCAGCCCTGAATTCCATACAGATGAAGACTCCTCACAGGGAAGAGGCTCCCAGGAAAGAAAGCGATTCTTCCATTTTTAGGGTTAATCAGGCTCCATCATTGGCACCTGAGAGCCCAAGGTTGCCTCCTATACCCTGGGCGCAAAGCTCGACCATGCGTGCTACGTGAGGGTCCGGGAAATTGCCGTTTCTCATTCCAGAATTCCAGACCGATGAAGATTCCTCCCTGGGAAAAGGTGTCAGGACAGAAAGCGATTGTTCCTTTTCTAGGGTTAATGGGGCTCCGTCATTGACACCTGAGAGTTGAAGGCTGCAGCCTTTTCCCTGAGCGCAAAGCTCGACGGTGCGTGCCACTTGCGGGTCCAGGAATGTGCTGTTTCTCATCCCAGAATTCGAGGCCGATGAAGATTTCTCCCAGAGAAAAGGTGCCTGGACAGAAAGCAATTGTGCCTTTTCTAGGGTTAATGGGGCCCCAAAATTGACACCTGAGAGCCCAAGGCTGCCACCTTTTCCCTGGGCGCAAAGCTCGACGGAGCGTTCCACGTGCGGGTCCGGGAAAGTGCCATTTTTCAGCCCAGAATTCCAGACCTATGAAGATTCCTCCCTGGGAAAAGGTACCAGGAGACAAAGCCATTGTGTATTTTGTAATGCTAATTGGGTCCCATCATTGGCACCTGAGAGCCCAAGGCTGCCACCTTTTCCCTGGGTGCAAAGCTCGACGGTGCATACCCTGTGCGGGTCCGGGAAAGGGCCGTTTTTCAGCCCAGAATTCCAGACGGAAGTCGATTCCTCTCTGGGAAAAGGTGCCAGGACAGAAAGCCATTGTGCTTTTTGTAAAGGTAATGGGGTCCCATCATTGGCACCTGAGAACCCAAGACTGCCACCTTTTCCCTGGACGCAAAGCTCGATGGTGCGTTCCACTTGCGGGTCCAGGAAAGTGCCGATTCTCAGACCGGAATTCCAAACCGATGAAGATTCCTCCCTGGGAAAAGGTGCCAGGACAGAAAGCCATTGTGCCTTTTCTAGGGGTAATGGGGCCCCATCATTGGCACCTGAGAGCCCAAGGCTTCCCCTTTTTTCCCTGGATGCAAAGCTCGACGGTGTGTACCTTGTGCGGGTTTGGGCCAGTGCCATTTTTGAACCCAGATTTCCAGACGGACGAAGATTCCTCCCTGGGAAAAGGTGCCAGAACAGAAAGCAAGTGTTATTTTTCTAGTGTTAACGGGGCCCCATCATTGGCACCTGAGAGCCCAAGGCTGCCACCTTTTGCCTGGGCGCAAATGTCGACGGCGCGTGCCACTTGCGGGTCCGGGGAAGTGCCATTTTTCAGCCCAGAATTCCAGACGGACGAAGACACCTCCCAGGGAAAAGGTGCCAGGTCAGAAATCGAATTGTCCTTTTCTAGGGTCAATGGTGCCCCATCATTGGCACCTCAGACTTCAAGGCTGCCACCTTTTCCGTGGGCGCAAACATCAACGGCGCGTACCACTTTCTTGTCTGGGAAAGTGCCGTTTTTCAGCCCTGAATTCCAGACGGATGAAGACTCCTCACAGGGAAGAGGCTCCCAGGAAAGAAAGCGATTGTTCCATTTCTAGGGTTAATCGGGCTCCATCATTGGCACCTGAGAGCCCAAGGTTGCCTCCTAAACCCTGGGCGCAAAGCTCGACCATGCGTGCTACGTGAGGGTCCGGGAAATTGCCGTTTCTCATTCCAGAGTTCCAGACCGATGAAGATTCCTCCCTGGGAAAAGGTGTCAGGACAGAAAGCGATTGTTCCTTTTCTAGGGTTAATGGGGCTCCATCATTGACACCTGAGAGCCGAAGGCTGCAACCTTTTCCCTGAGCGCAAAGCTCGACGGTGTGTGCCACTTGCGGGTCCAGGAATGTGCTGTTTCTCATCCCAGAATTCGAGGCCGATGAAGATTTCTCCCAGGGAAAAGGTGCCAGGACAGAAAGCCATTGTGCCTTTTCTAGGGTTAATGGGGCCCAGAAATGGACACCTGAGAGCCCAAGGCTGCCACCTTTTCCCTGGGCGCAAAGCTCGACGGAGCGTTCCACGTGCGGGTCCGGGAAAGTGCCATTTTTCAGCCCAGAATTCCAGACGGAAGTCGATTCCTCTCTCGGAAAAGGTGTCAGGACAGAAAGCAATTGTGCCTTTTCTAGGGGTAATGGGACCTCATCTTTGGCACCTGAGAGCCCAGGGCTGCCACCTTTTCCCTGGACGCAAAGCTCGACGGTGCGTGCCACATGCGTGTAAGGGAAAGAGCCGTTTTCAGCCCAGAATTCCAGACCGATGAAGATTCCTCCCAGGGAAAAGGTGCCAGGACAGAAAGCCATTGTTCTTTTTCTCAGGGTAATGGGGCCCCATCATTGGCACCTGAGAGCCCAAGGCTGCCACCTTTTGCCTGGGCGCAAAGCTCGATGGTGCGTTCCACTTGCAGGTCCGGGGAAGTGCCGTTTTTCAGCCCAGAATTCCAGACGGACGAAAATTCCTCCCAGGGAAAAGGTGCCAGGACAGAAAGCGATTGTGCTTTTTCTAAGGTTAATGGGGCCCCGAAAATGTCACCTGAGAGCCCAAGACTGCCACCTTTTCCCTGGGCGCTAAGCTCGACGGTGCGTACCTTGTGTGAGTCTGGGGAAGTACCGATTTTTAGCCCAAAATTCCAGACGAACGAAGATTCCTCCCAGGGAAAAGCTGCCAGGAAACAGAGCCATTCTGCATTTTGTAAAGGTAATGGGGCCCCATCATTGGCACCTGAGAGTTCATGGCTGCCACCTTTTCTCTGGGCACAAAGCTCGATGGTGATTTCCGCGTCCATTCAGGGAAAGTGCCGTTATTAAGACCAGAATTCCAGAGAAACGAAGATTCCTCTCACGGAAAAGGTGCCAGGACAGAAAGCGATTGTGCTTTTTCTAGGGTTAATGGGGCCCCAAAAATGTCACCTGAGAGCCCAAGGCTGCCACCTTTGCCCTGGGCGAAAAGCTCGACGGTGCGTACCTTGTGTGAGTCTGGGGAAGTACTGATTTTCAGCCCAAAATTCCAGACGAACGAAGATTCCTCCCAGGGATAAGGTGCCAGGACAGAAAGCCATTGTTCTTTTTCTAGGGGTAATGGGGCTCCATCATTGGCACCTGAGATCCCAAGGCTGCCACCTTTTGCCTGGGCACAAAGCTCGACGGTGCTTGCCACGTGCGGGTCCGGGAAAGTGCCGTTTTTCAGCCCAGAATTCCAGAGAGATGAAGATACCTCCCAGGGAAAAAGTGCAAGGACTGAAAGCAATTGTTCCTATTCTAGGGTTAATGGCACCACACCACTGGCATGTGAGTTCCCAAGGCCGCCAACTTTTCTCTGGCCGCAAAGCTCGACCCTGTGTGCCACGTGTGGGTCAGGGAAACTGTGGTTTCACAGCTCACAATTCCAGACAGTTGAAGATACCTCCCTGGGAAAAGGTACCAGGACAGTAAGCAATTGGACCTTTTCTAGGGTGAATGGGGCCCCATCATTGGCACCTGAGAGCCCAAGGCTGCCACCTTTTGCCTGGGCAATAAGCTCGATCGTGCGTGCCACGTGCGGATCCAGGCAAGTGCTGTTTTTCAGCCCAGAATTCCAGACGGACGAAGATCCCTCCCACGGAGAAGGTGCCAGTGAAGAAAGCCATTGTTCCTTTTCTAGGGTTAATGGGGCCCCATCATTGGCACCTGAGAGCCCAAGGCTGCCACCTTTTCCCTGGGTGCAAATCTCGACAGTGCGTTCCTTCTTCGGCTCCGAGAAAGTTCCGTAACTCATCCCAGAATTCCAGACTGATGAAGATTCCTCATAGGGAAAAGGTGCCAGGACACAAAGTCATTGTGTATTTTGTAAAGGTAATGGGGCCCCATCATTGGCAGCTGAGAGCCCAAGGCTGCCACCTTTTCCCTGGTCACAAAGCTCGATGGTGCATATTTGTGCGGGTCCAGGAAAGTGCCAATTTTCGGCCCAGAATTCCAGACGGATGGAGATTCCTCCCAGGGAAAGGCGGTCAGAATAGAAAGGGATTGTGCCTTTTCTAGGGTTAATAGGGCCCCATCATTTTCACCTGAGAGCTCAAGGATGCCACCTTTTTCACTGGGCGCAAATCTCAACCGTGCGTTCCAGGTGCGGGTCAGGGAAAGTGCCATTTTTCATCCCAGAATTCCAGACGACCGATTATTCCTCCCTTGAAAAAAGTGCCAGGACAAAGAAATTGTACCTTTTCTAGGGTTAATGGGGCCCCATCATTGGAACCCGAGGGCCCAAGGCTGCCACCTTTTTCCTGGGCACAAAGCTCGAAGGTGCATGCCACTTGCGGGTCCGGGAAAATGCCATTTTTCCGCCCAGAATACCATATGGATGAAGGTGCCTCCCTGAGAAAAGCTGCAGGGACAGAAAGCGATTGGACCTTTTCTAGGGTTAATGGGGTCACATCATTGGCACCTGAGAGCCCAAGGCTGCCACCTTTTCCCTGGGTGCAAAGCTCGACGGTGCGTGCCACGTGCGGATCCAAAAAAGTGCCGTTTTTCAGCCCAGAATTCCAGACGGACAAAGATTCCTTCCATGAAAAAGGTGTAAGGACAGAAATCCATTGTGCCTTTTCTAGGGTGAATGGGGCCCCATCATTGGCACCTGAGAGCCCAAGGCTGCCACCTTTTGCCTGGGCGCAAAGCTCGATCGTGTGTTCCACGTCTGGGTCCTGGAAAATGCCGTTTTTCAGCTCAGAATTCCAGTAGGACGAAGATTCCTCCCAGGGAAAACGTACCAGGACACAAAGGGATTGTTCCTTTTCTAGAGTTAATGGGACGCCATCATTAGCACCTGAGAGCCCAAGGCTGCTACTTTTTCCCTTAGTTCAAAGTTGGACAGTTCGTATCACTTGCGGGTTCAGGAAAGTGCCGTTTTTCAGCCCAGAATTCCAGACGGACGAAGGGTCCTCCCAGGGAAAAGCTGCCAGGACAGAAAGCCATTGTGTCTTTTCTAGGGGTAATGGGACCCCATCATTGGCACCTGAGAGCCGAAAGCAGCCTCCTTTACCCTGGGCGCGGCGCTCGACGGTGCGTGCTACGTGAGGATCCAGGAAAGTGCCATTTTTTATTCCAGAATTCCAGACCAATGAAGATTCCTCCCTGGGAAAAGGTGCCAGGACACAAAGCCATTGTGCATTCTGTATAGGTAATGGGGCCCCATTATTGGCACCTGAGAGCCCAAGACTGCCACCTTTCCCTGGACGCAAAGCTCGAAGGTGCGTTCCACTTGCGTGTCCAGGAAAGTGCCAATTCTCAGCCCAGAATTCCAAACTGATGAACATTCCTCCCTGGGAAGAGGTGCCAGGTCAGAAAGAGATTGTGCCTTTTGTAGGGTTAATGGGGCCCTAAAATTGGCACCTAAGAGCTGAAGGCTGCCACCTTTTCCCTGGGCGCAAAGCTCAACGGTGCGTATCTTGTGGGGGTCTGAGGAAGTACCGATTTTCAGCCCAAAATTCCAGATGGACGAAGCTGCCAGGACTGAAAGCCATTGTGTCTTTTCTAGTCTTAATGGGGCCCCATCATTGGCACCTGAGAGCCCAAAGCAGCCTCCTTTCCCCTTGGCGTGACGCTCGACGGTGCATGCTACGTGAGGGTCTGGGAATGTGGCATTTTTCAGTCCAGAATTCCAGACCAATGAAGATTCCTCCCAGGGAAAAGTTGCCAGGACACAAAGCCATTGACCATTCTGTAAAGGTAATGGGGTCCCATCATTGGCACCTCAGAGCCCAAGACTGCCACTTTTTCCCTGGGCGCAAGCTTGACGGTGCGTGCCACATGCGGGTAAGGGAAAGAGCCGTTTTCAGCCCAGAATTCCAGACCGATGAAGATTCCTCCCAGGGAAAAGGTGCCAGGACAGAAAGCGATTGTTCTTTTTCTAGGGGTAATGGGGCTCCATCATTGGCACCTGAGAGCCCAAAGCTGCCACCTTTACCCAGGTTGCAATACTCGACGGTGCATAGTTGTGCGGGTCAGGGATAGTGCCGTTTTTTCAGCCCAGAATTCCAGACCGATGAAGATTCCTCAGAGGGAAAAGGTGCCAGGACACAAAGCCATTGTGTATTTTGTAAAGGTAATGGGGCCCCATCATTGGCACCTGAGAGCCCAAGACTGCCACCTATTCCCTGGTCGCAAAGCTCGATGGTCCAGGAAAGTGCCGATTTTCATCCCAGAATTCCAGACGGATGAAGATTACTCCCTGGGAAAAGGTGTCAGGACAGAAAGCGAATTTTACATTTCTTGGGTTAATGGGGCCCCATCATTGGCACCTGAGAGTCCAAGGCCCCCATTTTTTCCCTGGGCGTAAAGCTGGATGGTGCATGCCACATGCTCTTTTTTAAGCTCAGAAATCCAGACAGACAAAGATTCCTCCCTGGGAAAAGGTGGCAGGACAGAAAGGGATTGTTCCATTTCTTGTGTTAATACGGCCCCTTCGTTGACTCCTGATAGCCCAAGGCTGCCACCTTTTCCCTGGGCTCAACGCTCGACGAAGTGTGCCAGCGGCGGGTAAGGGTAGATGCTGTTTTTCAGCCCAGATTTCCAGAATGACGAAGATTCCTCATATGGAAAACGTTCCGGGACAGAAAGCGATTGTTCCAGTTCTAGGGTAAATGCGGCCCTCTCATTGCCACATGACAGCCCAAGGCTGTCACCTTTTCCCTGGGCTCAAAGGTCAATGGAGTGTGCCAGGTGGGGGTCCGGGAAAGTGCCGTTTCTCAGCCCAGAATTCCAGATGGACGAGGATTACTGCTAGGGAAAAAAGTGCCAGGACAGAAAGTGATTGTTCCTTTTCTAGGGTTTATGGGGCCCCATCATTGGCACTTGAGAGCCAATGCTGCCACCTTTTCCCTCGGTGAGCACCCCAACGGTCACTGTCACATGCGGGTTTTTAAAGCCAGAATTTCAGAAAAATGAACATTCTTCCCTTGGAAATCGTGCCAGGACAGAAAGCGATTCTTTTTTTTCTAGGGTTAATGTGGACCCATCTTAGGCACCTGAGAACCCAATGCTGCCACCTTTTCCCTGGGCTCAAAGCTCGACAGTGCGGGCGAGGTGTGGGTCTGGGAAAGTTCCAGTTTTCAGCCCAGAATTGCAGAGGGCCCAAGATTCCTCCCAGGGAAAAGGTGCCAGGACAGAAAGGGATTGTGCCTTTTCTAGGAGTAATGGGGCCCCATCATTGCCACCTCAGAGCCTAAGGCTGCCACCTTTTCCCTGGGCCCAAAGCTTGACGGAGCGTGCCAAGTGCGGGTACGGGAATGTGCCGATTTTCTGCCCAGAATTCCAGATGGCCCAAGACTCCTCCCAGGGAAAAGGTGCTGGGACAGAAAACGATTCTGCCTTTTCTACGAGTAATTGGGCCCATCATTGGCACCTGAGAGCCCAAGGCTGCTACCTTTTCCCTGGACTCAAAGCTCAACGGAGCGTGCCAAGTGCGGGTGAGGGAAAGTGCCGTGCTTCAGCCCAGAATTCCTTACAGACGAAGACTCCTCCCAGGGAAAAGGTGCCAGGACACAAAGCAATTGTGCCTTTTCTAATGTTAATGCAGCCCCACATTTGGCACCAGGGAGTCCCAGGCTGCCACCTCTTCCATGGGCTCAAAGCTCGACGGAGCGTGTCAGTTGCGGGTCAGGGAAAGTGCCGTTTATCAGCGCAGAATTCCAGGAGGTTTAAGGTTCTACCCTGGGATAAAGTTCCAAGACAGAAAGCGATTTCTCCATTTCTGGGTTTAAGGCACCCAGAAATGGCTCCTGAGAGCCCAAGGCTGCCACCTTTTCCCTGGCCTCAAAGCTCGACGGAGTGTGCCAGGTGCGGTTCTGAGAAAGCGTAATTTTTCAGCCCAGATTTCCAGAAAAACCAAGATTCCTCCCTGGGAAAAGGTGCCAGGACAGAAAGCCATTGTGCCTTTTGTAGGGGTAATGGGGCACCATCATTGGCACCTGAGAGCCCAAGGCTGCCCCCTTTTCCCTGGGCGCAAAGCTCGACGGTGTGTACCTTGTGCGAGTTTGGGGCAGTGCCATTTTTAAACCCAGATTTCCAGACGGACGAAGATTTCTCCCTGGGAAAAGGTGCCAGGACAGAAAGCAAGCGTTATTTTTCTAGTGTTAACGGGGCCCCATCATTGGCACCTGAGAGCCCAAGGCTGCCACCTTTTGCCTGGGCGCAAATGTCGACGGCGCGTGCCACTTGCGGGTCCAGGGAAGTGCCATTTTTCAGCCCAGAATTCCAGACAGACGAAGACACCTCCCAGGGAAAAGGTGCCAGGTCAGAAATCGAATTGTCCTTTTCTAGGGTCAATGGTGCCCCATCATTGGCACCTCAGACTTCAAGGCTGCCACCTTTTCCGTGGGCGCAAACATCAACGGCGCGTACCACTTTCTTGTCTGGGAAAGTGCCATTTTTCAGCCCTCAATTCCAGACAGATGAAGACTCCTCACAGGGAAGAGGCTCCCAGGAAAGAAAGCGATTGTTCCATTTCTAGGGTTAATCGGGCCCCATCATTGGCACCTGAGAGCCCAAGGTTGCCTCCTATACCCTGGGCGCAAAGCTCGACCATGCGTGCTACGTGAGGATCCGGGAAATTGCCGTTTCTCATTCCAGAATTCCAGACCGATGAAGATTCCTCCCTGGGAAAAGGTGCCAGGACAGGAATCGATTTCCCCTTTTCTAGGAGTAATGGGGACCCATCATTGGCACCTGAGAGCCGAAGGCTGCAACCTTTTCTTTGAGCGCAAAGCTCGACGGTGCGTGCCACTTGCGGGTCCAGGAATGTGCCGTTTCTCATGCCAGAATTCGAGGCCGATGAAGATTTCTCCCAGGGAAAAGGTGCCTGGACAGAAAGCAATTGTGCCTTTTCTAGGGTTAATGGGGCCCCAAAACTGACACCTGAGAGCCCAAGGCTGCCACCTTTTCCCTGGGCGCAAAGCTCGACGGAGCGTTCCACGTGCGGGTCGGGGAAACTGCCATTTTTCAGCCCAGAATTCCAGACCTATGAAGATTCCTCAGAGGGAAAAGGTACCAGGAGACAAAGCCGTTGTGTATTTTGTAATGCTAATTGGGCCCCATCATTGGCACCTGAGAGCCCAAGGTTGCCACCTTTTCCCTGGGTGCAAAGCTCGACGGTGCATACCCTGTGCGGGTCCGGGAAAGGGCCGTTTTTCAGCCCAGAATTCCAGACGGAAGTCGATTCCTCTCTGGGAAAAGGTGTCAGGACAGAAAGCCATTGTGCCTTTTTTAGGGGTAATGGGGCCTCATCTTTGGCACCTGAGAGCCCAAGGCTGCCACCTTTTCCCTGGGCGCAAATGTCGACGGCGCGTGCCACTTGCAAGTCCGGAAATGTGCCGTTTCTCATCCCAGAATTCCAGGCCAGCGAAGATTTCTCCCTGGGAAAAGGTGCCAGGACAGAAAGCAATTGTGCCTTTTCTAGGGTTAATGGGGCCCCAAAATTGGCAGCTGAGAGCCCAGGGCTGCCACCTTTTCCCTGGGCGCAAAGCTCGATGGTGCGTGCCACATGCGGGTAAGGGAAAGAGCCGTTTTTCAGCCCAGAATTCCAGACGGACGAAAATTCCTCCCAGGGAAAAGGTGCCAGGACAGAAAGCGATTCTTATTTATCTAGTGTTAACGGGGACCCATTGTTGGCACCTGAGAGCCCAAGGCTGCCACCTTTACCCTGGGCGCAAAGCTAGATGGTGCCTGCCACGTGCAGATCGGAGAAAGTGCTTTGTTCAGCCCAGGATTCCAGACGGATGACGACTCCTCCCTGGGAAAAGGCTCCCAGGACAGAAAGCCATTGTGCTTCTTGTAAAGGTAATGGGCCCCCATCATTGGCCCCTGAGAGCCCAAGACTGCAACCTTTTCCCTGGACGCAAAGCTCGATGGTGCGTTCCACTTGCGGGTCCAGGAAAGTGCCGATTCTCAGAGCAGAATTCCAAACCGATGAAGATTCCTCCCAGGGAAAAGGTGCCAGGACAGAAAGCAAGTGTTATTTTTCTAGTGTTCATGGGGCCCCATCATTGGCACCTGAGAGCCCAAGGCTGCCACCTTTTGCCTGGGCGCAAATGTCGATGGCGCGTGCCATTTGCGGGTCCGGGGAAGTGCCGTTTCTCATCCCAGAATTCCAGGCCAGCGAAGATTTCTCCCTGGGAAAAAGTGTCAGGACAGAAAGCGATTGTGCCTTTTCTAGGGTTAATGGGGCCCCAAAATTGGCAGCTGAGAGCCCAGGGCTGCCACCTTTTCCCTGGGCGCAAAGCTCGACGGTGCGTGCCACATGCGGGTAAGGGAAGGAGCCGTTTTCAGCCTAGAATTCCAGACCAATGAAGATTCCTCCCTGGGAAAAGGTGCCAGGACAGAAAGCCATTGTTCTTTTTCTGGGGGTAATGGGGCCCCATCATTGGCACCTGAGAGACCAAGGCTGCCACCTTTTGCCTGGGAACAAAGCTCGACGGTGCGTTCCACTTTAAGTTCTGGGGAAGTGCCGTTTTTCAGCCCAGAATTCCAGACGGACAAAAAATTCCTCCCAGGGAAAAGGTGCCAGGACAGAAAGCAATTGTTATTTATCTAGTGTTAACGAGGACCCATTGTTGGCACCTGAGAGCCCAAGGCTGCCACCTTTACCCTGGGCGCAAAGCTAGATGGTGCCTGCCACGTGCAGGTCAGAGAAAGTGCTTTGTTCAGCCCAGGATTCCAGACGGATGACGACTCCTCCCAGGGAAAAGGCTCCCAGGACAGAAAGCGATTGTTCCATTTCTAATGTTAATGGGGGCCCGTCATTGGCATCTGAGAGCCAGAGGTTGCCTCCTTTTCCCTGGGCGCAAAGCATGACAGTGCGTGCCACGTGCTGGTCCCAGAAAGTGCCATTTTACAGCCCAGAATTCCAGACCAATGAAGACTCCTCCCAGGGAAAAAGTGCCAGGACAGAAAGCCATTGTGCTTTTTGTAAAGGTAATGGGGCCCCATCATTGGCACCTGAGAGCCCAAGGCTGGCCCCTTTTCCCTGGGCGCAAAGCTCGAAGGTGTGTTCCACTTGCAGGTCCAGGAAAGTGCCGATTCTCAGACCAGAATTCCAAACCGATGAAGATTCCTCCCTGGGAAAAGGTGCCAGGACAGAAAGCCATTGTGCCTTTTGTAGGGGTAATGGGGCACCATCATTGGCACCTGAGAGCCCAAGGCTGCCCCCTTTTCCCTGGGCGCAAAGCTCGAAGGTGTGTTCCTTGTGCGGGTTTGGGGCAGTGCCATTTTTGAACCCAGTTTTCCAGACGGACGAAGATTCCTCCCAGGGAAAAGGTGCCAGGTCAGAAATCGAATTGTCCTTTTCTAGGGTCAATGGTGCCCCATCATTGGCACCTCAGACTTCAAGGCTGCCACCTTTTCCGTGGGCGCAAACATCAATGGCACGTACCACTTTCTTGTCCGGGAAAGTGCCGTTTTTCAGCCCTGAATTCCATACAGATGAAGACTCCTCACAGGGAAGAGGCTCCCAGGAAAGAAAGCGATTGTTCCATTTCTAGGGTTAATCGGGCTCCATCATTGGCACCTGAGAGCCCAAGGTTGCCTCCTATACCCTGGGTGCAAAGCTCGACCATGCGTGCTACGTGAGGGTCCGGGAAATTGCCCTTTCTCATTCCAGAGTTCCAGACCGATGAAGATTCCTCCCTGGGAAAAGGTGTCAGGACAGAAAGCGATTGTTCCTTTTCTAGGGTTAATGGGGCTCCATCATTGACATCTGAGAGCCCAAGGCTGCAACCTTTTCCCTGAGCGCAAAGCTCGACGGTGCGTGCCACTTGCGGGTCCAGGAATGTGCTGTTTCTCATCCCAGAATTCGAGGCCGATGAAGATTTCTCCCAGGGAAAAGGTGCCAGGACAGAAAGCAATTGTGCCTTTTCTAGGGTTAATGGGGCCCCAAAATTGGCAGCTGAGAGCCCAGGGCTGCCACCTTTTCCCTGGGCGCAAAGCTCGATGGTGCGTGCCACATGCGGGTAAGGGAAAGAGCCGTTTTTCAGCCCAGAATTCCAGACGGACGAAAATTCCTCCCAGGGAAAAGGTGCCAGGACAGAAAGCGATTCTTATTTATCTAGTGTTAACGGGGACCCATTGTTGGCACCTGAGAGCCCAAGGCTGCCACCTTTACCCTGGGCGCAAAGCTAGATGGTGCCTGCCACGTGCAGATCGGAGAAAGTGCTTTGTTCAGCCCAGGATTCCAGACGGATGACGACTCCTCCCTGGGAAAAGGCTCCCAGGACAGAAAGCCATTGTGCTTCTTGTAAAGGTAATGGGCCCCCATCATTGGCCCCTGAGAGCCCAAGACTGCAACCTTTTCCCTGGACGCAAAGCTCGATGGTGCGTTCCACTTGCGGGTCCAGGAAAGTGCCGATTCTCAGAGCAGAATTCCAAACCGATGAAGATTCCTCCCAGGGAAAAGGTGCCAGGACAGAAAGCCATTGTGCCTTTTGTAGGGGTAATGGGGCCCCATCATTGGCACCTGAGAGCCCAAGGCTGCCCCCTTTTCCCTGGGCGCAAAGCTCGACGGTGTGTACATTGTGCGGGTTTGGGGCAGAGCCATTTTTGAACCCAGATTTCCAGACGGACGAAGATTCCTCCCAGGGAAAAGGTGCCAGGACAGAAAGCAAGTGTTATTTTTCTAGTGTTCATGGGGCCCCATCATTGGCACCTGAGAGCCCAAGGCTGCCACCTTTTGCCTGGGCGCAAATGTCGATGGCGCGTGCCATTTGCGGGTCCGGGGAAGTGCCGTTTCTCATTCCAGAATTCCAGGCCAGCGAAGATTTCTCCCTGGGAAAAAGTGTCAGGACAGAAAGCGATTGTGCCTTTTCTAGGGGTAATGGGGCCCCAAAATTGGCAGCTGAGAGCCCAGGGCTGCCACCTTTTCCCTGGGCGCAAAGCTCGACGGTGCGTGCCACATGCGGGTAAGGGAAGGAGCCGTTTTCAGCCTAGAATTCCAGACCAATGAAGATTCCTCCCTGGGAAAAGGTGCCAGGACAGAAAGCCATTGTTCTTTTTCTGGGGGTAATGGGGCCCCATCATTGGCACCTGAGAGACCAAGGCTGCCACCTTTTGCCTGGGAACAAAGCTCGACGGTGCGTTCCACTTTAAGTTCTGGGGAAGTGCCGTTTTTCAGCCCAGAATTCCAGACGGACAAAAAATTCCTCCCAGGGAAAAGGTGCCAGGACAGAAAGCAATTGTTATTTATCTAGTGTTAACGAGGACCCATTGTTGGCACCTGAGAGCCCAAGGCTGCCACCTTTACCCTGGGCGCAAAGCTAGATGGTGCCTGCCACGTGCAGGTCAGAGAAAGTGCTTTGTTCAGCCCAGGATTCCAGACGGATGACGACTCCTCCCAGGGAAAAGGCTCCCAGGACAGAAAGCGATTGTTCCATTTCTAATGTTAATGGGGGCCCGTCATTGGCATCTGAGAGCCAGAGGTTGCCTCCTTTTCCCTGGGCGCAAAGCATGAGAGTGCGTGCCACGTGCTGGTCCCAGAAAGTGCCATTTTACAGCCCAGAATTCCAGACCAATGAAGACTCCTCCCAGGGAAAAAGTGCCAGGACAGAAAGCCATTGTGCTTTTTGTAAAGGTAATGGGGCCCCATCATTGGCACCTGAGAGCCCAAGGCTGGCCCCTTTTCCCTGGGCGCAAAGCTCGAAGGTGTGTTCCACTTGCAGGTCCAGGAAAGTGCCGATTCTCAGACCAGAATTCCAAACCGATGAAGATTCCTCCCTGGGAAAAGGTGCCAGGACAGAAAGCCATTGTGCCTTTTGTAGGGGTAATGGGGCACCATCATTGGCACCTGAGAGCCCAAGGCTGCCCCCTTTTCCCTGGGCGCAAAGCTCGAAGGTGTGTTCCTTGTGCGGGTTTGGGGCAGTGCCATTTTTGAACCCAGTTTTCCAGACGGACGAAGATTCCTCCCAGGGAAAAGGTGCCAGGTCAGAAATCGAATTGTCCTTTTCTAGGGTCAATGGTGCCCCATCATTGGCACCTCAGACTTCAAGGCTGCCACCTTTTCCGTGGGCGCAAACATCAATGGCACGTACCACTTTCTTGTCCGGGAAAGTGCCGTTTTTCAGCCCTGAATTCCATACAGATGAAGACTCCTCACAGGGAAGAGGCTCCCAGGAAAGAAAGCGATTGTTCCATTTCTAGGGTTAATCGGGCTCCATCATTGGCACCTGAGAGCCCAAGGTTGCCTCCTATACCCTGGGTGCAAAGCTCGACCATGCGTGCTACGTGAGGGTCCGGGAAATTGCCCTTTCTCATTCCAGAATTCCAGACCGATGAAGATTCCTCCCTGGGAAAAGGTGTCAGGACAGAAAGCGATTGTTCCTTTTCTAGGGTTAATGGGGCTCCATCATTGACATCTGAGAGCCCAAGGCTGCAACCTTTTCCCTGAGCGCAAAGCTCGATGGTGCGTGCCACTTGGGGGTCCAGGAATGTGCTGTTTCTCATCCCAGAATTCGAGGCCGATGAAGATTTCTCCCAGGGAAAAGGTGCCAGGACAGAAAGCAATTGTGCCTTTTCTAGGGTTAATGGGGCCCCAAAATTGGCAGCTGAGAGCCCAGGGCTGCCACCTTTTCCCTGGGCGCAAAGCTCGATGGTGCGTGCCACATGCGGGTAAGGGAAAGAGCCGTTTTTCAGCCCAGAATTCCAGACGGACGAAAATTCCTCCCAGGGAAAAGGTGCCAGGACAGAAAGCGATTCTTATTTATCTAGTGTTAACGGGGACCCATTGTTGGCACCTGAGAGCCCAAGGCTGCCACCTTTACCCTGGGCGCAAAGCTAGATGGTGCCTGCCACGTGCAGATCGGAGAAAGTGCTTTGTTCAGCCCAGGATTCCAGACGGATGACGACTCCTCCCTGGGAAAAGGCTCCCAGGACAGAAAGCCATTGTGCTTCTTGTAAAGGTAATGGGCCCCCATCATTGGCCCCTGAGAGCCCAAGACTGCAACCTTTTCCCTGGACGCAAAGCTCGATGGTGCGTTCCACTTGCGGGTCCAGGAAAGTGCCGATTCTCAGAGCAGAATTCCAAACCGATGAAGATTCCTCCCAGGGAAAAGGTGCCAGGACAGAAAGCCATTGTGCCTTTTGTAGGGGTAATGGGGCCCCATCATTGGCACCTGAGAGCCCAAGGCTGCCCCCTTTTCCCTGGGCGCAAAGCTCGACGGTGTGTACATTGTGCGGGTTTGGGGCAGAGCCATTTTTGAACCCAGATTTCCAGACGGACGAAGATTCCTCCCAGGGAAAAGGTGCCAGGACAGAAAGCAAGTGTTATTTTTCTAGTGTTCATGGGGCCCCATCATTGGCACCTGAGAGCCCAAGGCTGCCACCTTTTGCCTGGGCGCAAATGTCGATGGCGCGTGCCATTTGCGGGTCCGGGGAAGTGCCGTTTCTCATCCCAGAATTCCAGGCCAGCGAAGATTTCTCCCTGGGAAAAAGTGTCAGGACAGAAAGCGATTGTGCCTTTTCTAGGGGTAATGGGGCCCCAAAATTGGCAGCTGAGAGCCCAGGGCTGCCACCTTTTCCCTGGGCGCAAAGCTCGACGGTGCGTGCCACATGCGGGTAAGGGAAGGAGCCGTTTTCAGCCTAGAATTCCAGACCAATGAAGATTCCTCCCTGGGAAAAGGTGCCAGGACAGAAAGCCATTGTTCTTTTTCTGGGGGTAATGGGGCCCCATCATTGGCACCTGAGAGACCAAGGCTGCCACCTTTTGCCTGGGAACAAAGCTCGACGGTGCGTTCCACTTTAAGTTCTGGGGAAGTGCCGTTTTTCAGCCCAGAATTCCAGACGGACAAAAAATTCCTCCCAGGGAAAAGGTGCCAGGACAGAAAGCAATTGTTATTTATCTAGTGTTAACGAGGACCCATTGTTGGCACCTGAGAGCCCAAGGCTGCCACCTTTACCCTGGGCGCAAAGCTAGATGGTGCCTGCCACGTGCAGGTCAGAGAAAGTGCTTTGTTCAGCCCAGGATTCCAGACGGATGACGACTCCTCCCAGGGAAAAGGCTCCCAGGACAGAAAGCGATTGTTCCATTTCTAATGTTAATGGGGGCCCGTCATTGGCATCTGAGAGCCAGAGGTTGCCTCCTTTTCCCTGGGCGCAAAGCATGAGAGTGCGTGCCACGTGCTGGTCCCAGAAAGTGCCATTTTACAGCCCAGAATTCCAGACCAATGAAGACTCCTCCCAGGGAAAAAGTGCCAGGACAGAAAGCCATTGTGCTTTTTGTAAAGGTAATGGGGCCCCATCATTGGCACCTGAGAGCCCAAGGCTGCCACCTTTTCCCTGGACGCAAAGCTCGAAGGTGTGTTCCACTTGCAGGTCCAGGAAAGTGCCGATTCTCAGACCAGAATTCCAAACCGATGAAGATTCCTCCCTGGGAAAAGGTGCCAGGACAGAAAGCCATTGTGCCTTTTGTAGGGGTAATGGGGCACCATCATTGGCACCTGAGAGCCCAAGGCTGCCCCCTTTTCCCTGGGCGCAAAGCTCGAAGGTGTGTTCCTTGTGCGGGTTTGGGGCAGTGCCATTTTTGAACCCAGTTTTCCAGACGGACGAAGATTCCTCCCAGGGAAAAGGTGCCAGGTCAGAAATCGAATTGTCCTTTTCTAGGGTCAATGGTGCCCCATCATTGGCACCTCAGACTTCAAGGCTGCCACCTTTTCCGTGGGCGCAAACATCAATGGCACGTACCACTTTCTTGTCCGGGAAAGTGCCGTTTTTCAGCCCTGAATTCCATACAGATGAAGACTCCTCACAGGGAAGAGGCTCCCAGGAAAGAAAGCGATTGTTCCATTTCTAGGGTTAATCGGGCTCCATCATTGGCACCTGAGAGCCCAAGGTTGCCTCCTATACCCTGGGTGCAAAGCTCGACCATGCGTGCTACGTGAGGGTCCGGGAAATTGCCGTTTCTCATTCCAGAATTCCAGACCGATGAAGATTCCTCCCTGGGAAAAGGTGTCAGGACAGAAAGCGATTGTTCCTTTTCTAGGGTTAATGGGGCTCCATCATTGACATCTGAGAGCCCAAGGCTGCAACCTTTTCCCTGAGCGCAAAGCTCGATGGTGCGTGCCACTTGGGGGTCCAGGAATGTGCTGTTTCTCATCCCAGAATTCGAGGCCGATGAAGATTTCTCCCAGGGAAAAGGTGCCAGGACAGAAAGCAATTGTGCCTTTTCTAGGGTTAATGGGGCCCCAAAATTGGCAGCTGAGAGCCCAGGGCTGCCACCTTTTCCCTGGGCGCAAAGCTCGATGGTGCGTGCCACATGCGGGTAAGGGAAAGAGCCGTTTTTCAGCCCAGAATTCCAGACGGACGAAAATTCCTCCCAGGGAAAAGGTGCCAGGACAGAAAGCGATTCTTATTTATCTAGTGTTAACGGGGACCCATTGTTGGCACCTGAGAGCCCAAGGCTGCCACCTTTACCCTGGGCGCAAAGCTAGATGGTGCCTGCCACGTGCAGATCGGAGAAAGTGCTTTGTTCAGCCCAGGATTCCAGACGGATGACGACTCCTCCCTGGGAAAAGGCTCCCAGGACAGAAAGCCATTGTGCTTCTTGTAAAGGTAATGGGCCCCCATCATTGGCCCCTGAGAGCCCAAGACTGCAACCTTTTCCCTGGACGCAAAGCTCGATGGTGCGTTCCACTTGCGGGTCCAGGAAAGTGCCGATTCTCAGAGCAGAATTCCAAACCGATGAAGATTCCTCCCAGGGAAAAGGTGCCAGGACAGAAAGCCATTGTGCCTTTTGTAGGGGTAATGGGGCCCCATCATTGGCACCTGAGAGCCCAAGGCTGCCCCCTTTTCCCTGGGCGCAAAGCTCGACGGTGTGTACATTGTGCGGGTTTGGGGCAGAGCCATTTTTGAACCCAGATTTCCAGACGGACGAAGATTCCTCCCAGGGAAAAGGTGCCAGGACAGAAAGCAAGTGTTATTTTTCTAGTGTTCATGGGGCCCCATCATTGGCACCTGAGAGCCCAAGGCTGCCACCTTTTGCCTGGGCGCAAATGTCGATGGCGCGTGCCATTTGCGGGTCCGGGGAAGTGCCGTTTCTCATCCCAGAATTCCAGGCCAGCGAAGATTTCTCCCTGGGAAAAAGTGTCAGGACAGAAAGCGATTGTGCCTTTTCTAGGGGTAATGGGGCCCCAAAATTGGCAGCTGAGAGCCCAGGGCTGCCACCTTTTCCCTGGGCGCAAAGCTCGACGGTGCGTGCCACATGCGGGTAAGGGAAGGAGCCGTTTTCAGCCTAGAATTCCAGACCAATGAAGATTCCTCCCTGGGAAAAGGTGCCAGGACAGAAAGCCATTGTTCTTTTTCTGGGGGTAATGGGGCCCCATCATTGGCACCTGAGAGACCAAGGCTGCCACCTTTTGCCTGGGAACAAAGCTCGACGGTGCGTTCCACTTTAAGTTCTGGGGAAGTGCCGTTTTTCAGCCCAGAATTCCAGACGGACAAAAAATTCCTCCCAGGGAAAAGGTGCCAGGACAGAAAGCAATTGTTATTTATCTAGTGTTAACGAGGACCCATTGTTGGCACCTGAGAGCCCAAGGCTGCCACCTTTACCCTGGGCGCAAAGCTAGATGGTGCCTGCCACGTGCAGGTCAGAGAAAGTGCTTTGTTCAGCCCAGGATTCCAGACGGATGACGACTCCTCCCAGGGAAAAGGCTCCCAGGACAGAAAGCGATTGTTCCATTTCTAATGTTAATGGGGGCCCGTCATTGGCATCTGAGAGCCAGAGGTTGCCTCCTTTTCCCTGGGCGCAAAGCATGACAGTGCGTGCCACGTGCTGGTCCCAGAAAGTGCCATTTTACAGCCCAGAATTCCAGACCAATGAAGACTCCTCCCAGGGAAAAAGTGCCAGGACAGAAAGCCATTGTGCTTTTTGTAAAGGTAATGGGGCCCCATCATTGGCACCTGAGAGCCCAAGGCTGCCACCTTTTCCCTGGACGCAAAGCTCGAAGGTGTGTTCCACTTGCAGGTCCAGGAAAGTGCCGATTCTCAGACCAGAATTCCAAACCGATGAAGATTCCTCCCTGGGAAAAGGTGCCAGGACAGAAAGCCATTGTGCCTTTTGTAGGGGTAATGGGGCACCATCATTGGCACCTGAGAGCCCAAGGCTGCCCCCTTTTCCCTGGGCGCAAAGCTCGAAGGTGTGTTCCTTGTGCGGGTTTGGGGCAGTGCCATTTTTGAACCCAGTTTTCCAGACGGACGAAGATTCCTCCCAGGGAAAAGGTGCCAGGTCAGAAATCGAATTGTCCTTTTCTAGGGTCAATGGTGCCCCATCATTGGCACCTCAGACTTCAAGGCTGCCACCTTTTCCGTGGGAGCAAACATCAACGGCACGTACCACTTTCTTGTCCGGGAAAGTGCCGTTTTTCAGCCCTGAATTCCATACAGATGAAGACTCCTCACAGGGAAGAGGCTCCCAGGAAAGAAAGCGATTGTTCCATTTCTAGGGTTAATCGGGCTCCATCATTGGCACCTGAGAGCCCAAGGTTGCCTCCTATACCCTGGGTGCAAAGCTCGACCATGCGTGCTACGTGAGGGTCCGGGAAATTGCCCTTTCTCATTCCAGAGTTCCAGACCGATGAAGATTCCTCCCTGGGAAAAGGTGTCAGGACAGAAAGCGATTGTTCCTTTTCTAGGGTTAATGGGGCTCCATCATTGACATCTGAGAGCCCAAGGCTGCAACCTTTTCCCTGAGCGCAAAGCTCGATGGTGCGTGCCACTTGCGGGTCCAGGAATGTGCTGTTTCTCATCCCAGAATTCGAGGCCGATGAAGATTTCTCCCAGGGAAAAGGTGCCAGGACAGAAAGCAATTGTGCCTTTTCTAGGGTTAATGGGGCCCCAAAATGGACACCTGAGAGCCCAAGGCTGCCACCTTTTCCCTGGGCGCAAAGCTCGACGGAGCGTTCCACGTGCGGGTCCGGGAAAGTGCCATTTTTCAGCCCAGAATTCCAGACCTATGAAGATTCCTCAGAAGGAAAAGGTACCAGGAGACAAAGCCATTGTGTATTTTGTAATGCTAATTGGGCCCCATCATTGGCACCTGAGAGCCCAAGGCTGCCACCTTTTCCCTGGGTGCAAAGCTCAACGGTGCATACCCTGTGCGGGTCCGGGAAAGGGCCGTTTTTCAGCCCAGAATTCCAGACAGAAGTCAATTCCTCTCTGGGAAAAGGTGTCAGGACAGAAAGGCATTGGGCCTTTTCTAGGGGTAATGGGGCCTCATCTTTGGCACCTGAGAGCCCAAGGCTGCCACCTTTTCCCTGGGCGCAAATGTCGACGGCGCGTGCCACTTGCAAGTCCGGGAATGTGCCGTTTCTCATCCCAGAATTCCAGGCCAGCGAAGATTTCTCCCTGGGAAAAGGTGCCAGGACAGACAGCGATTGTGCCTTTTCTAGGGTTAATGGGGCCCCAAAATTGGCAGCTGAGAGCCCAGGGCTGCCACCTTTTGCCTGGGCGCAAAGCTCGACGGTGCGTGCAACATGCGGGTAAGGGAAAGAGCCGTTTTCAGCCCAGAATTCCAGACCAATGAAGATTCCACCCTGGGAAAAGGTGCCAGGACAGAAAGCGATTGTGCCTTTTCTAGGGTTAATGGGGCCCCATCATTGGCACCTGAGAGCCCAAGGCTGCCACCTTTTCCCTGGGCGCAAAGCTAGATGGTTCCTGCCACGTGCAGGTCAGAGAAAGTGCTTTGTTCAGCCCAGAATTCCAGATAGATGACGACTCCTCCCAGGGAAATGTCTCCCACGACAGAAAGCGCTTGTTCCATTTCTAGTGTTAATGGGGGCCCGTCATTGGCATATGACAGCCAGAGGTTGCCTCTTTTTCTCTGGGAGGAAAGCTCGACAGTGCGTGCCACATGCTGGTCCCAGAAATTGCCGTTTCTCATTCCAGAATTCCAGACCGATGAAGATTCCTCCCAGAGAAAAGGTGCCAGGACAGGAATCGATTTCTCCATTTCTAGGCTAAATGGGACCCCATCATTGGCACCTGAGAGCCCAAGGTTGCCACCTTTTCTCTGGGAGCAAATGTCGACGGCGCGTGCCACTTGCGGTTCCGGGGAAGTGCCATTTATCAGCCCAGAATTCCAGACGGACGAAGATACCTCCCAGGGAAAAGGTGCCAGGTCAGAAATCGAATTATCCTTTTCTAGTGTTAACGGGGATTCATCGTTGGCACCTGAGAGTTCAAGGCTGCCACCTTTTCCGTGGGCGTAAACATCAACAGCACGTACCACTTTCTTGTCCGGGAAAGTGCCGTTTTTCAGCCCTGAATTCCAGACGGATGAAGACTCCTCACAGGGAAGAGGCTCCCAGGACAGAAAGCGATTGTTCCATTTCTAGGGTTAATCGGGCCCCATCATTGGCACCTGAGAGCCCAAGGTTGCCTCCTATACCCTGGGCGCAAAGCTCGACCATGCGTTCTACGTGAGGGTCCGGGAAATTGCGGTTCTAATTCCAGAATTCCAGACCGATGAAGACTCCTCCCTGGGAAAAGGTGCCAGGGCAGGAATCGATTTCTCCTTTTCTAGGAGTAATGGGGACCCATCATTGGCACCTGAGAGCCGAAGGCTGCAACCATTTCCCTGAGCGTCTGGAATTCTGGGCTGAAAACCGGCATTTTCCCAGACTCCGACCGCGCCGGCACTGTCGAGCTTTGAGGCCCGGGAAAAGGTGACAGCCTTGGGCTCTCAGGTGTCAATGATGGAGCACCATTAACCCTAGAAAAGGCACAATGGCTTTCTGTCCTGGCACCTTTTCCCTGGGAGGAATCTTCTTCCGTCTAGAATTCTGGGCTGAAAAACCCGCATGTGACATGGACCTTTGGGGTGTGCGCCCAGGGAAAAGGTGGCAGCCTTGGGCTGTCAGTTGTCAATGATGGGGCCCCATTAACCCTAGAAAAGGAACAATCCCTTTCTGTCCTGGCACTTTTTCCCTGGGAGGAATCTTGGTCCGTCTGGAATTCTGGGCTGAAAAACGGCACTATCCTGGACCCGCACTTGGCACGCTGCATCGAGCTTTGAGCCCAGGGAAAAGGTGGCAGCCTTGGGCTCTCAGGTGCCAATGATGGGGCCCCAATATTTTTAGAAAAGGCACAATGGCTTTCTGCCCTGGCACCTTTTTCCTGGGAGGAATCTTCATGCATCTTGAATTCTGGGATGAAAAACGGCATTTGCCCGACCCGCACATGGCATGCACCGTCGGGCTTTGCGCCCAGGGAAAAGGTGGCAGCCTTCGGCTCTCAGGTGCTAATGATGGGGCCCCATTAACCCTAGAAAAGGAACAAACACTTTCTGTCCTGGCACTTTTTAGTTGGCAGGAATCTTCATCCGTCTGGAAATCTGGGCTGAAAAATTACGCTTTCCCAGAACCGCGCCTGGCACATTCCGTCAAGCTTTGAGGCCAGGGAAAAGGTGGCAGCCTTGGGCTCTCAGGTGCCAATGACGGGGCCCCATTAAACCTAGAAATGGAACAATCGTTTTCTGTCCAGGAACTTTATCCCAGGGTAGAATCTAAAAACTTCTGGAATTCTGGGCTGATAAACGGCACGTTCCCTGACCTGCACCTGGTACCCTCCGTCGTGCTTTGAGGCCAGGGAAAAGGTGGCAGCCTTGGGCTCTCAGGTGCCAATGATGGTGCCCCGTTACCCCAAGAAAAGGAACAATCCCTTTCTGTCCTAGCACCTTTTCCCTGGGAGGAATCTTGGTCCATCTGGAATTCTGGGCTGAAAAAAGGCACTTTACCTGACCCGCAGGTGGCACGCACCGTCGATCTTTGAGCCCAGGGAAAAGGTGGCAGTCTTGGGCTCTCAGGTGGCAATGATGGGGCCCCATTAACCCAAGAAATGGAACAATCCCTTTCTTTCCTGGCATTTTTTCCCAGGGAGGAATCATCCTCCGTCTGGAATTCTGGGCTTAAAAAACAGCATGTGGCATGCACCGTCCGGCTTTGCGGCAAGGGAAAAGGTGGCAGCCTTGGACTCTCAGGTGCCAATGGTGGGGCCCCATTAACCCAAGAAATGTAAAAAACGCTTTATGTCCTGGCACCTCTTCCCTGGGAGGAATCTTCATCTGTCTGGAATTCTGGGCTGAAAAAAGGCACTTACCCTGACCCGCACCTGGCACACTCTGCCAAGCTTTGAGCCCAGGAAACAGGTGGCAGCCTTGGGCCCTCAGGTGCCAATGATGGGGCCCCATTACCCCTAGAAAAAGGCGCAATCACTTTCTGTGCTAGTGCCTATTCCCTGGGAGGATTCTTGGTCCATCTGTAATTCCGGGCTGAAAAGCGGCACTTTCCCTAACCAGCACTTGGCATGCTGCATCCAGCTTTGAGCCCAGGGAAAAGGTGGCAGCCTTGGGCTCTCAGCTGCCAAAATTGGGGCCGCATTAACACTAGAAAAATAACAATCGCGTTCTATCCTGGCACATTTTCCCTGGGAGGAATCTTCATCCGTCTGGAATTCCTGGCTAAAAAGCCCGCAAGTGGCACACACCGTCGGGCATTGCGCCCAGGGAAAAGGTGGCAGCCTTCGGCTCTCATGTGCCAATGATGGGGCCCCATTATTCTTAGAAACGGCACAATCGCTTTCTGTCCTGGCACGTTTTCCCTGGGAGGAATCTTCATCCATCTGGAATTCTGGGATGAAAAACGTCATTTGCCGGACCCGCACCTGGCATGCACTGTCGAGCTTTGAGCCCATGGTAAAGGTGGCAGCCTTGGGCTCTCAGCTGCCAACGGTGGGACCGCATTAACCTTAGAAAAGGAACAATAGCTTTCTGTCCTGGCGAGTTTCTCCCAGGGTGAAATCATCGTCCGTCTGGAATTCTGGTCTGAATAAACGGCATGTGGCACGCACTGTCAGGCTTTGAGCCCAGGGAAAAGGTGGCAGCCTTGGGCTCTCAGCTGCCAAAGATGGGGCTGCATTAATGCTAGAAAAGGAACAATCGCTTTCTGTCCTGGCACATTTTCCCTGCGAGGAATCTTCATCCGTCTGGAAATCTGGTCTGAAAAACCCGCAAATGACACGCACCGTCGGGCTTTGCGTCCAGGAAAAAGTGACAGCCTTGGGGTCTCAGGTGGCAATGAGGGGCCCCCATTAACCCTAGACCTGAAACACTCGCTTTCTGTCCTGGCACCTTTTTCCCGGGAGGAATCTTCATCCATCTGGAATTCGGGGATGAAAAACTGCATTTGCTGGACCCGCGCATGGCATGCACCGTCGAGGCTTGAGCCCAGGAAAAAGGTGGCAGCCTTGGGCTCTCAGGTGCCAATGATGGGGCCCCATTAACCCAGAAAAGGAACAATCGCTTTCTCTCCTGGCAACTTTTTCCCTGGGAGGAATCATCGTTAGTCTGGAATTTTGGGCTGAACAAACCGCACTTGGCACGCTCCGTCGAGCTTTGAGCCCAGGGAAAAGGTGGCAGCCTTGGGTTGTCAGGTGCCAATGATGGGGCCCCATTAACCCTAGAAAAGAAACAATTGCTTTCTGTCCTGGAACCTTTTCCCTGGAAGCAATCTTGGGCCATCTGGAAATCTGTGTTGAAAAATTACGCTTTCCAGAACCGCACCTGGCACACTCCGTCGAGCTTTGAGGCCAGGGGAAAGGCGGCAGCCTTGGGCTGCCATGTGCCAATGATGTGGCCCCTTAAACCTAGAAATGGAACAATCACTTTCTGTCTTGGCACTTTATCCCAGGGTAGAATCTTAAACCGCCTGGAATTCCGGGTTGATAAACGGCTCTTTCCCTGACCCGCACCTGGCACGCTCCGTCGTGCTTTGAGCCCAGGGAAAAGCTGGCAGCCTTGGGCTCTCAGATGCCAATGATGGGGCCCCATTACCCCTAGAAAAGGCACAATTGCTTTCTGTGCTAGCACATATTCCCTGGGAGGAATCTCGGTCCGTCTGGAATTCTGGGCTGAAAAACGGCACTATCCTGGACCCGCACTTGGCACGCTGCATCGAGCTTTGAGCCCAGGGAAAAGGTGGCAGCCTTGGGCTCTCAGGTGCCAAAAGTGCGACCGCATTAACACTAGAAAAGTAACAATCGCTTTCTGTCCTGGCACATTTTCTCTGGCAGGAATCTTCATCCGTCTGGAATGCTGGGCTGAAAAAACCTGCACTTGGCATGCACCGTCGAGGTTTGCTCCCAGGGAAAAGGTGGCAGTCTTGGGCTCTCAGGTGTCAATGATGGGGCCCCATTAACCCTAGAAAAGGAACAATCGCTTTCTGTCCTGACGAGTTTCTCCCAGAGAGAAATCATCGTCTGTCTGGAATTCAGGGCTGAATAAAGGGCATGTGGCACGCGCCGTCAGGCTTTGAGCCCAGGGAAAAGGTGACAGCCTTGGGCTGTCAGGTGCCAATGAGGGGGCCGCATTTACCCTAGAACTGGAACAATCGCTTTCTGTCCTGGCACTTTTTCCCTGGGAGGAATCTTCGTCAGTCTGGAAATCTGGGCTGAAAAAAGGCACGTACCCTGACCCGCACCTGGTACTCTCCGTTGTGCTTTGAGACCAGGGAAAAGGTGGCAGTCTTGGGCTCTGAGTTGCCAATGATGGAGCCCCATTACCCCAAGAAAAGGAACAATCCCTTTCTGTCCTGGCACCTATTCCCTGGGAGGAATCTTGGTCCGTCTGGAATTCTGTACTGAAAAAAGGCACTTTCCCTTACCCGCATGTGGCACGCATCGTCGATCTTTGAGCCCAGGGAAAAGGTGGCAGCCTTGGGCTCTCAGGTGCCAGTGATGGGGCCCCTTTATTTCTAGAAAAGGCACAATGGCTTTCTGCCCTGGCACCTTTTTCCTGGGAGGAATCTTCATGCATCTTGAATTCTGGGATGAAATACGGCATTTGCCCGACCCGCACATGGCATGCACCGTCGAGGTTTGAGCCCAGGGAAAAGGTGGCAGCCTTGGGCTCTCAGCTGCCAAAGATGGGGCTGCATTAACCCTAGAAAAGGAACAATCGCTTTCTCTCCTGGCACCTTTTCCCTGGGAGGAATCTTCGTTAGTCTGGAATTCAGGGCTGAAAAAACCGCATGTGGCATGCACCGTCGGGCTTTGTGCCCAGGGAAAAGGTGGCAGCCTTCGGCTCTCAGGTGCCAATGATGGGGCCCCATTAACCCTAGAAAAGGAACAAACACTTTCTGTCCTGGCACTTTTTAGTTGGCAGGAATCTTCATCCGTCTGGAAATCTGGGCTGAAAAATTACGCTTTCCCGGAACCGCACCTGGCACACTCCTTCGAGCTTTGAGGCCAGGGAAAAGGTGGCAGCCTTGGGCTCTCAGGTGCCAGTGATGGGGCCCCGTTACCCCAAGAAAAGGAACAATCCCTTTCTGTCCTGGTACCTTTTCCCAGGGAGGAATCATCGTCCCTCTGGAATTCTGGGCTTTAAAAACTGCATGTGGTAGGCACCGTCAGGCTTTCCGCCCAGGGAAAAGGTGGCAGCCTTGGACTCTCAGGTTCCAGTGATGGGGCCCCATTAACCCAGGAAATGTAAAAATCACTTTCTGTCTTGGCACCTTTTCCCAGGGTGGAATCTTTGTCTGTCCGGAAATCTGGGCTGAAAAACTACACTTTCCCTGGCACGAATGTGGCACGCTCCATCGAGGTTTGAGCCCAGGGAAAAGGTGGCAGTCTTGGGCTCTCAGGTGTCAATGATGGGTCCGCATTAACCCTAGAAATTGAACAATCGCTTTCTCCCCTGGCGCTTTATCCCAGGGTAGAATCTTAAACCGCCTCGTATTCCGGGCTGATAAACGGCACTTTCCCTAAACCGCACGTGGCACACTCCGTCGTGCTTTGAGCCCAGAGAAAAGGTGGCAGCCTTGGGCTCTCAGGTGTCAAAAGTGGGCTCGCATTAACACTAGAAAAAGAACAATCTCATTCTGTCCAGGCACGTTTTCCCTGGCAGGAATCTTCATCAGTCTGGAATTCTGGGTTGAATAACCCGCAAGTGGCACGCGCCGTCGGACTTTGAGCCCAGGGAAAAGGTGGCAGCCTTGGGCTCTCAGGTGCCAGTGATGGGGCCCAATTACCCCTAGGAAAGGCACAATCACTTTCTGTCTTGGCACCTTTTCCCTGGGAAGAATCTACGTCTGTCTGGAATTCTGGGCTGAAAAATGGCACTTTCCCGAACCCGCACTTGGTACGCTCCATCGAGCTTTGAGCCCAGGCAAAAGGTGGCAGCCTTGGACTCTCAGGTGCCAATGATGGGGCACCACTACTCTTAGAAAAGGAACAATCGCTGTCTGTCCCAGCACCTTATCCCTGGGAGGAATCTTGGGCCGTCTGGAATTCTGGGCTGAAAAATGGCATTTTCCCGGAGACGCACGTGCCACGTTCCGTCGAGGTTTGAGCCCAGGGGAAAGGTAGCCACCTTGGGCTCTCAGGTGCCAATGATGTGGCCCCATTAACCTAGAAAAGGAACAAACGCTTTTTGTCCTGGCACATTTTCCCTGGGAGGAATCTTGGGCCGTCTGGAATTCTGGGCTGAAAACCGGCATTTTCCCAGACCCCCACCTCGCCTGCACTGTCGAGCTTTGAGGCCAGGGAAAAGGTGGCAGCTTTGGGCTCTCAGGTGTCAATGATGGGGCCCCATTAGCCCTAGAAAAGGAACAATAGCTTTCTGTCCTGACACCTTTTCCCTGGGAGGAATCTTCATCCATCTAGAATTCTGAGCTGAAAAACCCGCATGTGACATGGACCTTTGGGGTGTGCGCCCAGAGAAAAGGTGGCAGCCTTGGGCTCTCAGGTGTCAATGATGGGGCTGCATTAACCCTAGAAAAGGCGCAATCGATTTCTGTCCTGGGAGCCTTTTCCCTGGGAGGAATCATCGTTAGTCTGGAATTCTGGGCTGAAAAAACCACATGTGGCATGCACCGCCGGGTTTTGCGCCCAGGCAAAAGGTGGCAGCCTTGGGCTTTCAGGTGCCAATGATGGGTCCCCGTTAACACTAGATAAAGAACAATCGCTTTCTGTCCTGGCACCTTTTCCCTGGGAGGAATTTTCATCCATCTGGAATTCTGGGCTGAAAACGGCACTTCCCCAGACCTGAAAGTAGAACGCACCGTCGAGCTTTGTGCCCAGGCAAAAGGTGGCAGCCTTGGGCTCTCAGGTGCCAATGATGGGGCCCCATTATCCCTAGAAAAGGCACAATGGCTTTCTGTCCTGGCACTTTTTCCCTGGGAGGAATCTTCATCGGTCTGGAATTCTGGAATGAGAAACGGCAATTTCTGGGACCCTCACGTAGCACGCACGGTCGAGCTTTGCGCCCAGGGTATAGGAGGCAATCTTGGGCTCTCAGGTGCCAATGATGGGGCCCGATTAACCCTAGAAATGGAACAATCGCTTTCTGTCCTGGGAGCCTCTTCCCTGTGAGGAGTCTTCATCTGTCTGGAATTCAGGGCTGAAAAACGGCACTTTCCCGGACAAGAAAGTGGTACGCGCCGTTGATGTTTGCGCCCAGGGAAAAGGTGGCAGCCTTGAAGTCTGAGGTGCCAATGATGGGGCCCCGTTAACACTAGATAAATAACAATCGATTTCTGACCTGGCACCTTTTCCCTGAGAGGTATCTTCGTCCGTCTGGAATTCTGGGCTGAAAAATGGCACTTCCCCGGACCCGCAAGTGGCACGCGCCGTCGACATTTGTACCCAGACAAAAGGTGGCAGCCTTGGAATCTCAAGTGCCAATGATGGGGCCTCGTTAACACTAGAAAACTAACACTTGCTTTCTGTCCTGACACCTTTTCCCTGAGAGGAATTGACTTCCGTCTGGAATTCTGGGCTGAAAAACGGCCCTTTCCCGGACCCGCACAGGGTATGCACCGTCGAGCTTTGCACCCAGGGAAAAGGTGGCAGCCTTGGGCTCTCAGGTGCCAATGATGGGGCCCAATTAGCATTACAAAATACACAATGGCTTTGTCTCCTGGTACCTTTTCCCAGGGAGGAATCTTCATAGGTCTGGAATTCTGGGCTGAAAAATGGCACTTTCCCGGACCCGCACGTGGAACGCTCCGTCAAGCTATGTGCCCAGGGAAAAGCTGGCAGCCTTGGGCTCTCAGGTGTCAATTTTGGGGCCCCATTAACCCTAGAAAAGGCCACAATTGCTTTCTGTCCTGGCACCTTTTCCCTGGGAGAAATCTTCATCGGCCCCGAATTCTGGGATGAGAAACAGCACATTCCTGGACCCGCAAGTGGCACGCACCGTCGAGCTTTGCGCTCAGGGAAAAGGTTGCAGCCTTCGGCTCTCAGGTGCCAATGATGGGGCCCCATTAACCCTAGAAAAGGCACAATGGCTTCCTGTCCTGACACCTTTTCCCAGGGAGGAATCTTCATCGGTCTGGAATTCTGGAATGAGAAACGGCAATTTCCTGGACCCTCACGTAGCACGCATGGTCGAGCTTTGCGCCCAGGGTATAGGAGGCAACCTTGGGCTCTCAGGTGCCAATGATGGGGCCCGATTAACCCTAGAAATGGAACAATCACTTTCTGTCCTGGGAGCCTCTTCCCTGTGAGGAGTCTTCATCCGTCTGGAATTCTGGGCTGAAAAACGGCACTTTCCCGGACAAGAAAGTTGCACGCGCCGTTGATGTTTGCACCCAGGGAAAAGGTGGCAGCCTTGGGCTCTCAGGTGCCAAAGATGGGGCTCCATTATCCCTAGAAAAAGCACAATGGCTTTCTGTCCTGACACCTTTTCCCAGGGAGGAATTGACTTCCGTCTGGAATTCTGGGCTGAAAACGGCTCTTTCCCTTACCTGCATGTGGCACGCACCGTCGAGCTTTGCGCCCAGGCAAAAGGTGGCAGCCCTGGGCTCTCAGCTGCCAATTTTGGGGCCCCATTAACCCTAGAAAAGGCACAATCGCTTTCTGTCCTGGCACCTTTTCCCAGGGAGAAATTTTTGCTGGCCTGGAATTCTGGGATGAGAAACGGCACATTCCCGGACTTGCAAGTGGCACGCGCCGTCGACATTTGCGGCCAGGGAAAAGGTGGCAGCCTTGGGCTCTCAGGTGCCAAAGATGGGGCCCCATTAACCCTAGAAAAGGCACAATGGCTTCCTGTCCTGACACCTTTTCCCCAGAAAGGAATCGACTTCCGTCTGGAATTCTGGGCTGAAAAACGGCCCTTTCCCGGACACGCACAGGGTATGCATCGTCGAGCTTTGCACCCAGGGAAAAGGTGGCAACCTTGGGCTCTCAGGTGCCAATCATGGGGCCCCATTAATACTAGAAAAATAACACTTGCTTTCTGTCCTGGCACCTTTTCCCTGGGAGGAATCTTCGTCCATCTCGAGTTCGGGGTTCAAAAATGGCACTGCCCCAAACCCGCACAAGGTACACACCGTTGAGCTTTGCGCCCAGGGAAAAGGGGGCAGCCTTGGGCTCTCAGCTGCCAATGATGGTGCCCCATTACGCCTACAAAAGGCACAATGGCTTTCTGTCCTGGCACCTTTTCCCAGGGAGGAATCTTCATCGGTTTGGAATTCTGGTCTGAGAATCGGCACTTTCCTGGACCCGCAAGTGGAACGCACCATCGAGCTTTGCGTCCAGGGAAAAGGTGGCAGTCTTGGGCTCTCAGGTGCCAATGATGGGGCACCATTACCTTTACAAAAAGCAAAATGGCTTTCTGTCCTGGCACCTTTTCCCTGGGAGGAGTCTTCATTGGTCTGGAATTCTGGGCTGTAAAATGGCACTTTCTGGGACCAGCACGTGGCACGCACTGTCGTGCTTTACGCCCAGGGAAAAGGTGGCAGCCTTGGGTTGTCAGGTGCCAATGATGGGGCCCCGTTAACACTAGATAAATAACAATCGATTTCTGACCTGGCACTTTTCCCTGAGACGTATCTTCGTCCGTCTGGAATTCTGGGCTGAAAAATGGCACTTCCCCGGACCCGCAAGTGGCACGCGCCGTCGACATTTGCGCCCAGACCAAAGGTGGCAGCCTTGGGCTCTCAAGTGCCAATGATGGGGCCCCGTTAACACTAGAAAAATAACACGTGCTTTCTGTCCTGACACCTTTTCCCAGAGAGGAATTGACTTCCGTCTGGAATTCTGGGCTGAAAAACGGCCCTTTCCCGGACACGCACAGGGTATGCATCGTCAAGCTTTGCACCCAGGGAAAAGGTGGCAGCCTTGGGCTCTCAGGTGGGGCCCAATTAGCATTACAAAATACACAATGGCTTTGTCTCCTGGCACCTTTTCCCTCTGAGGAATCTTCATAGGTCTGGAATTCTGGGCTGAAAAATGGCACTTTCCCGGACCTGCATGTGTAACGCTCCATCGAGCTTTGCGCCCAGGGAAAAGCTGGCATCTTTGGGCTCTCAGGTGTCAATTTTGGGGCCCCATTAACCCTAGAAAAGGCACAATCGCTTTCTGTCCAGGCACCTTTTCCCTTGGAGAAATCTTCATTGGCCCTGAATTCTGGGATGAGAAACAGCACATTCCTGGACCCGCAAGTGGCATGCACCGTCGAGCTTTGCGCTCAGGGAAAAGGTTGCAGCCTTTGGCTCTCAGGTGCCAATGATGGGTCCCCGTTACTCCTAGAAAAGGAGAAATCGATTCCTGTCCTGGCACCTTTTCCCAGGGAGGAATCTTCATCGGTCTGGAATTCTGGAATGAGAAACGGCAATTTCCCAGACCCTCACGTAGCACGCATGGTCAAGCTTTGCACCCAGGGTATAGGAGGCAACCTTGGGCTCTCAGGTGCCAATGATGGGGCCCGATTAACCCTAGAAAAGGAACAATCGCTTTCTGTCCTGACACCTTTTCTCTGTGAGGAGTCTTCATCCGTCTGGAATTCAGGGCTGAAAAACGGCACTTTCCCAGACAAGAAAGTGGTACACGCCGTTGATGTTTGCGCCCACGGAAAAGGTGGCAGCCTTGGGTATTCAGGTGCCAATGATGGGGCACCATTGACCCTAGAAAAGGACAATTCGATTTCTGACCTGGCACCTTTCCCCTGGGAGGTGTCTTCGTCCGTCTGGAATTCTGGGCTGAAAAATGGCACTTCCCTGAACCCGCAAGTGGCACGCGCCGCCGACATTTACTCCAAGGGAAAAGGTGGCAGCCTTGGGCTCTCAGGTGCCAATGATGGGGTCCCATTAAGCCTAGAAAAGGATAAAATCGATTCCTGTCCTGGCACATTTTCCCAGGGAGGAATCTTCATCGGTCTGGTTTCCGGAATGAGAAACGGCAATTTCTGGGACCAGCACGTGGCACGCACTGTCGAGCTTTGCGCCCATAGAAAAGGAGGCAACCTCTGGCTCTCAGGTGACAATGACGGGCCCCCATTAACACTAGAAATGGACCTATCGCTTTCTGTCCTGGGAGCCTTTTCCCAGGGAGGAGTCGTCATCCGTCTGGAATTCTGGGCTGAACAAAGCACTTTCTCTGACCTGCACGTGGGCGGCACCATCTAGCTTTGCGCCCAGGGAAAAGGTGGCAGCCTTGGGCTCTCAGGTGACAATGATGGGGCCCCGTTAACACTAGATAAATATCAATCGCTTTCTGTCCTGGCACGTTTTCCCAGGGAGGAATTTTCGTCCGTCTGGAATTCTGGGCTGAAAAACGACACTTCCCCGGATCCGCAAGTGGAACGCACCATCGAGCTTTGCGCCCAGGCAAAAGGTGGCAGCCTTGGGCTCTCAGGTGCCAAAGATGGGGCCCCATTATCCCTAGAAAAGGCACAATGGCTTTCTGTCCTGACATCTTTTCCCAGGGAGGAATCGACTTTTGTCTCGAATTCTGGGCTGAAAACGGCTCTTTCCCTTACCTGCATGTGGCACGCACCGTCGAGCTTTGCGCCCAGGGAAAAGGTTGCAGCCTTCGGCTCTCAGGTGCCAATGATGGGTCCCCATTACTCCTAGAAAAGGAGAAATCCATTCCTGTCCTGGCACCTTTTCCCAGGGAGGAATCTTCATCGGCCTGGAATTCTGGAATGAGAAACGGCAATTTCCCGGACCCTCACGTAGCACGCATGGTCGAGCTTTGCACCCAGGGTATAGGAGGCAACCTTGGGCTCTCAGGTGCCAATGATGGGGCCCGATTAACCCTAGAAATGGAACAATCGCTTTCTGTCCTGGGAGCCTTTTCCCTGTGAGGAGTCTTCATCCGGCTGGAATTCAGGGCTGAAAAATGGCACTTTCCCGGACCCGCACAGGGTACGCACTGTCGAGCTTTGCACCCAGGGAAAAGGTGACAGCCTTGGGTATTCAGATGCCAATGATGGGGCGCCATTACCATTACAAAATACACAATGGCTTTGTCTCCTGACACCTTTTCCCTCTGAGGAATCTTCATCGGTCTGGAATTCTGGGCTGAAAAATGGAACTTTCCCGGACCTGCATGTGGAACGCTCCGTCGAGCATTGCGCCCAGGCAAAAGGTGGCAGCCTTGGGCTCTCAGGTGTCAATTTTGGGGCCCCATCAACCCTAGAAAAGGCACAATCGCTTTCTGTCCTGGCACCTTTTCCCAGGGAGGAATTTTTGTCCGTCTGGAATTCTGGGCTGAAAAACAGCACTTCCCCGGACCCGCAAGTGGAACGCACCATCGAGCTTTGCGCCCAGGCAAAAGGTGGCAGCCTTGGGCTCTCAGGTGCCAATGATGGGCCCCATTACCCCTAGAAAAGGCACAATCGCTTTCTGTCCTGGGAGCCTCTTCCCTGTGAGGGGTCTTCATCAGTCTGGTATTCAGGGCTGAAAAACGGCACTTTCCCGGACAAGAAAGTGGTACGTGCCGTTGATGTTTGCGCCCAAGGAAACATATTTCAGGGCACATATTTCTTATGGTTTTCAAAAGTAAATCATATGCATCTAAAACTCCAGGGCTGGAGCTTGCTTTCACGGTGAAAAGCACTGTTGTTCCTTAGGGGAAGCTCAACGATCAAAATGCAACTTTGCTTTGCTAACAAGTGAAACAGTCGATTCCTGTCAGACAGAAGGCATCAGGACACATATTTCTTATGGCTTTAGACAGATTCTCATATGCATCTGAGAATCCAGGACTGGATCTTTCTTTCTCGGTGAAAAACAACTTTTTCCTTAGGGGAAGCTCATCTCGCAAACTTTTCAATGTGCAATTTTCAGTGCAACTTTTCGTTGCTAACAAGAGAAACAGCTGATTCTTACAAGACAGAAGGCATAAGGACACACATGGCTTATGGCTTTGATAAGTGAATCATATGCATCTGAGAATCCAGGACTGAATCTTTCTTTCTCCGTGAAAAGCAGAGTGGTTCTTTAGAGGAGCTCATCTCGCAAAATGCAACTAACTCTCCCATGATCTGCTAAAGTGTGCCAAGGTTGATTCGTGCCAGACAGAAGGCTGCAAGATACATATTTTTTATGGATTTGAAAAGAGAATTATATGCATCAGATAATCCATGCCTGGAACTTTCTTATTTGGGAAAAGCACAAGTGCCCCTCGAAGCAAGTTCATTTCGCAAAGTGCAAATAGAACTCCCATGGTCCTTTAACAAGAGAAACATGTTGTTCCTGCAAGACAGAACATATAAAGAAACACGTTTCTTCTGGTTTTGGAAAGTGAATCCCATGCATCTGAGAATCGAGGCCTGGAGCATTCTTACTCTGGGAAAAGCACAGGTGCTCCTTTTAGGAAGTTCATCTCGCAAAGTGCAGCTAATAGTCACATGCTCTGTTAACAACTGTAAGAGTTGATTCCTGCCAGACAGAAGGCATAAGGACACACATTTCTTATGGCTTTGATAAGTGAATCATATGCATTCGAGAATCCAGGTCTGGAGCTTTCTTTCTTGGTGAAAACACAGTTGTTATGTACAGGAAGCTCCTATCGCAAACTGCACCTTTGCTCTTCTAACACGTGAAACTCTTGATTTCGAACAGACAGGAGACATCAGGGCACATATTTCTTATGGTTTTGGAAAGTAAATCATATACATCTAAAACTCCAGGGCTGGAGCTTGCTTTCGCTGTGCAAAGCACTGTTGTTCCTTAGGCGAAGCTCAACGAGCAAAGTGCAACTTTGCTTTGCTAACAAGTGAAACAGTCGATTCCTGTCAGACAGAAGGCATCAGGACACACTATTCTTATGGCTCTGGCTAGTGAATCACATGCATCAGAGAATCCAGGACTGGAGCTCTCTTTCTGGATGCAAAGCACAGTTGTTCTTTAGGAGAAGTTCAGCTCGCAAAGAGTAGCATTTTTCTGCTATCAAGTGAAACAGTCGATTCCTGCCAGAAAGAATGTATCAGGACACATATTTCTTATGGCTATAGAAAGATTCTCATATGAATCTGAGAATCCAGGACTGGATCTTTCTTTCTCGGTGAAAAACAACTTTGTTCCTTAGGGGAAGCTCATCTCGCAAAATGCTTTTCTTTGCTAACAAGAGAAACAGCTGATTCTTGCAAGACAGAAGGCATAAGGACACACATTTCTTATGGCTTTTGTAAGTGAATCATATGCATCTGAGAATCCAGGACTGGATCTTTCTTTCTCGGTGAAAAACAACTTTGTTCCTTAGGGGAAGCTCATCTCGCAAAGTGCAACTTTTCCTTGCTAACAAGAGAAACAGCTGATTCTTTCAAGACAGAATGCAAAAGGACACATATTTCTTATAGCTTTGATAAGTGAATCAAATGCATTCGAGAATGCAGGTCTGGAGCTTTCTTTCTTGGTGAAAACACAGTTGTTACGTACGGGAAGCTCCTATCGCAAAGTGCACCTTTGCTCTTCTAACACGTGAAACTCTTGATTTCTGACAGACAGGAGACATCAGGGCACATATTTCTTATGGTTTTAGAAAGTAAATCATATACATCTAAAACTCCAGGGCTGGAGCTTGCTTTCACGGTGCAAAGCACTGTTGTTCCTTAGGGGAAGCTCAACGAGCAAAGTGCAACTTTGCTTTGCTAACAAGTGAAACGGTCGATTCCTGTCAGACAGAAGGCATCAGGACACAGTATTCTTATGGCTCTGGCTAGTGAATCACATGCATCAGAGAATCCAGGACTGGAGCTCTCTTTCTGGATGCAAAGTACAGTTGTTCCTTAGGGGAAGCTCAACGAGCAAAGTGCAACTTTGCTTTGCTAACAAGTGAAACGGTCGATTCCTGTCAGACAGAAGGCATCAGGACACAGTATTCTTAGGGCTCTGGCTAGTGAATCACATGCATCAGAGAATCCAGGACTGGAGCTTTTTTTCTGGATGCAAAGCACAGCTGTTCCTTAGGGGAAGCTCAACGAGCAAAGTGCAACTTTGCTTTGCTAACAAGAGAAACAGTCGATTCCTGTCAGACAGAAGGCATCAGGACACACATTTCTTATGGCTTCGGTAAGTGAATAATATGCATCTGAGAATCCAGGACTGGATCTTTCTTTCTCGGTGAAAAACAACTTTGTTCCTTAGGGGAAGCTCATCTCGCAAAGTGCAACTTTTCGTTGCTACCAAGAGAAACAGCTGATTCTTGCAAGACAGCAAGCATAAGGACACACATTTCTTATGGCTTTGATAAGGGAATCATATGCATTCGAGAATGCAGGTCTGGAGCTTTCTTTCTAGGTGAAAACACAGTTGTTAGGTACGGGAAGCTCCTATCGCAAAGTGCACCTTTGCTCTTCTAAAACGTGAAACTCTTGATTTCTGACAGACAGGAGACATCAGGGCACATATTTCTTATGGTTTTGGAAAGTAAATCATATACATCTAAAACTCCAGGGCTGGAGCTTGCTTTCACGGTGCAAAACACTGTTGTTCCTTAGGGGAATCTCAACGAGCAAAGTGCAACTTTGCTTTGCTAACAAGTGAAACAGTCGATTCCTGTCAGACAGAAGGCATCAGGACACAGTATTCTTATGGCTCTGGCTAGTGAATCACATGCATCAGAGAATCCAGGACTGGAGCTCTCTTTCTGGATGCAAAGCACAGTTGTTCTTTAGGAGAAGTTCAGCTCGCAAAGAGTAGCATTTTTCTGCTATCAAGTGAAACAGTCGATTCCCGTCAGAAAGAATGTATCAGGACACATATTTCTTATGGCTATAGAAAGATTCTCATATGCATCTGAGAATCCAGGACTGGATCCTTCTTTCTCGGTGAAAAACAACGTTGTTCCTTAGGGGAAGCTCATCTCGCAAAGTGCAACTTTTCGTTGCTAACAAGAGAAAGAGCTGATTCTTGCAAGACAGAAGGCATAAGGACACACATTTCTCATGGCTTTGATAAGTGAATAATATGCATCTGAGAATCCAGGACTGGATCTTTCTTTCTCGGTGAAAAACAACTTTGTTCCTTAGGGGAAGCTCATCTCGCAAAATGCTTTTCTTTGCTAACAAGAGAAACAGCTGATTCTTGCAAGACAGAAGGCATAAGGACACACATTTCTTATGGCTTTGGTAAGTGAATAATATGCATCTGAGAATCCAGGCCTGGATCTTTCTGTCTCGGTGAAAAACAACTTTGTTCCTTAGGGGAAGCTCATCTCGCAAAATGCTTTTCTTTGCTAACAAGAGAAACAGCTGATTCTTTCAAGACAGAAAGCATAAGGACACATATTTCTTATGGCTTTTATAAGTGAATCAAATGCATTCGAGAATGCAGGTCTGGAGCTTTCTTTCTTGGTGAAAACACAGTTGTTACGTACGGGAAGCTCGTATCGCAAAGTGCACCTTTGCTCTTCTAACACGTGAAACTCTTGATTTCTGTCAGACAGGAGACATCAGGGCACATATTTCTTATGGTTTTAGAAAGTAAATCATATACATCTAAAACTCCAAGGCCGGATCTTGCTTTCACGGTGCAAAGCACTGTTGTTCCTTAGGGGAAGCTCAACGAGCAAAGTGCAACTTTGCTTTGCTAACAAGTGAAACGGTCGATTCCTGTCAGACAGAAGGCATCAGGACACAGTATTCTTATGGCTCTGGCTAGTGAATCACATGCATCAGAGAATCCAGGACTGGAGCTCTCTTTCTGGATGCAAAGCACAGTTGTTCCTTAGGGGAAGCTCAACGAGCAAAGTGCAGCTTTGCTTTGCTATCAAGTGAAACAGTCGATTCCTGTCAGACAGAAGGCATCAGGACACAGTATTCTTAGGGCTCTGGCTAGTGAATCACATGCGTCAGAGAATCCAGGACTGGAGCCCTCTTTCTGGATGCAAAGCACTGGTGTTCCTTAGGGGAAGTTCAGCTAGCAAAGAGTAGCATTTTTCGGCTATCAAGTGAAACAGTCGATTCCTGCCAGAAAGAATGTATCAGGACACATATTTCTTTTGGCTTTAGACAGATTCTCATATGCATCTGAGAATCCAGGACTGGATCTTTCTTTCTCGGTGAAAAACAACGTTGTTCCTTAGGGGAAGCTCAACGAGTAAAGTGCAACTTTTCGTTGCTAACAAGAGAAACAGCTGATTCTTGCAAGATAGAAAGCATAAGGACACACATTTCTTATGGCTTTTGTAAGTGAATAATATGCATCTGAGAATCCAGGCCTGGATCTTTCTGTCTCGGTGAAAAACAACTTTGTTCCTTAGGGGAAGCTCAACTCGCAAAGTGCAACTTTTCGTTGCTAACAGAGAAACATCTGATTCTTGCAAGACAGAAAGCATAAGGACACACATTTCTTATGGCTTTTATAAGTGAATCATATGCATTCGAGAATGCAGGTCTGGAGCTTTCTTTCTTTGTGAAAACACAGTTGTTACTTACGGGAAGCTCGTATCGCAAAGTGCACGTTTGCTCTTCTAACACGTGAAACTCTTGATTTCTGACAGACAGGAGACATCAGGGCACATATTTCTTATGGTTTTGGAAAGTAAATCATATACATCTAAAACTCCAGGGCTGGAGCTTGCTTTCGCTGTGCAAAGCACTGTTGATCATTAGGCGAAGCTCAACGAGAAAAGTGCAACTTTGCTTTGCTAACAAGTGAAACAGTCGATTCCTGTCAGACAGAAGGCATCAGGACACAGTATTCTTAGGGCTCTGGCTAGTGAATCACATGCATCAGAGAATCCAGGACTGGAGCTCTATTTCTGGATGCAAAGCACTGTTGTTCCTTAGGGGAATCTCAACGAGCAAAGTGCAACTTTGCTTTGCTAACAAGAGAAACAGTCGATTCCTGTCAGACCGAAGGCATCAGGACACACATTTCTTATGGCTTCGGTAAGTGAATAATATGCATCTGAGAATCCAAGCCTGGATCATTCTGTCTCAGGAAAAACAACTTTGTTCCTTAGAGGAAGCTCATCTCGCAAAGTGCAACTTTTCGTTGCTACCAAGAGAAACAGCTGATTCTTGCAAGACAGCAAGCATAAGGACACACATTTCTTATGGCTTTGGTAAGTGATTAATATGCATCTGAGAATCGAGGCCTGGATCTTTCTTTCTCGGTGAAAAACAACTTTGTTCCTTAGGGGAAGCTCATCTCGCAAAGTGCAACTTTTCCTTGCTATCAAGAGAAACAGCTGATTCTTTCAAGACAGAAAGCAGAAGGACACATATTTCTAATGACTTTCTGAAGTGAATCAAATGCATTCGAGAATGCAGGTCTGGAGCTTTCTTTCTTGGTGAAAACACAGTTCTTACCTACGGGAAGCACCTATCGCAAAGTGCACCTTTGCTCTTCTAACAAGTGAAACTCTTGATTTCTGACAGACAGGAGACATCAGGGCACATATTTCTTATGGTTTTGGAAAGTAAATCATATACATCTAAAACTCCAGGGCTGAAGCTTGCTTTCGCTGTGCAAAGCACTGTTGTTCCTTGGGGGAAGCTCAACGAGCAAAGTGCAACTTTGCTTTGCTAACAAGAGAAACAGTCGATTCCTGTCAGACAGAAGGCATCAGGACACACATTTCTTATGGCTTCGGTAAGTGAATAATATGCATCTGAGAATCCAGGACTGGATCTTTCTTTCTCGGTGAAAAACAACTTTGTTCCTTAGGGGAAGCTCATCTCGCAAAGTGCAACTTTTCCTTGCTATCAAGAGAAACAGCTGATTCTTTCAAGACAGAAAGCAGAAGGAGACATATTTCTTATGGCTTTGATAAGTGAATCATATGCATTCGAGAATGCAGGTCTGGAGCTTTCTTTCTAGGTGAAAACACAGTTGTTACCTACGGGAAGCACCTATCGCAAAGTGCACCTTTGCTCTTCTAACACGTGAAAATCTTGATTTCTGACAGACAGGAGACATCAGGGCACGTATTTCTTATGGTTTTGGAAAGTAAATCATATACATCTAAAACTCCAAGGCTGGAGCTTGCTTTCACGGTGCAAAGCACTGTTGTTCCGTAGGGGAAGATGAAGGAGCAAAGCGCAACTTTGCTTTGCTAACAAGTGAAACGGTCGATTCCTGTCAGACAGAAGGCATCAGGACACAGTATTCTTATGGCTCTGGCTAGTGAATCACATGCATCAGAGAATCCAGGACTGGAGCTCTATTTCTGGATGCAAAGCACAGTTGTTCCTTAGGGGAATCTCAACGAGCAAAGTGCAACTTTGCTTTGCTATCAAGTGAAACGGTCGATTCCTGTCAGACAGAAGGCATCAGGACACAGTATTCTTAGGGCTCTGGCTAGTGAATCACATGCATCAGAGAATCCAGGACTGGAGCTCTATTTCTGGATGCAAAGCACAGTTGTTCCTTAGGGGAATCTCAACGAGCAAAGTGCAACTTTCCTTTGCTAACAAGAGAAACAGGCGATTCCTGTCAGACAGAAGGCATAGGACACATATTTCTTATGGCTTCGGTAAGTGAATAATATGCATCTGAGAATCCAGGACTGGATCATTCTGTCTCAGGAAAAACAACTTTGTACCTTAGGGGAAGCTCATCTCGCAAAGTGCAACTTTTCGTTGCTAACAAGAGAAAGAGCTGATTCTTTCAAGACAGAAAGCAAAAGGACACACATTTCTTATGGCTTTGATAAGGGAATCATATGCATTCGAGAATGCAGGTCTGGAGCTTTCTTTCTAGGTGAAAACACAGTTGTTACGTACGGGAAGCACCTATGGCAAAGTGCACCTTTGCTCTTCTAACACGTGAAACTCTTTATTTCTGACAGACAGGAGACATCAGGGCACATATTTCTTATGGTTTTGGAAAGTAAATCATATACATCTAAAACTCCAGGGCTGGAGCTTGCTTTCACGGTGCAAAGCACTGTTGTTCCTTAGCGGAAGCTCAACGAGCAAAGTGCAACTTTGCTTTGCTAACACGTGAAACAGTCGATTCCTGTCAGACAGAAGGCATCAGGACACAGTATTCTTAGGGCTCTGGCTAGTGAATCACATGCATCAGAGAATCCAGGACTGGAGCTCTCTTTCGGGATGCAAAGCACAGTTGTTCTTTAGGAGAAGTTCAGCTCGCAAAGAGTAGCATTATCCTGCTATCAAGTGAAACAGTCGATTCCTGTCAGAAAGAATGTATCAGGACACACGTTTCTTATGGCTTTTGAAAGATTCCCTTATGCATCTGAGAATCCAGGACTGGATCTCTCTGTCTCGGTGAAAAACAACCTTGTTCCTTAGGGGAAGCTCATCTCGCAAAGTGCAACTTTTCGTTGCTAACAAGAGAAACAGCTGATTCTTGCAAGACAGAAAGCATCAGGACACACATTTCTTATGGCTTTGGTAAGTGAATAATATGCATCTGAGAATCCAGGCCTGGATCTTTCTTTCTCGGTGAAAAACAACGTTGTTCCTTAAAGGAAGCTCATCTCGCAAAGTGCAACTTTTAGTTGCTACCAAGAGAAACAGCTGATTCTTTCAAGACAGAAAGCAAAAGGACACACATTTCTTATGGCTTTGATAAGGGAATCATATGCATTCGAGAATGCAGGTCTGGAGCTTTCTTTCTCCGTGAAAACACAGTTCTTACGTACTTGAAGCGCCTATCGCAAAGTGCACCTTTGCTCTTCTAACACGTGAAACTCTTGATTTCTGACAGACAGGAGACATCAGGGCACATATTTCTTATGGTTTTGGAAAGTAAATCATATACAACTAAAACTCCAGGGCTGGAGCTTGCTTTCGCTGTACAAAGCACTGTTGTTCCTTTAGGGAAGCTCAACCAGCAAAGTGCAACTTTGCTTTGCTAACAAGTGAAACAGTCGATTCCTGTCAGACAGAAGGCATCAGGACACAGTATTCTTAGGGCTCTGGCTAGTGAATCACATGCATCAGAGAATCCAGGACTGGAGCTCTCTTTCTGGATGCAAAGCACAGTTGTTCTTTAGGAGAAGTTCAGCTCGCAAAGAGTAGCATTATCCTGCTATCAAGTGAAACAGTCGATTCCTGTCAGAAAGAATGTATCAGGACACACGTTTCTTATGGCTTTTGAAAGATTCCCATATGCATCTGAGAATCCAGGACTGGATCTTTCTGTCTCGGTGAAAAACAACCTTGTTCCTTAGGGGAAGCTCATCTCGCAAAGTGCAACTTTTCCTTGCTAACAAGAGAAACAGCTGATTCTTGCAAGACAGAAAGCAAAAGGACACACATTTCTTATGGCTTTGGCAAGTGAATCATATGCATTCGAGAATGCAGGTCTGGAGCTTTCTTTCTAGGTGAAAACACAGTTGTTACGTACGGGAAGCACCTATCGCAAAGTGCACCTTTGCTCTTCTAACACGTGAAACTCTTGGTTTCTGACAGACAGGAGACATCGGGGCACATATTTCTTATGGTTTTGGAAAGTAAATCATATACATCTAAAACTCCAGGGCTGGAGCTTGCTTTCGCTGTGCAAAGCACTGTTGTCCATTAGGCGAAGATCAACGAGCAAAGTGCAATTTTGCTTTGCTAACACGTGAAACAGTCGATTCCTGTCAGACAGAAGGCATCAGGACACAGTATTCTTAGGGCTCTGGCTAGTGAATCACATGCATCAGAGAATCCAGGACTGGAGCTCTATTTCTGGATGCAAAGCACAGTTGTTCCTTAGGGGAATCTCAACGAGCAAAATGCAACTTTGCTTTGCTAACAAGAGAAACAGTCGATTCCTGTCAGACAGAAGGCATCAGGACACACATTTCTTATGGCTTTGATAAGTGAATAATATGCATCTGAGAATCCAGGACTGGATCTTTTATTTTCGGTGAAAAACAAGTTTGTTCCTTAGGGGAAGCTCATCTCGCAAAGTGCAACTTTTCGTTGCTAACAAGAGAAACAGCTGATTCTTTCAAGACAGAAAGCAAAAGGACACACATTTCTTATGGCTTTGATAAGTGAATCATATGCATTCGAGAATGCAGGTCTGGAGCTTTCTTTCTTAGTGAAAACACAGTTGTTACGTACGGGAAGCACCTATCGCAAAGTGCACCTTTGCTCTTCTAACACGTGAAACTCTTGGTTTCTGACAGACAGGAGACATCGGGGCACATATTTCTTATGGTTTTGGAAAGTAAATCATATACATCTAAAACTCCAGGGCTGGAGCTTGCTTTCGCTGTGCAAAGCACTGTTGTCCATTAGGCGAAGATCAACGAGCAAAGTGCAATTTTGCTTTGCTAACACGTGAAACAGTCGATTCCTGTCAGACAGAAGGCATCAGGACACAGTATTCTTAGGGCTCTGGCTAGTGAATCACATGCATCAGAGAATCCAGGACTGGAGCTCTATTTCTGGATGCAAAGCACAGTTGTTCCTTAGGGGAATCTCAACGAGCAAAGTGCAACTTTGCTTTGCTAACAAGAGAAACAGTCGATTCCTGTCAGACAGAAGGCATCAGGACACACATTTCTTATGGCTTTGATAAGTGAATAATATGCATCTGAGAATCCAGGACTGGATCTTTTATTCTCGGTGAAAAACAACTTTGTTCCTTAGGGGAAGCTCATCTCGCAAAGTGCAACTTTTCGTTGCTAACAAGAGAAACAGCTGATTCTTTCAAGACAGAAAGCAAAAGGACACACATTTCTTATGGCTTTGATAAGTGAATCATATGCATTCGAGAATGCAGGTCTGGAGCTTTCTTTCTTAGTGAAAACACAGTTGTTACGTACGGGAAGCACCTATCGCAAAGTGCACCTTTGCTCTTCTAACACGTGAAACTCTTGGTTTCTGACAGGCAGGAGACATCAGGGCACATATTTCTTATGGTTTTGGAAAGTAAATCATATACATCTAAAACTCCAGGGCTGGAGCTTGCTTTCGTTGTGCAAAGCACTGTTGTTCCTTAGGCGAATCTCAACGAGAAAAGTGCAACTTTGCTTTGCTAACAAGTGAAACAGTCGATTCCTGTCAGACAGAAGGCATCAGGACACAGTGTTCTTAGGGCTCTGGCTAGTGAATCACATGCATCAGAGAATCCAGGACTGGAGCTCTCTTTCTGGATGCAAAGCACAGTTGTTCCTTAGGGGAATGTCAACGAGCAAAGTGCAACTTTGCTTTGCTAAAAAGAGAAACAGTCGATTCCTGTCAGACAGAAGGCATCAAGACACACAATTCTTATGGCTTCGGTAAGTGAATAATATGCATCTGAGAATCCAAGCCTGGATCATTCTGTCTCAGGAAAAACAACTTTGTTCCTTAGGGGAAGCTCATCTCGCAAAGTGCAACTTTTCGTTGCTAACAAGAGAAACAGCTGATTCTTGCAAGACAACAAGCATAAGGACACACATTTCTTATGGCTTTGATAAGTGAATAATATGCATCTGAGAATCGAGGCCTGGATCTTTCTTTCTCGGTGAAAAACAACTTTGTTCCTTAGGGGAAGCTCAACTCACAAAGTGCAACTTTCTGTTGCTATCAAGAGAAACAGCTGATTCTTTCAAGACAGAAAGCAAAAGGACACACATTTCTTATGGCTTTGATTAGTGAATCATATGCATTCGAGAATGCAGGTCTGGAGCTTTCTTTCTTGGTGAAAACACAGTTGTTACGTACGGGAAGCTCGTATCGCACAGTGCACCTTTGCTCTTCTAACACGTGAAACTCTTGATTTCTGAGAGACAGGAGACATCAGGGCACATATTTCTTATGGTTTGGAAAGTAAATCATATACATCTAAAACTCCAGGGCTGGAGCTTGCTTTCGCTGTGCAAAGCACTGTTGTTCATTAGGCGAAGCTCAACGAGCAAAGTGCAACTTTGCTTTGCTAACAAATGAAACAGTCGATTCCTGTCAGAGAGAAGGCATCAGGACACAGTATTCTTAGGGCTCTGGCTAGTGAATCACATGCATCAGAGAATCCAGGACTGGAGCTCTCTTTCTGAAAGCAAAGCACAGTTGTTCTTTAGGAGAAGTTCAGCTCGCAAAGAGTAGCATTATCCTGCTATCAAGTGAAACAGTCGATTCCCGTCAGAAAGAATGTATCAGGGCACACGTTTCTTATGGGTTTTGAAAGATTCCCATATGCATCTGAGAATCCAGGACTGGATCTTTCTTTCTCGGTGAAAAACAACGCTGTTCCTTAGGGGAGGCTCATCTCGCATAGTGCAACTTCTCGTTGCTAACAAGAGAAACAGCTGATTCTTGAGACATAGAAAGCATAAGGACACACATTTCTTATGGCTTTTGTAAGTGAATAATATGCATCTGAGAATCCAGGCCTGGATCTTTCTGTCTCGGTGAAAAACAACTTTGTTCCTTAGGGGAAGCTCAACTCGCAAAGTGCAACTTTTCGTTGCCAACAGAGAAACAGCTGATTCTTGCAAGACAGAAAGCATAAGGACACACATTTCTTATGGCTTTTATATGTGAATCATATGCATTAGACAATGCAGGTCTGGAGCTTTCTTTCTTTGTGAAAACACAGTTGTTACTTACGGGAAGCTCCTATCGGAAAGTGAACATTTGCTCTTCTAACACGTGAAACTCTTGATTTCTGACAGAAAGGAGACATCAGGGCACATATTTCTTATGGTTTGGAAAGTAAATCATATACATCTAAAACTCCAGGGCTGAAGCTTGCTTTCACGGTGCAAAGCAGTGTTGTTCTTTGGCGAATCTCAACGAGAAAAGTGCAACTTTGCTTTGCTAACAAGTGAAACAGTCGATTCCTGTCAGAGAGAAGGCATCAGGACACAGTATTCTTAGGGCTCTGGCTAGTGAATCACATGCATCAGAGAATCCAGGACTGGAGCTCTCTTTCTGGATGCAAAGCACAGTTGTTCCTTAGGGGAATGTCAACGAGCAAACTGCAACTTTGCTTTGCTAAAAAGAGAAACAGTCGATTCCTGTCAGACAGAAGGCATCAGGACACATATTTCTTATGGCTTCGGTAAGTGAATAATATGCATCTGAGAATCCAAGCCTGAATCATTCTGTCTCAGGAAAAACAACTTTGTTCCTTAGGGGAAGCTCATCTCGCAAAGTGCAACTTTCCGTTCCTAACAAGAGAAACAGCTGATTCTTGCAAGAGAGAAAGCATAAGGACACACATTTCTTATGGCGTTGATAAGTGAATCATATGCATTCGAGAATGCAGGTCTGGTGCTTTCTTTCTTGGTGAAAACACAGTTGTTACGTACGGGAAGCTCGTATCGCAAAGTGCACATTTGCATTCTAACACGTGAAACTCTTGATTTCTGACAGACAAGAGACATCAGGGCACATATTTCTTATGGTTTTGGATAGTAAATCATATACATCTAAAACTCCAGGGCTGGAGCTTGCTTTCGCTGTGCAAAGCACTGTTGTTCATTAGGCGAAGCTCAACGAGCAAAGTGCAACTTTGCTTTGCTAACAAGTGAAACGGTCGATTCCTGTCAGACAGAAGGCATCAGGACACACTATTCTTATGGCTCTGGCTAGTGAATCACATGCATCAGAGAATCCAGGACTGGAGCTCTATTTCTGGATGCAAACACAGTTGTTCTGTAGGGGAAGCTCAAGGAGCAAAGTGCAACTTTGCTTTGCTAACAAGTGAAACGATCGCTTCCTGTCAGACAGAAGGCATCAGGACACAGTATTCTTAGGGTTCTGGCTACTGAATTACATGCATCAGAGAATCCAGGATTGGAGCCCTCTTTCTGGATGCAAGGCACTGGTGTTCCTTAGGGGAAGTTCAGCTCGCAAAGAGTAGCATTTTTCGGCTAACAAGTGAAACAGTCGATTCCTGCCAGAAGGAATGTATCAGGACACATATTTCTTATGGCTTTAGACAGATTCTCATATGCATCTTAGAATCCAGGCCTGGATCTTTCTTTCTCGGTGAAAAACAACGTGGTTCCTTAAAGGAAGCTCATCGCGCAAAGTGCAACTTTTCGTTGCTAACAAGAGAAACAGCTGATTCTTGCAAGACAGAAAGCATAAGGACACACATTTCTTATGGCTTTTGTAAGTGAATAATATGCATCTGAGAATCCAGGCCTGGATCTTTCTGTCTCGGTGAAAAACAACCTTGTACGTTAGGGGAAGCTCAACTCGCAAAGTGTAACTTTTCGTTGCTAACAAGAGAAACAGCTGATTCTTTCAAGACAGAAAGCAAAAGGACACACATTTCTTATGGCTTTGATAAGTGAATCATATGCATTCGAGAATGCAGGTCTGGAGCTTTCTTTCTTTGTGAAAACACAGTTGTTACTTACGGGAAGCTCGTATCGCAAAGTGCACCTTTGCTCTTCTAACACGTGAAACTCTTGATTTCTGAGAGACAGGAGACATCAGGGCACATATTTCTTATGGTTTGGAAAGTAAATCATATACATCTAAAACTCCAGTGCTGGACCTTGCTTTCGCTGTGCAAAGCACTGTTGTTCATTAGGCGAAGCTCAACGAGCAAAGTGCAACTTTGCTTTGCTAACAAGTGAAACAGTCGATTCCTGTCAGACAGAAAGCATCAGGACACAGTATTCTTAGGGCTCTGGCTAGTGAATCACATGCATCAGAGAATCCAGGACTGGAGCTCTCTTTCTGGATGCAAAGCACAGTTGTTCTTTAGGAGAAGTTCAGCTCGCAAAGAGTAGCATTATCCTGCTATCAAGTGAAACAGTCGATTCCCGTCAGAAAGAATGTATCAGGGCACACGTTTCTTATGGGTTTTGAAAGATTCCCATATGCATCTGAGAATCCAGGACTGGATCTTTCTTTCTCAGTGAAAAACAACCTTGTTCCTTAGGGGAAGCTCATCTCGCAAAGTGCAACTTTTCGTTGCTAACAAGAGAAACAGCTGATTCTTGCAAGACAGAAAGCATAAGGACACACATTTCTTATGGCTTTGGTAAGTGAATAATATGCATCTGAGAATCCAGGACTGGATCTTTCTTTCTCGGTGAAAAACAACTTTGTTCCTTAGGAGAGGCTCATCTAGCAAAGTGCAACTTTTCGTTGCTAACAAGAGAAAGAGCTGATTCTTGCAAGACAGCCATCATAAGGACACACGTTTCTTATGGGTTTGGTAAGTGAATAATATGCATCTGAGAATCCACGCCTGGATCTTTCTTTCTCGGTGAAAAACAACCTTGTACGTTAGGGGAAGCTCAACTCGCAAAGTGTAACTTTTCGTTGCTAACAAGAGAAACAGCTGATTCTTTCAAGACAGAAAGCAAAAGGACACACATTTCTTATGGCTTTGATAAGTGAATCAAATGTATTCGAGAATGCAGGTCTGGAGCTTTCTTTCTTTGTGAAAACACAGTTGTTACTTACCGGAAGCTCGTATCGCAAAGTGCACCTTTGCTCTTCTAACACGAGAAACTCTTGATTTCTGACAGACAGGAGACATCAGGGCACATATTTCTTATGGTTTTGGAAAGTAAATCATATACATCTAAAACTCCAGGGCTGGAGCTTGCTTTCGCTGTGCAAAGCACTGTTGTTCCTTAGGGGAAGCTCAACGAGCAAAGTGCAACTTTGGTTTGCTAACAAGAGAAAAAGCTGATTCCTGTCAGACAGAAGGCATCAGGACACAGTATTCTTAGGGCTCTGGCTAGTGAATCACATGCATCAGAGAATCCAGGACTGGAGCTCTATTTCTGGATGCAAAGCTCAGTTGTTCCTTAGGGGAATCTCAAGGAGCAAAGTGCAACTTTGCTTTGCTAACAAGAGAAACAGTCGATTCCTGTCAGACAGAAGGCATCAAGACACACAATTCTTATGGCTTCGGTAAGTGAATAATATGCATCTGAGAATCCAAGCCTGGATCATTCTGTCTCAGGAAAAACAACTTTGTTCCTTAGGGGAAGCTCATCTCGCAAAGTGCAACATTTCGTTGCTAACAAGAGAAACAGCTGATTCTTGCAAGACAGAAGGCATAAGGACACACATTTCTTATGGCTTTTGTAAGTGAATAATATGTATCTGAGAATCCAGGACTGGATCTTTCTTTCTCGGTGAAAAACAACGTGGTTCCTTAGGGGAAGCTCAACTCGCAAAGTGCAACTTTCTGTTGCTAATAAGAGAAACAGCTGATTCTTGCAAGACAGCAATAATAAGGACACACATTTCTTATGGCTTTGATAAGTGAATCAAATGTATTCGAGAATGCAGGTCTGGAGCTTTCTTTCTCGGTGAAAACAACGTTGTTACGTACGGGAAGCTCGTATCGCAAAGTGCACCTTTGCTCTTCTAACACGTGAAACTCTTGATTTCTGACAGACAGGAGACATCAGGGCACATATTTCTTATGGTTTTGGAAAGTAAATCATATACATCTAAAACTCCAGGGCTGGGGCTTGCTTTCGCTGTGCAAAGCACTGTTGTTCCTTCGGGGAACCTCAACGAGCAAAGTGCAACTTTGGTTTGCTAACAAGAGAAAAAGCTGATTCCTGTCAGACAGAAGGCATAAGGACACATATTTCTTATGGCTTTGCTAATGAATCATATGCATCTGAGATTCCAGGCCTGGATCTTTCTTTCTCCCTGAAAATCACAGTGGTTCCTTAGAGGATCTCATCTCGTAAAGTGCAACTAACTCTCCCGTCATCTGCTAAAGTGTGACACGGTTGATTCGTGCCAGACAGAAGGCTGCAAGATACTTATTTTTTATGGATTTGGAAAGAGAATTATATGCATCAGAGAATCCAGGCCTGGAGCTTTCTTTCTCCCTGAAAGAAACAGTTGTTACTTATGGGAATGTACTCTCGCAAAGTGCAGCGAAGAGTCACATCTGTGCTAACAAGTGAAACAGCTGATTCTTGCCGATACACATTTGTTATGGCTTTGGAAAATGAATCACATGCATCAGAGAATCCAGGCCTGGAGCTTTCTTTCTCGGTGAGAAACAGACTTGTTCTTTATGGGAAGCTCATCTTCCAAAATGCAACTAACAGTGCCATGCTCTGCTAACAAGTGGAAACTTGATTCCTGCCAGAGAGAATACATTAGGGCACTCATTTCTAACGGCTTTTGAAAGTGAATCATATGCATCAGATTATCCATGCCTGGAGCTTTCTTACTCGGGGAAAAGCACCGTTGCTCCTTATAGGAAGTTCATCTCGAACAGTGCTGTTAACAGATCCATGCTCTGCTAAATTTGAAAGAGTTTATTCCTGCCAGACAGAAGGCATCAGGACCGACATTTCTTCTGGATTGGAAAGTGAATCATATGTATCTAACAATCCAGAGCTAGAGCTTGCTTTCTCAGTGAAAATCACACTGGTTCCTTAGAGAAGCTCATCTCGCAAAGTGCAACTAACAGTGCCATGATCTGCTACAATGTGACACAGTTGATTCCTGCCAGAGAGAATGCATCGGGATACACCAATGATAGGGCCCCGTTAACCTTAGAAAAGTAACAATTACTTTCTGTCCTGCCTCGTTTTCCCTGGCAGGAATCTTGGCCCATCTGCAATTCCGGGATGGAAAAAGGCCCGTACATGCCTAAAACGATTGAGGTTTGCATCAAGATGAAAGTTCAGATCTTTGTGGTCTCAGGTGCCAATGATGGGGCCCAATTAACACTACAAAAGGAGCAATCCTTTTGTATCTTGGCACCTTTTCCCTGAGAGAAATCTTTGTCCATTTTCATTTCAGACCTGGAGCTTTCTTTCTCCGTGAAAAACACAGTTCTTCATTAGGGGAAGCTTACCTAGCAAAGTGCAACTTTGCTCTGCTAACAAGTGAAACATTCAGGGGGGTCTAGAAGTGTCCAAGTTGGTTCAGGTGGAATCAGAAGGTCCAAGAGAATAAAAGGAGATGCAAAAAGGATGCAGAAGAGTCCAAAAGGGAACTTAACACTAACCCTTACCCCAGTGCTTCCCTAACACTTAAGCTATGCATAACTCTAAGCATAACCCTAAGCCTAAGCCTAAGCCTAAGACTAAGCCTAAGCCTAAGACTAACACTAACCCTAAAACTAACCCTAACCCTAACCCTAACCCTAACCCTAACCCTAACCCTAACCCTAACCCTAGTACATACAGTAAACTGTGGGTGTCCCAAACCCTAACCCTAACCCTAACCCTAACCCTAACCCTAATCCTAAACCTAACCCTAACGGTAACCCTAACCCTAACCCTAACGCTAACCCTAGTGCTTACTGTAACCTATTGGGGTCCCAAACCCTAAACCAAAACCTAACCCTAACCCGAACCCTAACAATAACCCTAACCCTAACCTGAGTGCTTACTGTAAACTGTGGGTGTTCCAAACCCTAACCCTAACTCTAACCCTATCACTAACCCTAACCCTAAACCTAACCCTAACCCTAAGCCTAACCCTAACCGTAGTGCTTACTGTAAACTGTGGGCTTCCCAAACCCTAACCCTAACCCTAAGGCTAACCCTAAGGCTAACCCTAACCCTAACCCTAACCCTAACCCTAACCCTAACCCTAACCCTAACCCTAACCCTAACCCTAACCCTAGTGCTTACTGTAAACTGTGGGGGTCCCAAACCCTAACCATAACCCTAACCGTAACACTAACCCTAACCCTAACCCTAACCCTAACCCTAACCCTAGTGCTTACTGTAAACTGTGGGGGTCCCAAACCCTAACCCTAACCCTAATCCTAACCCTAACCCTAACCCTAACCCTAACGGTAACCCTAACCCTAACCCTAACCCTAACCCTAGTGCTTACTGTAAACTATTGGGGTCCCAAACCCTAAGACAAACCCTAAACCTAACCCTAACCCTAACTCTAACCCTAACCCTAACCTTAGTGCTTACTGTAAACTGTGGGTGTTCCAAACCCTAACCCTAACTCTAACCCAATCCCTAAACCTAACCCTACCCCTAACCCTAACCCTAACCCTAACACTAACCCTAACCCTAGTGCTTACTATAAACTGTGGGGGTCCCAAACCCGAACCCTATGCCTAACCTTAACCCTAACCCTAACCCTAACCCTAACCCTAACCCTAACCCTAACCCTAACCCTAGTACTTACTGTAAACTGTGGGGGTCCCAAACCCTAACCCTAACCCTAACCCTAACCCTAACCCTAACCCTAACCCTAACCCTAACCCTAACCCTAGTGCTTACTGTAAACTGTGGGGGTCCCAAACCCTAACCCTAACCCTAACCCTAACCCTAACCCTAACCCTAACCCTAACCCTAACCCTAACCCTAACCCTAACCCTAACCCTAACCCTCACCCTAGTGCTTACTGTAAACAGTGAGGGTCCCTAACCCAAACCCTAACCCTGACCCTAACCCTAACCCTAACACTAACCCTAACCCTAACCCTAACCCTAACCCTAACCCTAACACTAACCCTAACACTAACCCTAACCCTAACCCTAACCCTAGTGCTTTCTGTAAACTGTGGGGGTCCCAAACCCTAACCCTAACCCTAACCCTAACCCTAACCCTAACGGTAACCCTAACCACAACCCTAACCCTAACCCAGACCTAACCCTAGTGGTTACTGTAAACTATTGGGGTCCCAAGCCCTAACCCTAACCCTAACCCTAACTCTAACCCTAACCCTAACCCTAACCCTAGTGCTTACTGTAAACTGTGGGGGTTTCAAACCCTAACCCCAACTCTAACCCTATCCCTAACCCTAACCCTAACCCTAACCCTAACCCTAACCCTAACCGTAACCCTAACCCTAAACCCTAACCCTAACCCTAATCCTAACCCTAACCGAAACCCTAACCCTAACCGTAGTGCTTACTGTAAACTGTGGGGGTCCAAACCCTAACCCTAACCCTAACCCTAACCCTAACCCTAACCCTAACCCTAACCCTAACCCTAGTGCTTACTGTAAACTGTGGGGGTTCCAAACCCTATCCCTAAGCCTAATCTTAACCTTAACCCTAACCCTAACCCTAACCCTAACCCTAACCCTAACCCTAACCCTAAACCTAACCCTAGTACTTACTGTAAACTGTGGGGGTCCCAAACCCTAACCCTAACCCTAACCCTAACCCTAACCCTAACCCTAACCCTAACCCTAACCCTAACCCTAACCCTAACCCTAACCCTAAACCTAACCCTAGTACTTACTGTAAACTGTGGGTGTCCCAAACCCAAACCCTAACCCTAACCCTAAACCTAACCGTAACCCTAACCGTAACCCTAACCCTAACCCTAACCCTAACCCTAACCCTAACCCTAACCCTAAAGCTAACCCTAACCTTAAACCTAACCCTAACCCTAACCCTAACCCTAACACTAGTACTTACTGTAAACTGTGGGTCTCTCAAACCCTAACCCTAAGCCTAACCCTAACCCTAACCGTAACCCTAACCGTAACCCTAACCGTAACACTAACCCTAACCCTAACCCTAACCCTAACCCTAACCCTAGTGCTTACTGTATACTGTGGGGGTCCCAAACCCTAACCCTAACCCTAATCCTAACCCTAACCCTAACCCTAACCCTAACCCTAACCCTAACCCTAACCCTAACCCTAACCCTAACCCTAGTGCTTACTGTAAACTCTTGGGGTCCCAAACCCAAACCCAAACTCTAACCCTAACCCTAACCCTAACTCTAACCCTAACCCTAACCTTAGTGATAACTGTAAACTGTCGGGGTTCCAAACCCTAACCCTAACTCTAACCCAATCCCTGACCCTAACCCTAACCCTAACCCTAACCCTAACCCTAACCCTAACACTAACCCTAACCCTAGTGCTTACTATAAACTGTGGGGCTCCCAAACCCTAACCCTAACCCTAACCCTAACCCTAACCCTAACCCTAACCCTAACCCTAACCCTAACCCTAACCATAACCCTAACCCTAACCCTAACCCTAACCCTAACCCTAACCCTAACCCTAACCCTAACCCTAACCCTAACCCTAACGCTAACGCTAACCCTAACCCTAACCCTGACCCTAGTGCTTACTGTAAACTGTGGGGGTCCCTAACCCTAACCCTAACCCTAACCCAAACACTAACACTAGTACATACTGTAAACTGTGGATGTCCCAAACCCTAACCCTAACCCTAACCGTAACCCTAACCGTAACCCTAACCCTAACCCTAACCCTAACCCTAACCCTAACCCTAAGCCTAACCCTAACCCTAACCCTAACCCTAACCCTAACCCTAGTACATACTGTAAACTGTGGGTGTCCCAAACCCTAACCCTAAACCTAACCCTAACCCTAACCCTAACCCTAACCCTAACCCTAACCTTAACCCTAACCGTAACCCTAACCCTAACCCTAACCCTAACCCTAACCCTAACCCTAACCCTAACCGTAGTGCTTACTGTAAACTGTGGGGGTCCCAAACCCTAACCCTAACCCTAACCCTAACCCTAACCCTAACCCTAACCCTAACCCTAACCCTGACCCTAGTGCTTACTGTAAACTGTGGGGGTCCCTAACCCTAACCCTAACCCTAACCCTAACCCTAACCCTAACCCTAACCCTAACCCTAACCCTAACCCTAACCCTAACCCTAACCCTAACCCTAACCCGAACCCTAACCCTAACGCAAACCCTAACACTAGTACATACTGTAAACTGTGGGTGTCCCAAACTCTAACCCTAACCCTAACCCTAACCGTAACCCTAACCGTAACCCTAACCGTAACCCTAACCCTAACCCTAACCCTAACCCTAACCCTAACCGTAACCCTAACCCTAATCCTGACCCTAACCCTAACCCTAACCCTAAGCCTAAGACGAACCCTAAACCTAAGCCGAACCCTAAGCCTAACCCTAACCGTAGTGCTTACTGTAAACTGTGGGGGCCCCAAACCCTAACCCTAACCCTAACCCTAACTCTAACCCTAACCCTAATCCTAGTGCTTACTGTAAACTGTGGGGGTCCCAAACCCTAACCCTATGCCTAACCTTAACCCTTACCCTAACCCTAACCCTAACCCTAGTATTTACTGTAAACTGTGGATGTCCCAAACCCTAACCGTAACCCTAACCCTAACCCTAACCTTAACCGTAACCCTAACCCTAACCCTAACCCTAACCCTAACCCTAACCGTAACCCTAACCATAACCCTAACCCTAACCCTAACCCTAACCCTAACCCTAACCCTAGTGCTTACTGTAAACTGTGGGGGTCCCAAACCCTAACCCTAACCCTAACCCTAACCCTAACCCTAACCCTAACCCTAACCCTAACTCTAACCCTAACCCTAACCTAACCCTAATCCTAGTGCTTACTGTAAACTGTGGGGGTCCCTAACCCTAACCCTAACCCTAACCCTAACCCTAACCCTAACCCTAACTCTGACCCTGACCATGACTCTCACCTTAACCCTGACCCTGACCCTAACCCTGACCCCTTAAACTGTAACACTAACCCTGACCCTGACCCCGACACAAACCCTGACCCTAAAGCTAGACCTAACCCTAATCCTAAACCTAATTCACTATCCAAAGCCATGAGAAAGGTTTGTCTGATGCTTTCTGTCTGGCAGGAATCAAATGTTTCACTTGGTAGCAGAGCAAAGTTGCACTTTGCTAGGTGATCTTCCCCTAATGAAGAACTGTGTTTTTCACAGAGAAAGAAAGCTCCAGGTCTGAATTGCAGATGGACAAACATTTCTCCCAGGGAAAAGGTTCCAAGATATAAAAGGATTGCTCCTTTTGTAGTTTTAATTGGGCCCCATCATTGGCACCTGAGACCACAAAGAACTGAACTTTCATCTTGATGCAAACCTCAATTGTTTTAGGCAGGTACAAGCCTTTTTTCATCCCGGAATTGCAGATGGGCCAAGATTCCTGCCAGGGAAAACGAGGCAGGACAGAAAGTAATTGTTACTTTTCTAAGGTTAACGGGGCCCTATCATTGGTGTATCCCGATGCATTCTCTCTCGCAGGAATCAACTGTGTCACATTGTAGCAGATCATGGCACTGTTAGTTGCACTTTGCGATATGAGCTTCTCTAAGGAACCAGTGTGATTTTCACCGAGAAAGCAAGCTCTAGCTCTGGATTGTTAGATACATATGATTCACTTTCCAATCCAGAAGAAATGACATTCCTGATGCCTTCTGTCTGGCAGGAATAAACTCTTTTAAATTTAGCAGAGCATGGAACTGTTAACTGCAGTTTTCAAGATGAACTTCCTATAAGGAGCAACGGTGCTTTTCCCAGAGTAAGAAAGCTCCAGGCCTCGATTCTCTCTTGCATATCATTCATTTTCCAAAACCATAACAAATGTGTATCCTCATGCCTTCTGTCTGGCAGGAATCAACTCTTACACTTGTTACCAGAGTAAGTGATTATTATTTGCACTTTGTGAGATGAACTTCCTAAAAGGAGCACCTGTGCTTTTTTCAGAGTAAGAAAGCTCCAGGCCTCGGTTCTCAGATGCATAGGATTCACTTTCCAAAACCATAAGAAATGTGTTTCCTTATATGTTCTGTCTGGCAGGAATCAAATGTTTCACTTGTTAAAGGACCATGGGAGTTTTATTTGCACTTTACGAGATGAGCTTGCTTCAAGAAGCACTTGTGCTTTTCCCAAATAAGAAAGCTCCAGGCATGGATTATCTGATGCATATGATTCACTTTCAAAAGCCGTTAGAAATGAGTGCCCTAATGTATTCTCTCTGGCAGGAATCAAGTTTCCACTTGTTAGCAGAGCATGGCACTGTTAGTTGCATTTTGGAAGATGAGCTTCCCATAAAGAACAAGTCTGTTTCTCACCGAGAAAGAAAGCTCCAGGCCTGGATTCTCTGATGCAGGTGATTCATTTTCCAAAGCCATAACAAATGTGTATCGGCAAGAATCAGCTGTTTCACTTGTTAGCACAGACGGGACTCTTCGCTACACTTTGCGAGAGTACATTCCCATAAGTAACAACTGTTTCTTTCACGGAGAAAGAAAGCTCCAGGCCTGGATTCTCTGATGCATATAATTCTCTTTCCAAATCCATAAAAAATATGTATCTTGCAGCCTTCTTTCTGGCACGAATAACCGTGTCACACTTTAGCAGATTACGGGAGAGTTAGTTGCACTTTACGAGATGAGCTCCTCTAAGGAACCACTGTGATTTTCACGGAGAAAGAAAGATCCAGGCCTGGATTCTAAGATGCATATGATTCACTTACCAAAGCCATAAGAAATATGTGTCCTTATGCCTTCTGTCTTGCAAGAATCAGCTGTTTCTCTTGTTAGCAACGAAAAGTTGCACTTTGCGAGATGAGCTTCCCCTAAGGAACAAGGTTGTTTTTCACCGAGACAGAAAGATCCAGGCCTGGATTCTCAGATGTATATTATTCACTTACCAAAGCCATAAGAAATGTGTGTCCTGATGCTTTCTGTCTTGCAAGAATCAGCTGTTTCTCTTGTTAGCAACGAAAAGTTGCACTTTGCGAGATGAGCTTCCCCTAAGGAACAAAGTTGTTTTTCACCGAGAAAGAAAGATCCAGGCCTGGATTTTTAGATGCATATTATTCACTTATCAAAGCCATAAGAAATGTGTGTCCTTATGCCTTCTGTCTTGCAAGAATCAGCTGTTTCTCTTGTTAGCAACGAAAAGTTGCACTTTGCGAGATGAGCTTCCCCTAAGGAACAAGGTTGTTTTTCACCGAGAAAGAAAGATCCAGACCTGGATTCTCAGATGCATATGAGAATCTTTCTAAAGCCATAAGAAATATGTGTCCTGATACATTCTTTCTGGCAGGAATCGACTGTTTCACTTGTTAGCAGAAAAATGCTACTCTTTGCGAGCTGAACTTCCCCTAAGGAACAACTGTGCTTTGCATCCAGAAAGAGAGCTCCAGTCCTGGATTCTCTGATGCATGCGATGCGCTAGCCAGAGCCCTAAGAATACTGTGTCCTGATGCCTTCTGTCTGAGAGGAATCGACCGTTTCACTTGTTAGCAAAGCAAAGTTGCACTTTGCTCGTTGAGCTTCCCCTAAGGAACAACAGTGCTTTTCACCATGAAAGCAAGCTCCAGACCTGGAGTTTTAGATGCAAATGATTTACTTTCCAAAACCATAAGAAATATGTGCCCTCATGTCTCCTGTCTGTCAGAAATCAAGAGTTTCACGTGTTAGAAGAGCACCTGAGAGCCCAAGTTTGCCACCTTTTACCTGGGCGCAAAGCTCGACGGTGCGTACCTTGTGCGCGTCCGGGAAAGTGCCGGTTTTCAAACCCAGAATTCCAGAAGGAAGACGATTACTCCCAGGGAAAAGGTGCCAGGACAGAAAGCCATTGTGCCTTTTCTAGAGGAAATCGGGCCCCGTCAGAGGCACCTGAGAGCCCAAGTTTGCCGCCTTTTCCCTGGGCGTAAAGCTCAAAGGTGTGTGATAACGTGAGGGTCCGGGAAATTGCCGTTTCTCATTCCAGGTTTCCAGACCGATGAAGATTCCTCAGAGGGAAAAGGTGCCTGGACAGAAATCGATTTCTCCTTTTCTAGGGTGAATGGGGTCCCATCACGGGCACCTGAGAGCCCAAGGCTGCCACCTTTTCCCTGGGCGAAAAACTTGAAGGCGCTGCCACTTGCGGGTCCGGGAAAGTGCCGTTTTTCAGCCCATAATTCCAGGACGATGAAGATGTCTCCCTGAGATAAGGTGCCAGGACAGAAAGCCATTGTGCCTTTTCTAGGTAATGGGGCCCCAAAACTGGAACCTGAGAGCCCAAGGCTGCCACCTTTTCCCTGGGCGCAAATGTCGACGGCGCGTGCCACGTGTAAGTCGGGGAATGTGCCGTTTCTCATCCCAGAATTCCAGGCCAGCGAAGATTTCTCCCTGGGAAATGTGCCAGGAGAGAAAGCCAATTGTGCTTTTTCTAGGGGTAATGGGGCCCCAAAATAGGCAGCTGAGAGCCCAGGGCTGCCACCTTTTCCCTGGGCGCAGAGCTCGACGGTGCGTGCCACATGCGGGTAAGGGAAAGAGCTGTTTTCAGTCCAGAATTCCAGACCGATGAAGATTCCTCCCAGGGAAAAGGTGCCAGGACAAAAAGTGATTGTTATTTATCTAGTGTTAACGGGGACCCGTCATTGGCACCTGAGAGCCCAAGGCTGCCACCTTTTCCCTGGGCGCAAAGCTAGATGGTGCCTGCCACATGCAAATCAGAGAAAGTGCTTTGTTCAGCCCAGGATTCCGGACGGATGACGACTCCTCCCAGGGAAAAGGCTCGCAGGACAGAAAGCGCTTGTTCCATTTCTAGTGTTAATGGGGGCCCGTCATTGGCATCGGAGAGCCAGAGGTTGCCTCCTTTTCCCTGGGCGCAAAGCACGACAGTGCGTGCCACGTGCTGGTCCCAGAAAGTGCCATTTTACAGCCCAGAATTCCAGACCAATGAAGACTCCTCCCAGGGAAAAGGTGCCAGGACAGAAAGCCATTGTGCTTTTTGTAAAGGTAATAGGGCCCCATCATTGGCACCTGAGAGCCCAAGACTTCCACCTTTTCCCTGGACGCAAAGCTCGATGGTGCGTTCCACTTGGGGGTCCAGGAAAATGCCGATTCTCAGAGCAGAATTCCAAACCGATGAAGATTCCTCCCTGGGAAAAGGTGCCAGGACAGAAAGCCATTGTGCCTTTTGTAGGGGTAATGGGGCACCATCATTGGCAGCTGAGAGCCCAAGGCTGCCCCCTTTTCCCTGGGCGCAAAGCTCGACGGTGTGTACCTTGTGCGGGTTTGGGGCAGTGCCATTTCTGAACCCAGATTTCCAGACGGACGAAGATTCCTCCCTGGGAAAAGGTGCCAGGACAGAAAGCAAGTGTTATTTTTCTAGTGTTAACAGGGCCCCATCCTTGGCACCTGAGAGCCCAAGGCCGCCACGTTTTGCCTGGGCGCAAATGTCGATGGTGCGTGCCACTTTCTTGTCTGGGAAAGTGCCATTTTTCAGCCCAGAATTCTAGACGGATGAAGATTCCTCCCAGGGAAAAGGTGCCAGGACAGAAAGCGATTGTTCCATTTCTAGGGTTAATCGGGCCCCATCATTGGCACCTGAGAGCCCAAGTTTGCCTTTTTTAACCTGGGTGCAAAGCTCAACGGTGCGTGCTACGTGAGGTCCGGGAAATTGCCGTTTCTCATTCCAGAGTTCCAGACCGATGAAGATTCGTCCCTGGGAAAAGGTGCCAGGACACGAATGGATTTCTCCTTTTTCTAGGGTTAATGGGGCCCCATCATTGGCACCTGAGAGCCCAAGCCTGCCCCCTTTTCCCTGGGAGCAAAGCTCGACCTTGTGAGGGTTTGGGGCAGTGCCATTTTTGAACCCAGAATTCCAGACGGACGAAGATACCTCCCAGGGAAAAGGTGCCAGGTCAGAAATTGAATTGTCCTTTTCTAGGGTCAATGGTGCCCCATCATTGGCACCTCAGACTTCAAGGCTGCCACCTTTTCCGTGGGCGCAAACATCAACGATGCGTACCACGTTCCTGTCCAGGAAAGTGCCGTTTTTCAGTCCTGAATTCCAGACGGATGAAGACTCCTCACAGGGAAGAGGCTCCCAGGACAGAAAGCGATTGTTCCATTTCTAGGGTTAATCGGGCCCCATCATTGGCACCTGAGAGCCCAAGTTGCCTCCTATACCCTGGGCGCAAAGGTCAACCATGCGTGCTACGTGAGGGTCCGGGAAATTGCCCTTTCTCATTCCAGAATTCCAGACCGATGAAGATTCCTCCCTGGGAAAAGGTGCCAGGACAGGAATCGATTTCTCCTTTTCTATGAGTAATGGGGACCCATCATTGGCACCCGAGAGCCGAAGGCTGCAATCTTTTCCCTGAGCGCATAGCTCGACGGTGCGTGCCACTTGCGGGTCCAGGAAAGTGCTGTTTCGCATCACAGAATTCAGGCCTGAGGAAGATTTCTCCCAGGGAAAAGGTGCCAGGACAGAAAGCGATTTTGCCTTTTCTAGGGGTAATGGAGCCCTAAAATTGACACCTGAGAGCCCAAGGCTGCCAGCTTTTCCCTGGGCACAAAGCTCGACAGAGCGTTCCACGAGTGGGTCCAGGAAAGTGCCATTTTTCAGCCCTGAATTCCAGACCTATGAAGATTCCTCAGAGGGAAAAGGTACCACGAGACAAAGCCATGGTGTATTTTGTAATGGTAATGGCGCCGCATCATTGGCACCTGAGAGTTAAAGGCTGCCACCTTTTCCCTGGTTGCAAAGCTCGACAGTGCGTACCCTGTGCGGGACGGGGAAAGTGCCATTTTTCAGCCCTGAATTCCAGACTGATGAAGACTCCTCACAGGGAAGAGGCTCCCAGGACAGAAAGCGATTGTTCCATTTCTAGGGTTAATCGGGCCCCATCATTGGCACCTGAGAGCCCAAGGTTGCCTCCTACACCCTGGGTGCAAAGCTCGACCATGCGTGCTATGTGAGGGTCCGGGAAATTGCCCTTTCTCATTCCAGAATTCCAGACCGATGAAGATTCCTCCCTGGGAAAAGGTGCCAGGACAGAAAGCGATTGTGCCTTTTGTAGGGGCAATAGGGCCCCATCATTGGCACCTGAGAGCCCAAGGCTGCCACCTTTTGCCTGGGCACAAAGCTCGACGGTGCGTTCGACTTGTGGGTCCGGGGAAGTGCCGTTTTTCAGCCCAGAATTCCAGACGGACGAAAATTCCTCCCAGGGAAAAGGTGCCAGGACAGAAAGCGATTGTTATTTATCTAGTGCTAACGGGGACCCATCACTGGCACCTGAGAGCCCAAGGCTGCCACCTTTTCCCTGGGTGCAAAGCTAGATGGTGCCTGCCACGTGCAGGTCAGAGAAAGTGCTTTGTTCAGTCCTGAATTCCAGGCAGATGACGATTCCTCCCAGGGAAAAGGCTCCCAGGACAGAAAGCGATTGTTCCATTTCTAGTGTTAATGGGGGCCCGTCATTGGCATCTGAGAGCCAGAGGTTGCCTCCTTTTCCCTGGGTGCAAAGCTCGACAGTGCGTGCCACGTGCTGGTCCCAGATAGTGCCATTTTTCAGCCCAGAATTCCAGACCAATGAAAACTCCTCCCAGGGAAAAGGTGCCAGGACAGAAAGCCATTGTGCTTTTAGTAAAGGTAGTGGTGCCCCATCATCGGCACCTGAGCGCCCGAGGCTGCCATCTTGTCCTTGGGAGCAAAGCTCGACGGTGTGTACCTTTTGCGGGTTTGGGGCAGTGCCATTTTTGAACCCAGAATTCCACACGGACGAAGATTCGTTACAGGGAAAAGGTGCCAGGACAGAAAGCAAGTGTTATTTTTCTAGTGTTAACAGGGCCCCATCCTTGGCACCTGAGAGCCCAAGGCTGCCACCTTTTCCCTGGGCGCAAATGTCGAGGGTGCGTGCCACTTTCTTGTTTGGGAAAGTGCCATTTTTTAGCCTAGAATTCTAGACGGATGAAGATTCCTCCCAGGGAAAAGGTGCCAGGACAGAAAACGATTGATCCATTTCTAGGGTTAATGGGGCTCCATCATTGGCACCTGAGAGCCCAAGTTTGCCTCCTTTAACCTGGGTTCAAAGCTCGACGGTGCGTCATACGTGAGGGTTCGGGAAATTGCCGTTTCTCATTCCAGAGTTCCAGACCGATGAAGATTCCTCCCTGGGAAAAGTTGCCAGGACACAAAGCCATTGAGCATTCTGTAAAGGTAATGGGGCCCCATCATTGGCACCTGAGAGCCCAATGCAGCCTCCTTTATCCTTGGCGTGACGCTCGACGGTGCATGCTACCTGAGGGTCCGGGAAAGTGCCATTTTTCAGTCCAGAATTCCAGACCAATGAAGATTCCTCCCAGGGAAAAGTTGCCAGGACACAAAGCCATTGAGCATTCTGTAAAGGTAATGGGGCCCCATCATTGGCACCTGAGAGTCCAAGGCTGCCACCTTTACCCTAGTCGCAAAGCTCGACGGAGCGTGCTACGTGCGGGTCTGGGAAAGTGCCATTTTTCAGCCCAGAATTACAGACCGATGAAGATTCCTCCCAGGGAAAAGGTGCCAGGACAGAAAGCGATTGTTCCAGTTCTAGGGGTAATGGTGCCCCATCATTGGCACGTGTGAGCCCAAAGCTGCCACCTTTACCCAGGTCGCAATACTCGACTGTGCATAGTTGTGCGGGTCAGGGATAGTGCCATTTTTTCAGCCCAGATTTCCAGACGGATGAAGATTTCTCAGAGGGAAAAGATGCCAGGACAGGAAACGATTTTGCCTTTTCTAGGGTTATTGGTGCCCCATCATTGGCACCTGAGAGCCCAAGGCTGCCACCTTTATCCTGGTCGCAAAGCTCGACGGAGCGTGCTACGTGCGGGTCTGGGAAAGTGCCATTTTTCAGCCCAGAATTACAGACCGAGTAAGATTCCTCTCAGGGAAAAGGTGCCAGGACAGAAAGAGATTGTTCCAGTTATAGGGGTAATGGGGCTCCATCATTGTCACGTGAGAGCCCAAAGCTGCCACCTTTACCCAGGTTGCAATACTCGACGGTGCATAGTTGTGCGGGTCAGGGATAGTGCCATTTTTTAAGCCCAGAATTCCAGACCGATGAAGATTCCTCAGAGGGAAAAGGTGACAGGACACAAAGCCATTGTGTATTTTGTAAAGGTAATGGGGCCCCATCATTGGCACCTGAGAGCCCAAGGCTGCCACCTATTCCATGGTCGCAAAGCTCAATGGTGCGTATTTGTGCGGGTCCAGGAAAGTGCCGATTTTCATCCCAGAATTCCAGACGGATGAAGATTCCTCACAGGGAAAAGGTGATAGGAGAGAAAGCGTTTGTGCGTTTTCTAATAATAATGGGGCCCCATCATTGGCACCTGAGAGCCCAAGGCTGCCACCTTTTGCCTGGGCTCAAAGCTCAATGGAGCGTGCCAACTGCGAGTCCAGGAAAGTGCTGTTTTTCAGCCGAGATTTCCAGACGGATGAAGATTACTCCCATGGAAAAGGTGCCAGGAAAAAAAGCGATTTTTACATTTCTTGGGTTAATGGGGCCCCATCATTGGCACCTGAGAGTCCAAGGCCCCCATTTTTTCCCTGGGCGTAAAGCCGGACGGTGCATGCCACATGCTCTTTTTTAAGCCCAGAATTCCAGACAGACGATGATTCCTCCCTGGGAAAAGGTGCCAGGACAGAAAGGGATTGTTCCATTTCTTGGGTTAATACGGCCCCATCATTAACTCCTGAGAGCCCAAGGCTGCCACCTTTTCCCTGGGCTCAAAGCTCGACGGAGCGTGCCAAGTACGGGTCTGGATAGTGCCGTTTTTCAGCCCAGAATTCCAGACAGACAAAGATTCCTCCCAGAGAAAATGTGCCAGGACAGAAAGCAATTATGCGTTTCCTAGGGGTAATGGGGCCCCATCATTGCCACGTGATAACCCAAGGCTGCCACCTTTTCCCTGGGCTCAACACTCGATGGAGTGTGCCAGCGGCGGGTAAGGGTACATGCTGTTTTTCAACACAGATTTCCAGAATGACGAAGATTCCTTATATGGAAAATGTTCCAGGACAGAAAGCGATTGTTCCAGTTCTAGGGTAAATGCGGCCCTCTCATTGCCACATGACAGCCCAAGGCTGTCACCTTTTCCCTGGGCTCAAAGCTCAAAGAGTGTGCCAGGTGGGGTCCGGGAAAGTGCCGTTTCTCAGCCCAGAATTCCAGATGGACGAGGATTACTGCTAGGGAAAAAAGTGCCAGGACAGAAAGTGATTGTTCCTTTTCTAGGGTTTATGGGGCCCCATCATTGGCACTTGAGAGCCAATGCTGCCACCTTTTCCCTCGGTGAGCACCCCAACGTTCCCTGTCACATGCGGGTTTTTCAATCCAGAAAAGTGAACATTCCTCCCTTGGAGATCGTGCCAGGACAGAAAGCGATTCTTCCTTTTCTAGGGTTAATGTGGACCCATCTTAGGCACCTGAGAGCCCAAGGCTGCCACCTTTTCCCTGGGCTCAAAGCTCGACAGTGCGGGCGAGGTGCGGGTCTGGGAAAGTTCCAGTTTTCAGCCCAGAATTGCAGAGGGCCCAAGATTCCTCCCAGGGAAAAGGTGCTAGGACAGAAAGGGATTGTGCCTTTTCTAGGACTAATGGGGCCCCATCATTGCCACCTCAGAGCCTCAGGCTGCCACCTTTTCCCTGGGCTCAAAGCTCGACGGAGCGTGCCAAGTGCGGGTGAGGGAAAGTGCCGTGTTTCAGCCCAGAATTCCAGGCAGACCATGATTCCTCCCAGGGAAAAGGTGCCAGGACAGAAAGCTATTGTGCCTTTCTTAGAGGTAATGGTGCCCCATCACTGACACCTGAGAGCCCAAGCCTGCCACCTTTTCCCTGGGCTCAAAGCTCCACAGAGTGTGCCAGGTGCTGGTCAGGGTACCCCTTTTTTCAGCCCAGATTTCCAGAATGACGAAGATTCGTCACAGGGAAAATGTGTCAGGATAGAAAGCGATTGTTCCAGTTCTAGGGTAAATGCGGCCCCCTCATTGGCACTTCACAGCCCAAGGCTGTCACCTTTTCCCTGGGCTCAAAGCCCGACGGTGCGTGCCACATGCGGGTTTTTCAGCCCAGAATTCCAGATGGACGATGATTCCTCCCAGGGAAAAGGTGCCAGGACAGAAAGGGATTGCTCCTTTTCTAGGGTTAATGCGGCCCCATCTTTGGGATCTGAGAGCCCAAGGCTGCCACCTTTTCCCTGGGCTCAAAGCTCGACGGAGGATGCCAAGTGCGGGTCCGGGAAAGTGCCGTTTCTCAGCCCAGAATTCCAGACAGACGAAGATTCCTCCCTGGGAAAATGTGCTAGTAGAGAAAGCGATTGTGCCTCTTCTAGGGGTAATGCAGTCCCATCATTGGCACCTGAGAGCACAAGGCTGCCATCTTTTCCCTGGCCTCAAAGCACGACGGAGGGTGCCAAGTGCGGGCCCGGGAAAGTGCGGTTTTTCAGAGCAGAATTCCAGACGGATGAAGATTCCTCCTTTAGAAAAGGTGCCAGGACAGAAAGCGATTGTTCCTTTTCTAGGGTTAATGGGGCCCCATCATTGACACCTGAGAGCCCAAGGCTGCCACCTTTTCCCTGGGCGCAAAGCTCGACGGAGCGTTCCACGTGCAGGTCCGGGAAAGTGCCATTTTTCAGCCCTGAATTCCAGACTGATGAAGACTCCTCACAGGGAAAAGCTCCCAGGACAGAAAGCGATTGTTCCATTTCTAGGGTTAATCGGGCCCCATCATTGGCACCTGAGAGCCCAAGGTTGCCTCCTATACCCTGGGTGCAAAGCTCGACCATGCGTGCTATGTGAGGGTCCGGGAAATTGCCCTTTCTCATTCCAGAATTCCAGACCGATGAAGATTCCTCCCTGGGAAAAGGTGCCAGGACAGAAAGCGATTGTGCCTTTTGTAGGGGCAATCGCTTTCTGTCCTGGCACCTTTTCCCTGGGAGGAATTTTCGTCCATCTGGAATTCTGGACTGAAAAACGGCACTTTCCTGGACCCGCAAGTGGAACGCACCGTCGAGCTTTGTGCCCAGGGAAAAGGTGGCAGCCTTGGGCTCTCAGGTGCCAAAGATGGGGCCCCATTACCCCTAGAAAAGGCACAATGGCTTTCTGTCCTGACACCTTTTCCCAGAGCGGAATCAACTTCTGTCTGGAATTCTGGGCTGGAAAACGGCCCTTTCCCGGACCCGCACAGGGTATGCACCGTCGAGCTTTGCACCCAGGGAAAAGGTGGCAGCCTTGGGCTCTCAGGTGCCAATGATGGGGCCCAATTAGCATTACAAAATACACAATGGCTTTGTCTCCTGGTACCTTTTCCCTCTGAGGAATCTTCATACGTCTGGAATTCTGGGCTGAAAAATGGCACTTTCCCGGACCCGCACGTGGAAGGCTCCGTCGAGCTTTGCGCCCAGGGAAAAGGTGGCAGCCTTTGGCTCTCATGTGTCAATTTTGGGGCCCCATTAACCCTAGAAAAGGCACAATTGCTTTCTGCCCTGGCACCTTTTCCCTGGGAGAAATCTTCATCGGCCTCGAATTCTGGGATGAGAAACAGCACATTCCTGGACCCACAAGTGGCACGCACCGTTGAGCTTTGCGCTCAGGGAAAAGGTTGCAGCCTTGGGCTCTCAGGTGTCAATGATGGAGCCCCATTAACCCTAGAAAATGAACAATCGCTTTCTGTCCTGACACCTTTTCCCAGGGAGGAATCTTCATCGGTCTGGAATTCTGGAATGAGAAACGGCGATTTCCCGGACCCTCACGTAGCATGCATGGTCGAGCTTTGCGCCCAGGGTATAGGAGGCAACCTTGGGCTCTCAGGTGCCAATGATGGGGCCCGATTAACTCTAGAAATGGAACAATCGCTTTCTGTCCTGGGAGCCTCTTCCCTGTGAGGAGTCTTCATCCGACTGGAATTGAGGGCTGAAAAACGGCACTTTCCCGGACAAGAAAGTGGTACGCGCCGTTGATGTTTGTGCACACAGAAAAGGTGGCAACCTTGAACTCTGAGGTGCCAATGATAGGGCACCATTGACCCTAGAAAAGGACAATTTCTGACCTGGCACCTTTTCCCTGGGAGGTGTCTTCGTCCGTCTGGAATTCTGGGCTGAAAAATGGCACTTCCCAGGACCTGCAAGTGGCACGCGCCGTCGACATTTGCGCCCAGGCAAAAGGTGGCAGCCTTGGGCTCTCAGGTGCCAATGATGGGGCCCCGTTAACACTAGAAAAATAACACTTGCTTTCTGTCCTGGCACCTTTTCCCAGGGAGGAATCTTCGTCCGTCTGGAAATCTGGGTTCAGAAATGGCACTGCCCCAAACCCGCACAAGGTACACACCGTCGAGCTTTGCGCCCAGGGAAAAGGTGGCAGTCTTGGGCTCTCAGGTGCTAATGATGGGGCCCAATTATATTTAGAAAAAGCACAAAGGCTTTCTGTCCTGGCACCTTTTCCCTGGGAGGAGTCTTCATTGGTCTGGAATTCTGGGTTGTAAAATGGCACTTCCTGGGACCAGCACGTGGCACGCACTGTCGTGCTTTGCGCCCAGGGAAAAGGAGGCAACCTCTGGCTCTCAGATGCCAATGACGGGCCCCCATTAACACTAGAAATGGAACAATCGCTTTCTGTCCTGGGAGCCCTTTCCCTGGGAGGAGTCGTCATCCGTCTGGAATCCTGGGTTGAACAAAGCACTTTCTCTGACCTGCACGTGGCAGGCACCATCTAGCCTTGCGCCCAGGGTATAGGAGGCAGCCTTGGGCTCTCAGGTGCCAATGATGGGGCCCGATTAACTCTAGAAATGGAACAATCGCTTTCTTTCCTGGGAGCCTCTACCCTGTGAGGAGTCTTCATCCGTCTGGAATTCAGGGCTGAAAAACGGCACTTTCGCAGACAAGAAAGAGACACGCGCCGTTGATGTTTGCGCCCACGGAAAAGGTGGCAGCCTTGAACTCTCAGGTGCCAATGATGGAGCACCATTGACCCTAGAAAAGGACAATTCGATTTCTGACCTGGCACCTTTTCCCTGGGAGGTGTCTTCGTCCGTCTGGAATTCTGGGCTGAAAAATGGCACTTCCCCGGACCCGGAAGTGGCACGCGCCGTCGACATTTGCGCCCAGGCAAAAGGTGGCAGCCTTGGGCTCTCAGGTGCCAATGATGAGGCCCCGTTAACACTAGAAAAATAACACTTGCTTTCTGTCCTGCCACCTTTTCCCAGGGAGGAATCTTCGTCCGTCTGGAAATCTGGGTTCAAAAATGGCACTGCCCCAAACCCGCACAAGGTACACACCGTCGAGCTTTGCGCCCAGGGAAAAGGGGGCAGCCTTGGGCTCTCAGCTGTCAATGATGGTGCCCCATTACCCCTACAAAAGGCACAATGGCTTTCTGTCCTGGCACCTTTTCCCAGGGAGGAATCTTCATCGGTTTGGAATTCTGCTCTGAGAATCGGCACTTTCCTGGACCCGCAAGTGGAACGCACCATTGAGTTTTGCGTCCAGGGAAAAGGTGGCAGTCTTGGGCTCTCAGGTGCCAATGATGGGGCCCCATTACCTTTACAAAAAGCACAATGGCTTTCTGTCCTGGCACCTTTTCCCTGGGAGGAGTCTTCATTGGTCTGGAATTCTGGGCTGTAAAATGGCACTTTCTGGGACCAGCACGTGGCACGCACTGTCGTGCTTAGCGCCCAGGGAAAAGGAGGCAACCTCTGGCTCTCAGATGCCAATGACGGGCCCCCATTAACACTAGAAATGGAGCAATCGCTTTCTGTCCTGGGAGCCCTTTCCCTGGGAGGAGTCATCAGCCGTCTGGAATCCTGGGCTGAACAAAGCACTTTCTCTGACCTACACGTGGCAGGCACCATCTAACTTTGCGCCCAGGGAAAAGGTGGCAGCCTTGGGCTCTCAGGTGCCAAGGATGGGGCCCCTTTAACACTAGAAAAATAACACTTGCTTTCTGTCCTGGCACCTTTTCCCAGGGAGGAATCTTCATCGGTTTGGAATTCTGTTCTGAGAATCGGCGCTTTCCTGGACCCGCAAGTGGAACGCACCATCGAGCTTTGCGTCCAGGGAAAAGGTGGCAGCCTTGGGCTCTCAGGTGCCAATGATGGGGCCCCATTACCTTTACAAAAAAAACAATGGCTTTCTCTCCTGGCACCTTTTCCCTGGGAGGACTCTTCATTGGTCTGGAATTCTGGGCTGTAAAATGGCACTTTCTGGGACCAGCACGTGGCACGCACTGTCGTGCTTTGCGCCCAGGGAAAAGGAGGCAAGGTCTGGCTCTCAGATGCCAATGACGGGCCCCCATTAACACTAGAAATGGAACAATCGCTTTCTGTCCTGGGAGCCTTTTCCCTGGGAGGAGTCGTCATCCGTCTGGAATCCTGGGCTGAACAAAGCACTTTCTCTGACCTGCACGTGGCAGGCACCATCTAGCTTTGCGCGCAGGGAAAAGGTGGCAGCCTTGGGCTCTCAGGTGCCGATGATGGGGCCTCATTACCCCTTGAAAAAGAACAATCGCTTTCTGTCCTGGCACCTTTTCCCAGGGAGGAATCTTCATTGGTCTGGAATTCTGGGCTGAAAACGGCTCTTTCCCTTACCTGCATGTGGCACGCATTGTCGAGCTTTGCGCCCAGGGAAAAGGTGGCAGCCCTGGGCTCTCAGCTGCCAATTTTGGGGCCCCATTAACCCTAGAAAAGGCACAATCGCTTTCTGTCCTGGCACCTTTTCCCTGGGACAAATCTTCGCTGGCCTGGAATTCTGGGATGAGAAACGGCACATTCCCGGACTTGCAAGTGGCACGCGCCGTCGACATTTGCACCCAGGGAAAAGGTGGCAGCCTTGGGCTCTCAGGTGCCAAAGATGAGGTCCCATTACCCCTAGAAAAGGCACAATGGCTTTCTGTCCTGACACCTTTTCCCAGAGAGGAATCGACTTCCGTCTGGAATCCTGGGCTGAAAAACGGCCCTTTCCCGGACCCGCACAGGGTATGCACCGTCGAGCTTTGCACCCAGGGAAAAGGTGGCAGTCTTGGACTCTCAGGTGCCAATGATGGGGCCCAATTAGTATTACAAAATACACAATTGCTTTGTCTCCTGGTACCTTTTCCCTCTGAGGAATCTTCATACGTCTGGAATTCTGGGCTGAAAAATGGAACTTTCCCGGACCAGCACGTGGAAGGCTCGGTCGAGCTTTGCGCCCAGGGAACAGGTGGCAGCCTTGGGCTCTCAGGTGTCAATTTTGGGGCCCCATTAACCTTTGAAAAGGCACAATTGCTTTCTGTCCTGGCATCTTTTCCCAGGGAGAAATCTTCATCGGCCTCGAATTCTGGGATGAGAAACAGCACATTCCTGGACCCGCAAGTGGCACGCACCGTCGAGCTTTGCGCTCAGGGAAAAGGTTGCAGCCTTGGGCTCTCAGGTGTCAATGATGGAGCCCCATTAACCCTAGAAAAGGAACAATCGCTTTCTGTCCTGACACCTTTTCCCAGGGAGGAATCTTCATCGGTCTGGAATTCTGGAATGAGAAAGGGCAATTTCCCGGACCCTCACGTAGCACGCATGGTCGAGCTTTGCGCCCAAGGTATAGGAGGCAACCTTGGGCTCTCAGGTGTCACTGATGGAGCCCGATTAACCCTAGAAATGGAACAATCGCTTTCTTTCCTGGGAGCCTCTTCCCTGTGAGGAGTCTTCATCCGTCTGGAATTGAGGGCTGAAAAACGGCACTTTCCCGGACAAGAAAGTGGTACGTGCCGTTGATGTTTGCGCCCACGGAAAAGGTGGCAGCCTTGAACTCTGAGGTGCCAATGATGGGGCACCATTGACCCTAGAAAAGGACAATTCGATTTCTGACCTGGCACCTTTTCCCTGGGAGGTGTCTTCGTCCGTCTGGAATTCTGGGCTGAAAAATGGCACTTCCCCGGACCCGCAAGTGGCATGCGCCATCGACATTTGCGCCCAGGCAAAAGGTGGCAGCCTTGGGCTCTCAGCTGCCAATGATGGGGCCCCGTTAACACTAGAAAAAAACCACTTGCTTTCTGTCCTGGCACCTTTTCCCAGGGAGGAATCTTCATCTGTTTGGATTTCTGGTCTGAGAATCGGCACTTTCCTGGACCCGCAAGTGGAACGCACCATCGAGCTTTGCGTCCAGGGAAAAGGTGGCAGCCTTTTGCTCTCAGGTGCCAATGATGGGGCCCCATTACCTTTACAAAAAACACAATGGCTTTCTGTCCTGGCACCTTTTCTCTGGGAGGACTCTTCATTGGTCTGGAATTCTGGGCTGTAAAATTGCACTTTCTGGGACCAGCACGTGGCACGCACTGTCGTGCTTTGCGCCCAGGGAAAAGGAGGCAAGGTCTGGCTCTCAGATGCCAATGACGGGCCCCCATTAACACTAGAAATGGAACAATCGCTTTCTGTCCTGGGAGCCTTTTCCCTGGGAGGAGTCGTCATCCGTCTGGAATCCTGGGCTGAACAAAGCACTTTCTCTGACCTGCACGTGGCAGGCACCATCGACATTTGCGCCCAGGCAAAAGGTGGCAGCCTTGGGCTCTCAGGTGCCAATGATGGGGCCCCATTACCCCTAGAAAAAGAACAATCGCTTTCTGTCCTGGCACCTTTTCCCAGGGAGGAATCTTCATTGGTCTGGAATTCTGGGCTGAAAACGGCTCTTTCCCTTAACTGCATGTGGCACGCACCGTCGAGCTTTGCGCCCAGGGAAAAGGTGGCAGCCCTGGGCTCTCAGCTGCCAATTTTGGGGCCCCATTAACCCTAGAAAAGGCACAATCGCTTTCTGTCCTGGCACCTTTTCCCTGGGAGAAATCTTCGCTGGCCTGGAATTCTGGGATGAGAAACGGCACATTCCCGGACTTGCAAGTGGCACGCGCCGTCGACATTTGCGCCCAGGGAAAAGGTGGCAGCCTTGGGCTCTCAGGTGCCAAAGATGAGGTCCCATTAACCCTAGAAAAGGCACAACGGCTTTCTGTCCTGACACCTTTTCCCAGAGAGGAATCGACTTCCGTCTGGAATCCTGGGCTGAAAAACGGCCCTTTCCCGGACCGGCACAGGGTATGCACCGTCGAGCTTTGCACCCAGGGAAAAGGTGGCAGCCTTGGACTCTCAGGTGCAAATGATGGAGCCCAATTAGCATTACAAAATACACAATGGCTTTGTCTCCTGGTACCTTTTCCCTCTGAGGAATCTTCATAGGTCTGGAATTCTGGGCTGAAAAATGAAACTTTCCCGGACCCGCACGTGGAACGCTCCGTCGAGCTTTGCGCCCAGGGAAAAGGTGGCAGCCCTGGGCTCTCAGGTGTCAGTTTTGGGGCTCCATTAACCCTAGAAAAGGCACAATTGCTTTCTGTCCAGGCACCTTTTCCCTGGGAGAAATCTTCATCGGCCTCGAATTCTGGGATGAGAAACAGCACATTCCTTGACCCGTAAGTGACACGCACCGTTGAGCTTTGCGCTCAGGGAAAAGGTTGCAGCCTTGGGCTCTCAGGTGTCAATGATGGAGCCCCATTAACCCTAGAGAAGAAACAATTGCTTTCTGTCCTGACACCTTTTCCCAGGGAGGAATCTTCATTGGTCTGGAATTCTGGAATGAGAAACGGCAATTTCCCGGACCCTCACGTAGCACGCATGGTCGAGCTTTGCACCCAGGGTATAGGAGGCAACCTTGGGCTCTCAGGTGCTAATGATGGAGCCCAATTAGCATCACAAAATACACAATGGCTTTGTCTCCTGGTACCTTTTCCCTCTGAGGAATCTTCATAGGTCTGGAATTCTGGGCTGAAAAACGACCCTTTCCCGGACTCGCACAGGGTATGCACCGTCGAGCTTTGCACCCAGGGAAAAGGTGGCAGCCTTGGCCTCTCAGGTGCCAATGATGGGGCCCAATTAGCATTACAAAATACACAATGGCTTTGCCTCCTGGTACCTTTTCCCTCTGAGGAATCTTCATAGGTCTGGAATTCTGGGCTGAAAAATGGCACTTTCCCGGACCCGCACGTGGAACGCTCCGTCGAGCTTTGCGCCCAGGGAAAAGGTGGCAGCCTTGGGCTCTCAGGTGTCAATTTTGGGGCCCCATTAACCCTAGAAAAGGCACAATTGCTTTCTGTCCAGGCACCTTTTCCCTGGGAGAAATCTTCATCGGCCTCGAATTCTGGGATGAGAAACAGCACATTCCTGGACCCGCAAGTGGCACGCACCGTCGAGCTTTGCGCTCAGGGAAAAGGTTGCAGCCTTCGGCTCTCAGGTGTCAATGATGGAGCCCCATTAACCCTAGAGAAGAAACAATTGCTTTCTGTCCTGACACCTTTTCCCAGGGAGGAATCTTCATCGGTCTGGAATTCTGGAATGAGAAAGGGCAATTTCCCGGACCCTCACGTAGCACGCATGGTCGAGCTTTGCGCCCAGGGTATAGGAGGCAACCTTGGGCTCTCAGGTGCCAATGATGGAGCCCGATTAACCCTAGAAATGGAACAATCGCTTTCTTTCCTGGGAGCCTCTTCCCTGTGAGGAGTCTTCATCCGTCTGGAATTGAGGGCTGAAAAACGGCACTTGCCCGGACCCGCAAGTGGCACGCGCCGTCGACATTTGCGCCCAGGCAAAAGGTGGCAGCCTTGGGCTCTCAGGTGCCAATGATGGGGCCCCGTTAACACTAGAAAAATAACACTTGCTTTCTGTCCTGGCACCTTTTCCCAGGGAGGAATCTTCGTTCTTCTGGAAATCTGGGTTCAAAAATGGCACTGCCCCAAACCCGCACAAGGTACACACCGTCGAGCTTTGCGCCCAGGGAAAAGGGGGCAGCCTTGGGCTCTCAGCTGCCAATGATGGTGCCCCATTACCCCTACAAAAGGCACAATGGCTTTCTGTCCTGGCACCTTTTCCCAGGGAGGAATCTTCATCGGTTTGGAATTCTGCTCTGAGAATCGGCACTTTCCTGGACCCGCAAGTGGAACGCACCATCGAGCTTTGCGTCCAGGGAAAAGGTGGCAGTCTTGGGCTCTCAGGTGCCAATGATGGGGCCCCATTACCTTTACAAAAAACACAATGTTTTTCTGTCCTGGCACCTTTTCCCTGGGAGGAGTCTTCATTGGTCTGGAATTCTGGGCTGTAAAATGGCACTTTCTGGGACCAGCACGTGACACGCACTGTCGTCCTTTGCGCCCAGGGAAAAGGAGGCAAGGTCTGGCTCTCAGATGCCAATGACGGGCCCCCATTAACACTAGAAATGGAACAATCGCTTTCTGTCCTGGGAGCCTTTTCCCTGGGAGGAGTCGACATCCGTCTGGAATCCTGGGCTGAACAAAGCACTTTCTCTGACCTCCACGTGGCAGGAACCATCTAGTTTTGTGCCCAGGGATAAGGTGGCAGCCTTGGGCTCTCAGGTGCCAATGATGGGGCCCGATTAACCCTAGAAATGGAACAATCGCTTTCTTTCCTGGGAGCCTCTTCCCTGTGAGGAGTCTTCATCTTTCTGGATTTGAGGGCTGGAAAACGGCACTTTCCCAGACAAGAAAGTGGTACGCGCCGTTGATGTTTGCGCCCACCGAAAAGGTGGCAGCCTTGAACTCTCCGGTGCCAATGATGGGGCACCATTGACCCTAGAAAAGGACAATTCGATTTCTGACCTGGCACCTTTTCCCTGGGAGGTGTCTTCGTCCGTCTGGAATTCTGGGCTGAAAAATGGCACTTCCCCGGACCCGCAAGTGGCACGCGCCGTCGACATTTGCGCCCAGGCAAAAGGTGGCAGCCTTGGGCTCTCAGGTGCCAATGATGGGGCCCCGTTAACACTAGAAAAATAACACTTGCTTTCTGTCCTGGCACCTTTTCCCAGGGAGGAATCGTCGTCCGTCTGGAAATCTGGGTTCAAAAATGGCACTGCCCCAAACCCGCACAAGGTACACACCGTCGAGCTTTGCGCCCAGGGAAAAGGGGGCAGCCTTGGGCTCTCAGGTGCCAATGATGGGGCCCCGTTACCCCTACAAAAGGCAGAATGGCTTTCTGTCCTGGCACCTTTTCCCAGGGAGGAATCTTCATCGGTTTGGAATTCTGCTCTGAGAATCGGCGCTTTCCTGGAGCCGCAAGTGGAACGCACCATCGAGCTTTGCGTCCAGGGAAAAGGTGGCAGTCTTGGGCTCTCAGGTGCCAATGATGGGGCCCCATTACCTTTACAAAAAACACAATGGCTTTCTGTCCTGGCACCTTTTCCCTGGGAGGAGTCTTCATTGGTCTGGAATTCTGGGCTGTAAAATGGCACTTTCTGGGACCAGCACGTGGCACGCACTGTCGTGCTTTGCGCCCAGGGAAAAGGAGGCAACCTCTGGCTCTCAGATGCCAATGACGGGCCCCCATTAACACTAGAAATGGAACAATCGCTTTCTGTCCTGGGAGCACTTTCCCTGGGAGGAGTCGTCATCCGTCTGGAATCCTGGGCTGAACAAAGCACTTTCTCTGACCTGCACGTGGCAGGCACCATCTAGCTTTGCGCCCAGGGAAGAGGTGAGAGCCTTGGGCTCTCAGGTGCCAATGATGGGTCCTCGTTAACACTAGATAAATAACACTTGCTTTCTGTCCTGGCACCTTTTCCCTGGGAGGAATTTTCGTCCGTCTGGAATTCTGGACTGAAAAACGGCACTTCCCCGGACCTGCAAGTGGAACGCACCGTCGAGCTTTGTGCCCAGGCAAAAGGTGGCAGCCTTGGGCTCTCAGGTGCCAATGATGGGGCCTCATTACCCCTAGAAAAAGAACAATCGCTTTCTGTCCTGGCACCTTTTTCCCAGGGAGGAATCTTCATTGGTCTGGAATTCTGGGCTGAAAACGGCTCTTTCCCTTACCCGCATGTGGCACGCACCGTCGAGCTTTGCGCCCAGGGAAAAGGTGGCAGCCCTGGGCTCTCAGCTGCCAATTTTGGGGCCCCATTAACCCTAGAAAAGGCACAACGGCTTTCTGTCCTGGCACCTTTTCCCAGGGAGAAATCTTCGCTGGCCTGGAATTCTGGGATGAGAAACGGCACATTCCCGGACTTGCAAGTGGCACGCGCCGTCGACATTTGCGCCCAGGGAAAAGGTGGCAGCCTTGGGCTCTCAGGTGCCAAAGATGGGGCCCCATTACCCCTAGAAAAGGCACAATGTCTTTCTGTCATGACACCTTTTCCCAGAGAGGAATCGACTTCCGTCTGGAATCCTGGGCTGAAAAACGGCCCTTTCCCGGACTCGCACAGGGTATGCACCGTCGAGCTTTGCACCCAGGGAAAAGGTGGCAGCCCCGGGCTCTCAGGTGCCAATGATGGGGCCCAATTAGCATTACAAAATACACAATGGCTTTGTCTCCTGGTACCTTTTCCCTCTGAGGAATCTTCATAGGTCTGGAATTCTGGGCTGTACAATGGCACTTTCCCGGACCGGCACGTGGAACGCTCCGTCGAGCTTTGCGCCCAGGGAAAAGGTGGCAGCCTTGGGCTCTCAGGTGTCAGTTTTGGGGCCCCATTAACCCTAGAAAAGGCACAATTGCTTTCTGTCCAGGCACCTTTTCCCTGGGAGAAATCTTCATCGGCCTCGAATTCTGGGATGAGAAACAGCACATTCCTGGACCCGCAAGTGGCACGCACCGTCGAGCTTTGCGCTCAGGGAAAAGGTTGCAGCCTTCGGCTCTCAGGTGTCAATGATGGAGCCCCATTAACCCTAGAAAAGGAACAATCGCTTTCTGTCCTGAAACCTTTTCCCAGGGAGGAATCTTCATTGGTCTGGAATTCTGGAATGAGAAACGGCAATTTCCAGGACCCTCACGTAGCACGCATTGTCGAGCTTTGCGCCCAGGGTATAGGAGGCAACCTTGGGCTCTCAGGTGCCAATGATGGAGCCCGATTAACCCTAGAAATGGAACAATCGCTTTCTTTCCTGGGAGCCTCTTCCCTGTGAGGAGTCTTCATCCGTCTGGAATTGAGGGCTGAAAAATGGCACTTTCCCAGACAAGAAAGTGGTACGCGCTGTTGATGTTTGCGCCCACGGAAATGGTGGCAGCCTTGAAGTCTGAGGTGCCAATGATGGGGCACCATTGACCCTAGAAAAGGACAATTCGATTTCTGACCTGGCACCTTTTCCCTGGGAGGTGTCTTCGTCCGTCTGGAATTCTGGGCTGAAAAATGGCACTTCCCCGGACCCGCAAGTGGCACGCGCCGTCGACATTTGAGCCCAGGCAAAAGGTGGCAGCTTTGGGCTCTCAGGTGCCAATGATGGGGCCCCGTTAACACTAGAAAAATAACACTTGCTTTCTGTCCTGGCACCTTTTCCCAGGGAGGAATCTTCGTCCGTGTGGAATTCTGGGTTCAAAAATGGCACTGCCCCAAACCTGCACAAGGTACACACCCTCGAGCTTTGCGCCCAGGGAAATGGGGGCAGCCTTGGGCTCTCAGGTGCCAATGATGGTGCCCCATTACCCCTACAAAAGGTACAATGGCTTTCTGTCCTGACACCTTTTCCCAGGGAGGAATCTTCATCGGTCTGGAATTCTGGAATGAGAAAGGGCAATTTCCCGGACCCTCACGTAGCACGCATGGTCGAGCTTTGCGCCCAGGGTATAGGAGGCAACCTTGGGCTCTCAGGTGCCAATGATGGAGCCCGATTAACCCTAGAAATGGAACAATCGCTTTCTTTCCTGGGAGCCTCTTCCCTGTGAGGAGTCTTCATCTGTCTGGAATTGAGGGCTGGAAAACGGCACTTTCACGGACAAGAAAGTGGTACGTGCCGTTGATGTTTGCGCCCACCGAAAAGGTGGCAGCCTTGAACTCTGAGGTGCCAATGATGGGGCACCATTGACCCTAGAAAAGGACAATTCGCTTTCTGTCCTGGCACCTTTTCCCTGGGAGGTGTCTTCGTCCGTCTGGAATTCTGGGCTGAAAAATGGCACTTCCCCGGACCCGCAAGTGGCACGCGCCGTCGACATTTGCGCCCAGGCAAAAGGTGGCAGTGTTGGGCTCTCAGGTGCCAATGATGGGGCCCCGTTAACACTAGAAAAATAACACTTGCTTTCTGTCCTGGCACCTTTTCCCAGGGAGGAATTGTCGTCCGTCTGGAAATCTGGGTTCAAAAATGGCACTGCCCCAAACCCGCACAAGGTACACACCGTCGAGCTTTGCGCCCAGGGAAAAGGGGGCAGCCTTGGGCTCACAGGTGCCAATGATGGTGCCCCATTACCCCTACAAAAGGCAGAATGGCTTTCTGTCCTGGCACCTTTTCCCAGGGAGGAATCTTCATCGGTTTGGAATTCTGCTCTGAGAATCGGCACTTTCCTGGAGCCGCAAGTGGAACGCACCATCGAGCTTTGCACCCAGGGAAAAGGTGGCAGTCTTGGGCTCTCAGGTGCCAATGATGGGGCCCCATTACCTTTACAAAAAACACAATGGTTTCTGTCCTGGCACCTTTTCCCTGGGAGGAGTCTTCATTGGTCTGGAATTCTGGGCTGTAAAATGGCACTTTCTGGGACCAGCATGTGGCACGCACCGTCGAGCCTTGCGCTCAGGGAAAAGGTTGCAGCCTTCGGCTCTCAGGTGTCAATGACGGGTCCCCATTAACACTAGAAAAGGAACAATCCCTTTCTGTCCTGACACCTTTTCCCAGGGAAAAATCTTCATCGGTCTGGAATTCTGGAATGAGAAACGGCAATTTCCCGGACCCTCACGTAGCACGCATGGTCGAGCTTTGCGCCCAGGGTATAGGAGGCAACCTTGGGCTCTCAGGTGCCAATGATGGGGCCCGATTAACCCTAGAAATGGAACAATCGCTTTCTGTCCTGGGAGCCTCTTCCCTGTGAGGAGTCTTCATCCGTCTGGAATTCAGAGCTGAAAAACGGCACTTTCCCGGACAAGAAAGTGTTACGTGCCGTTGATGTTTGCGCATACGGAAAAGGTGGCAGCCTTGAAGTCTGAGGTGCCAATGATGGGGCACCATTGACCCTAGGAAAGGACAATTCGATTTCTGACCTGGCACCTTTTCCCTGGGAGGTGTCTTCGTCCGTCTGGAATTCTGGGCTGAAAAATGGCACGTCCCCGAACACGCAAGTGGCACGCGCCGTCGACATTTGCGCCCAGGGAAAAGGTGGCAACCTTGGGCTCTCAGGTGCCAATGGTGGGGCCCCGTTAACACTAGAAAAATAACACTTGCTTTCTGTCCTGGCACCTTTTCCCAGGGAGGAATCTTGGTCCGTCTGGAAATCTGGGTTCAAAAATGGCACTGCCCCAAACCCGCACAAGGTACACACCGTCAACATTTGCGCCCAGGGAAAAGGTGGCAGCCTTGGGCTCTCAGGTGCCAATGATGGTGCCCCATTACCCCTACAAAAGGTACAATGGCTTTCTGTCCTGACACCTTTTCCCAGGGAGGAATCTTCATCGGTCTGGAATTCTGGAATGAGAAAGGGCAATTTCCCGGACCCTCACGTAGCACGCATGGTCGAGCTTTGCGCCCAGGGTATAGGAGGCAACCTTGGGCTCTCAGGTGCCAATGATGGAGCCCGATTAACCCTAGAAATGGAACAATCGCTTTCTTTCCTGGGAGCCTCTTCCCTGTGAGGAGTCTTCATCTGTCTGGAATTGAGGGCTGGAAAACGGCACTTTCACGGACAAGAAAGTGGTACGTGCCGTTGATGTTTGCGCCCACCGAAAAGGTGGCAGCCTTGAACTCTGAGGTGCCAATGATGGGGCACCATTGACCCTAGAAAAGGACAATTCGCTTTCTGTCCTGGCACCTTTTCCCTGGGAGGTGTCTTCGTCCGTCTGGAATTCTGGGCTGAAAAATGGCACTTCCCCGGACCCGCAAGTGGCACGCGCCGTCGACATTTGCGCCCAGGCAAAAGGTGGCAGTGTTGGGCTCTCAGGTGCCAATGATGGGGCCCCGTTAACACTAGAAAAATAACACTTGCTTTCTGTCCTGGCACCTTTTCCCAGGGAGGAATCGTCGTCCGTCTGGAAATCTGGGTTCAAAAATGGCACTGCCCCAAACCCGCACAAGGTACACACCGTCGAGCTTTGCGCCCAGGGAAAAGGGGGCAGCCTTGGGCTCACAGGTGCCAATGATGGTGCCCCATTACCCCTACAAAAGGCAGAATGGCTTTCTGTCCTGGCACCTTTTCCCAGGGAGGAATCTTCATCGGTTTGGAATTCTGCTCTGAGAATCGGCACTTTCCTGGAGCCGCAAGTGGAACGCACCATCGAGCTTTGCACCCAGGGAAAAGGTGGCAGTCTTGGGCTCTCAGGTGCCAATGATGGGGCCCCATTACCTTTACAAAAAACACAATGGTTTCTGTCCTGGCACCTTTTCCCTGGGAGGAGTCTTCATTGGTCTGGAATTCTGGGCTGTAAAATGGCACTTTCTGGGACCAGCATGTGGCACGCACCGTCGAGCCTTGCGCTCAGGGAAAAGGTTGCAGCCTTCGGCTCTCAGGTGTCAATGACGGGCCCCCATTAACACTAGAAAAGGAACAATCCCTTTCTGTCCTGACACCTTTTCCCAGGGAAAAATCTTCATCGGTCTGGAATTCTGGAATGAGAAACGGCAATTTCCCGGACCCTCACGTAGCACGCATGGTCGAGCTTTGCGCCCAGGGTATAGGAGGCAACCTTGGGCTCTCAGGTGCCAATGATGGGGCCCGATTAACCCTAGAAATGGAACAATCGCTTTCTGTCCTGGGAGCCTCTTCCCTGTGAGGAGTCTTCATCCGTCTGGAATTCAGAGCTGAAAAACGGCACTTTCCCGGACAAGAAAGTGTTACGTGCCGTTGATGTTTGCGCATACGGAAAAGGTGGCAGCCTTGAAGTCTGAGGTGCCAATGATGGGGCACCATTGACCCTAGGAAAGGACAATTCGATTTCTGACCTGGCACCTTTTCCCTGGGAGGTGTCTTCGTCCGTCTGGAATTCTGGGCTGAAAAATGGCACGTCCCCGAACACGCAAGTGGCACGCGCCGTCGACATTTGCGCCCAGGGAAAAGGTGGCAACCTTGGGCTCTCAGGTGCCAATGGTGGGGCCCCGTTAACACTAGAAAAATAACATTTGCTTTCTGTCCTGGCACCTTTTCCCAGGGAGGAATCTTGGTCCGTCTGGAAATCTGGGTTCAAAAATGGCACTGCCCCAAACCCGCACAAGGTACACACCGTCAACATTTGCGCCCAGGGAAAAGGTGGCAGCCTTGGGCTCTCAGGTGCCAATGATGGTGCCCCATTACCCCTACAAAAGGCACAATGGCTTTCTGTCCTGGCACCTTTTCCCAGGGAGGAATCTCCATCGGTTTGGAATTCTGGTCTGAGAATCGGCACTTTCCTGGACCCGCAAGTGGAACGCACCGTCGAGCTTTGCGTCCAGGGAAAAGGGGGCAGCCTTGGGCTCTCAGATGCCAATGATGGTGCCCCATTACCCCTACAAAAGGCACAATGGCTTTCTGTTCTGGCACCTTTTCCCAGGGAGGAATCTTCATCGGTTTGGAATTCTGGTCTGAGAATCGGCACTTTCCTGGACCCGCAAGTGGAACGCACCATCGAGCTTTGCGTCCAGGGAAAAGGTGGCAGCCTTGGGCTCTCAGGTGCCAATGATGGGGCCCCATTACCTTTACAAAAAGCACAATGGCTTTCTGTCCTGGCACCTTTTCCCTGGGAGGAGTCTTCATTGGTCTGGAATTCTGGGCTGTAAAATGGCACTTTCTGGGACCAGCATGTGGCACGCACTGTCATGCTTTGCGCCCAGGGAAAAGGAGGCAACCTCTGGCTCTCAGATGCCAATGACGGGCCCCCATTAACACTAGAAATGGAACAATCGCTTTCTGTCCTGGGAGCACTTTTCCTGGGAGGAGTCGTCATCCGTCTGGAATCCTGGGCTGAACAAAGCACTTTCTCTGACCTGCACGTGGCAGGCACCATCTAGCTTTGCGCCCAGGGAAGAGGTGAGAGCCTTGGGCTCTCAGGTGCCAATGATGGGTCCTCGTTAACACTAGATAAATAACACTTGCTTTCTGTCCTGGCACCTTTTCCCTGGGAGGAATTTTCGTCCGTCTGGAATTCTGGACTGAAAAACGGCACTTCCCCGGACCTGCAAGTGGAACGCACCGTCGAGCTTTGTGCCCAGGCAAAAGGTGGCAGCCTTGGGCTCTCAGGTGCCAATGATGGGGCCCCATTACCCCTAGAAAAAGAACAATCGCTTTCTGTCCTGGCACCTTTTCCCAGGGAGGAATCTTCATTGGTCTGGAATTCTGGGCTGAAAAGGGCTCTTTCCCTTACCCGCATGTGGCACGCACCGTCGAGCTTTGCGCCCAGGGAAAAGGTGGCAGCCCTGGGCTCTCAGCTGCCAATTTTGGGGCCCCATTAACCCTAGAAAAGGCACAATGGCTTTCTGTCCTGGCACCTTTTCCCAGGGAGAAATCTTCGCTGGCCTGGAATTCTGGGATGAGAAACGGCACATTCCCGGACTTGCAAGTGGCACGCGCCGTCGACATTTGCGCCCAGGGAAAAGGTGGCAGCCTTGGGCTCTCAGGTGCCAAAGATGGGGCCTCATTACCCCTAGAAAAGGCACAATGGCTTTCTGTCATGACACCTTTTCCCAGAGAGGAATCGACTTCCGTCTGGAATCCTGGGCTGAAAAACGGCCCTTTCCCGGACCCGCACAGGGTATGCACCGTCGAGCTTTGCACCCAGGGAAAAGGTGGCAGCCCCGGGCTCTCAGGTGCCAATGATGGGGTCCAATTAGCATTACAAAATACACAATGGCTTTGTCTCCTGGTACCTTTTCCCTCTGAGGAATCTTCATAGGTCTGGAATTCTGGGCTGTACAATGGCACTTTCCCGGACCGGCACGTGGAACGCTCCGTCGAGCTTTGCGCCCAGGGAAAAGGTGGCAGCCTTTGGCTCTCAGGTGTCAGTTTTGGGGCCCCATTAACCCTAGAAAAGGCACAATTGCTTTCTGTCCTGGCACCTTTTCCCAGGGAGGAATCTTCATCGGCCTCGAATTCTGGGATGAGAAACAGCACATTCCTGGACCCGCAAGTGGCACGCACCGTCGAGCTTTGCGCTCAGGGAAAAGGTTGCAGCCTTCGGCTCTCAGGTGTCATTGATGGAGCCCCATTATCCCTAGAAAAGGAACAATCGCTTTCTGTCCTGACACCTTTTCCCAGGGAGGAATCTTCATCGGTCTGGAATTCTGGAATGAGAAATGGCAATTTCCCGGACCCTCACGTAGCACGCATGGTTGAGTTTTGCGCCCAGGGTATAGGAGGCAACCTTGGGCTCTCAGGTGCCAATGATGGGGCCCGATTAACCCTAGAAATGGAACAATCGCTTTCTTTCCTGGGAGCCTCTTCCCTGTGAGGAGTCTTCATCCGTCTGGAATTGAGGGCTGAAAAACGGCACTTTCCCGGACAAGAAAGTGGTACGCGCCGTTGATGTTTGCGCCCACGGAAAAGGTGGCAGCCTTGAACTCTCAGGTGCCACTGATGGGGCACCATTGACCCTAGAAAAGGACAATTCGATTTCTGACCTGACACCTTTTCCCAGGGAGGAATCTTTGTCCGTCTGGAAATCTGGGTTCAAAATGGCACTGCCCCAAACCCGCACAAGGTACACACAGTCGAGCTTTGCGCCCAGGGAAAAGGGGGCAGCCTTGGGCTCTCAGCTGCCAATGATGGTGCCCCATTACTCCTAGAAAAGGAGAAATCGATTCCTGTCCTCGCACCTTTTCCCTGGGGGGAATCTTCATCGGTCTAGAATTCTGGAATGGGAAACGGCAATTTCCCGGACCCTCACGTAGCACGCAATGTCGAGCTTTGCATCCAGGTTAAAGGAGGGAAACCTGGGCTCTCAGGTGCCAATGATGGGGCCCGATTAACCCTAGAAATGGAACAATCGCTTTCTGTCCTGGCAGCTTTTCCCTGGGTGGAATCTTCATCCGTCTAGAATTCTGTGCTAAAAAATGGCACTTTCCCAGACAAGAAAGTGACACGCACCCTCGACATTTGCGCCCAGGGAAAAGGTGGCAGCCTTGGGCTCTCAGGTGCCAAGGATTGGGCCCCATTAACACTAGAAAAGTAACACTTGCTTTCTGTCCTGGCACCTTTTCCCAGGGAGGAATCTTCGTCCGTCTGGAAATCTGGCTTCAAAAATGGAACTACCCGAAACCCGCACAAGGTACCCACAGTCGAGCTTTGCGCCCAGGGAAAAGGGGGCAGCCTTGGGCTCTCAGGTGCCAATGATGGTGCCCCATTATTCCTACAAAAGGCACAATGGCTTTCTGTCCTGACACCTTTTCCCAGGGAGGAATCTTCATCGGTTTGGAATTCTGGTCTGAGAATCGGCACTTTCCTGGACCCGCAAGTGGAACCCACCATCGAGCTTGGCGTCCAGGGAAAAGGTGGCAGCCTTGTGCTCTCAGCTGCCAATGATCGTGCCCCATTACCCCTACATAAGGCACAATGGCTTTCTGTCCTGGCACCTTTTCCCAGGGAGGAATCTTCATCGGTTTGGAATTCTGGTCTGAGAATCGGCACTTTCCTGGACCCGCAAGTTGAACGCATGGTCGAGCTTTGCGTCCAGGGAAAAGGTGGCAGTCTTGGGCTCTCAGGTGCCAATGATGGGGCCCCATTACCTTTACAAAAAGCACAATGGCTTTCTGTCCTGGCACCTTTTCCCTGGGAGGAGTCTTCATTGGTCTGGAATTCTGGGCTGTAAAATGGCACTTTCTGGGACCAGCACGTGGCACGCACTGTCGTGCTTTGCGCCCAGGGAAAAGGCGGCAACCTCTGGCTCTCAGATGCCAATGACGGGCCCCCATTAACACTAGAAATGGAACAATCGCTTTCTGTCCTGGGAGCCCTTTCCCTGGGAGGAGTCGTCATCCGTCTGGAATCCTGGGCTGAACAAAGCACTTTCTCTGACCTGCATGTGGCAGGCACCATCAAGCTTTGTGCCCAGGCAAAAGGTGGCAGCCTTGGGCTCTCAGGTGCCAAGGATTGGGCCCCATTAACACTAGAAAAGTAACACTTGCTTTCTGTCCTGGCACCTTTTCCCAGGGAGGAATCTTCGTCCGTCTGGAAATCTGGCTTCAAAAATGGAACTACCCGAAACCCGCACAAGGTACCCACAGTCGAGCTTTGCGCCCAGGGAAAAGGGGGCAGCCTTGGGCTCTCAGGTGCCAATGATGGTGCCCCATTATTCCTACAAAAGGCACAATGGCTTTCTGTCCTGACACCTTTTCCCAGGGAGGAATCTTCATCGGTTTGGAATTCTGGTCTGAGAATCGGCACTTTCCTGGACCCGCAAGTGGAACCCACCATCGAGCTTGGCGTCCAGGGAAAAGGTGGCAGCCTTGTGCTCTCAGCTGCCAATGATCGTGCCCCATTACCCCTACATAAGGCACAATGGCTTTCTGTCCTGGCACCTTTTCCCAGGGAGGAATCTTCATCGGTTTGGAATTCTGGTCTGAGAATCGGCACTTTCCTGGACCCGCAAGTTGAACGCATGGTCGAGCTTTGCGTCCAGGGAAAAGGTGGCAGTCTTGGGCTCTCAGGTGCCAATGATGGGGCCCCATTACCTTTACAAAAAGCACAATGGCTTTCTGTCCTGGCACCTTTTCCCTGGGAGGAGTCTTCATTGGTCTGGAATTCTGGGCTGTAAAATGGCACTTTCTGGGACCAGCACGTGGCACGCACTGTCGTGCTTTGCGCCCAGGGAAAAGGCGGCAACCTCTGGCTCTCAGATGCCAATGACGGGCCCCCATTAACACTAGAAATGGAACAATCGCTTTCTGTCCTGGGAGCCCTTTCCCTGGGAGGAGTCGTCATCCGTCTGGAATCCTGGGCTGAACAAAGCACTTTCTCTGACCTGCATGTGGCAGGCACCATCAAGCTTTGTGCCCAGGCAAAAGGTGGCAGCCTTGGGCTCTCAGGTGCCAATGATGGGTCCCTGTTAACACTAGAAAAATAACATTTTCTTTCTGTCCTGGCACCTTTTCCCAGGGAGGAATCTTCGTCCGTCTGGAAATCTGGGTTCAAAAATGGCACTGCCCAAACCCGCACAAGGTACACACCATCGAGCTTTGCGCCCAGGGAAAAGGGGGCAGCCTTGAGCTCTCAGGTGCCAATGATGGTGCCCCATTACCCCTACAAAAGGCAGAATGGCTTTCTGTCCTGGCACCTTTTCCCAGGGAGGAATCTTCATCGGTTTGGAATTCTGGTCTGAGAATCGGCACTTTCCTGGACCCGCAAGTGGAACGCACCATCGAGCTTTGCACCCAGGGAAAAGGTGGCAGCCTTGGGCTCTCAGGTGCCAATGATGGGGCCCCATTACCTTTACAAAAAGCACAATGGCTTTCTGTCCTGGCACCTTTTCCCTGGGAGGAGTCTTCATTGGTCTGGAATTCTGGGCTGTAAAATGGCACTTTCTGGGACCAGCATGTGGCACGCACTGTCATGCTTTGCGCCCAGGGAAAAGGAGGCAACCTCTGGCTCTCAGATGCCAATGACGGGCCCCCATTAACACTAGAAATGGAACAATTGCTTTCTGTCCTGGGAGCCTTTTCCCTGGGAGGAGTCGTCATCCGTCTGGAATCCTGGGCTGAACAAAGCACTTTCTCTGACCTGCACGTGGCAGGCACCATCTTGCTTTGCGCCAGGGTAAAGGTGGCAGCCTTGGGCTCTCAGGTGCCAATGATGGAGCCCCATTACCCCTAGAAAAAGAACACTTGCTTTCTGTCCTGGCACCTTTTCCCTGGGAGGAATCTTCATTGGTCTGGAATTCTGGGCTGAAAAGGGCTCTTTCCCTTACGCGCATGTGGCACGCACCATCGAGCTTTGCACCCAGGGAAAAGGTGGCAGCCCTGGGCTCTCAGCTGCCAATTTTTGGGCCCCATTAACCCTAGAAAAGGCACAATGGCTTTCTGTCCTGGCACCTTTTCCCAGGGAGAAATCTTCGCTGGCCTGGAATTCTGGGATGAGAAACGGCACATTCCCGGACTTGCAAGTGGCACGCGCCATCGACATTTGCGCCCAGGGAAAAGGTGGCAGCCTTGGGCTCTCAGGTGCCAAAGATGGGGCCCCATTACCCCTAGAAAAGGCACAATGGCTTTCTGTCATGACACCTTTTCCCAGAGAGGAATCGACTTCCGTCTGGAATCCTGGGCTGAAAAACGGCCCTTTCCCGGACCCGCACAGGGTATGCACCGTCGAGCTTTGCACCCAGGGAAAAGGTGGCAGCCCCGGGCTCTCAGGTGCCAATGATGGGGCCCAATTAGCATTACAAAATACACAATGGCTTTGTCTCCTGGTACCTTTTCCCTCTGAGGAATCTTCATAGGTCTGGAATTCTGGGCTGTACAATGGCACTTTCCCGGACCGGCACGTGGAACGCTCCGTCGAGCTTTGCGCCCAGGGAAAAGGTGGCAGCCTTGGGCTCTCAGGTGTCAGTTTTGGGGCCCCATTAACCCTAGAAAAGGCACAATTGCTTTCTGTCCAGGCACCTTTTCCCTGGGAGAAATCTTCATCGGCCTCGATTTCTGGGATGAGAAACAGCACATTCCTGGACCCGCAAGTGGCACGCACCGTCGAGCTTTGCGCTCAGGGAAAAGGTTGCAGCCTTCGGCTCTCAGGTGCAAATGATGGGTCCCCATTACTCCTAGAAAAGGAGAAATCCATTCCTGTCCTGACACCTTTTCCCAGGGAGGAATCTTCATCAGTCTGGAATTCTGGAATGAGAAACGGCAATTTCCCGGACCCTCACGTAGCACGCATGGTCGAGCTTTGCGCCCAGGGTATAGGAGGCAACTTGGGCTCTCAGGTGCCAATGATGGAGCCCGATTAACCCTAGAAATGGAACAATCGCTTTCTTTCCTGGGAGCCTCTTCCCTGTGAGGAGTCTTCATCCGTCTGGAATTGAGGGCTGAAAAATGGCACTTTCCCAGACAAGAAAGTGGTACGCGCCGTTGATGTTTGCGCCCACAGAAAAGGTGGCAGCCTTGAACTCTCAGGTGCCACTGATGGGGCATCATTGACCCTAGAAAAGGACAATTCGATTTCTGACCTGGCACCTTTTCCCTGGGAGGTGTCTTCGTCCGTCTGGAATTCTGGGCTGAAAAATGGCACTTCCCCGGACCCGCAAGTGGCACGCGCCGTCGACATTTGAGCCCAGGGAAAAGGTGGCAGCTTTGGGCTCTCAGGTGCCAATGATGGGGCCCCGTTAACACTAGAAAAATAACACTTGCTTTCTGTCCTGGCACCTTTTCCCAGGGAGGAATCTTCGTCCGTGTGGAATTCTGGGTTCAAAAATGGCACTGCCCCAAACCCGCACAAGGTACACACCGTCGAGCTTTGCTCCCAGGAACAAGGGGGCAGCCTTGGGCGCTCAGGTGCCAATGATGGGACCCCATTACCTTTACAAAAGGCACAATGGCTTTCTGTCCTGGCACCTTTTCCCTGGGAGGAGTCTTCATTGGTCTGGAATTCTGGGCTGTAAAATGGCACTTTCTGGGACCAGCATGTGGCACGCACTGTCATGCTTTGCGCCCAGGGAAAAGGAGGCAACCTCTGGCTCTCAGATGCCAATGACGGGCTCCCATTAACACTAGAAATGGAACAATCGCTTTCTGTCCTGGGAGCACTTTTCCTGGGAGGAGTCGTCATCCGTCTGGAATCCTGGGCTGAACAAAGCACTTTCTCTGACCTGCACGTGGCAGGCACCATCTAGCTTTGCGCCCAGGGAAGAGGTGAGAGCCTTGGGCTCTCAGGTGCCAATGATGGGTCCTCGTTAACACTAGATAAATAACACTTGCTTTCTGTCCTGGCACCTTTTCCCTGGGAGGAATTTTCGTCCGTCTGGAATTCTGGACTGAAAAACGGCACTTCCCCGGACCTGCAAGTGGAACGCACCGTCGAGCTTTGTGCCCAGGCAAAAGGTGGCAGCCTTGGGCTCTCAGGTGCCAATGATGGGGCCCCATTACCCCTAGAAAAAGAGCAATCGCTTTCTGTCCTGGCACCTTTTCCCTGGGAGGAATCTTCATTGGTCTGGAATTCTGGGCTGAAAAGGGCTCTTTCCCTTACCCGCATGTGGCACGCACCGTCGAGCTTTGCGCCCAGGGAAAAGGTGGCAGCCCTGGGCTCTCAGCTGCCAATTTTGGGGCCCCATTAACCCTAGAAAAGGCACAATGGCTTTCTGTCCTGGCACCTTTTCCCAGGGAGAAATCTTCGCTGGCCTGGAATTCTGGGATGAGAAACGGCACATTCCCGGACTTGCAAGTGGCACGCGCCGTCGACATTTGCGCCCAGGGAAAAGGTGGCAGCCTTGGGCTCTCAGGTGCCAAAGATGGGGCCTCATTACCCCTAGAAAAGGCACAATGGCTTTCTGTCATGACACCTTTTCCCAGAGAGGAATCGACTTCCGTCTGGAATCCTGGGCTGAAAAACGGCCCTTTCCCGGACCCGCACAGGGTATGCACCGTCGAGCTTTGCACCCAGGGAAAAGGTGGCAGCCCCGGGCTCTCAGGTGCCAATGATGGGGTCCAATTAGCATTACAAAATACACAATGGCTTTGTCTCCTGGTACCTTTTCCCTCTGAGGAATCTTCATAGGTCTGGAATTCTGGGCTGTACAATGGCACTTTCCCGGACCGGCACGTGGAACGCTCCGTCGAGCTTTGCGCCCAGGGAAAAGGTGGCAGCCTTGGGCTCTCAGGTGTCAGTTTTGGGGCCCCATTAACCCTAGAAAAGGCACAATTGCTTTCTGTCCAGGCACCTTTTCCCTGGGAGAAATCTTCATCGGCCTCGATTTCTGGGATGAGAAACAGCACATTCCTGGACCCGCAAGTGGCACGCACCGTCGAGCTTTGCGCTCAGGGAAAAGGTTGCAGCCTTCGGCTCTCAGGTGCAAATGATGGGTCCCCATTACTCCTAGAAAAGGAGAAATCCATTCCTGTCCTGACACCTTTTCCCAGGGAGGAATCTTCATCGGTCTGGAATTCTGGAATGAGAAACGGCAATTTCCCGGACCCTCACGTAGCACGCATGGTCGAGCTTTGCGCCCAGGGTATAGGAGGCAACTTGGGCTCTCAGGTGCCAATGATGGGGCCCGATTAACCCTAGAAATGGAACAATCGCTTTCTTTCCTGGGAGCCTCTTCCCTGTGAGGAGTCTTCATCCGTCTGGAATTGAGGGCTGAAAAATGGCACTTTCCCAGACAAGAAAGTGGTACGCGCCGTTGATGTTTGCGCCCACGGAAAAGGTGGCAGCCTTGAACTCTCAGGTGCCACTGATGGGGCATCATTGACCCTAGAAAAGGACAATTCGATTTCTGACCTGGCACCTTTTCCCTGGGAGGTGTCTTCGTCCGTCTGGAATTCTGGGCTGAAAAATGGCACTTCCCCGGACCCGCAAGTGGCACGCGCCGTCGACATTTGAGCCCAGGCAAAAGGTGGCAGCTTTGGGCTCTCAGGTGCCAATGATGGGGCCCCGTTAACACTAGAAAAATAACACTTGCTTTCTGTCCTGGCACCTTTTCCCAGGGAGGAATCTTCGTCCGTCTGGAAATCTGGGTTCAAAAATGGCTCTGCCCCAAACCCGCACAAGTAACACACCGTCGAGCTTTGCGCCCAGGGAAAAGGGGGCAGCCTTGAGCTCTCAACTGCCAATGATGGTGCCCCATTACCCCTAGAAAAGGCACAATGGCTTTCTGTCCTGGCACCTTTTCCCAGGGAGGAATCTTCATCGGTTTGGAATTCTGCTCTGAGAATCGGCACTTTCCTGGAGCCGCAAGTGGAACGCACCATCGAGCTTTGCACCCAGGGAAAAGGTGGCAGTCTTGGGCTCTCAGGTGCCAATGATGGGGCCCCATTACCTTTACAAAAAACACAATGGCTTTCTGTCCTGGCACCTTTTCCCTGGGAGGAGTCTTCATTGGTCTGGAATTCTGGGCTGTAAAATGGCACTTTCTGGGACCAGCATGTGGCACGCACTGTCGTGCTTTGCGCCCAGGGAAAAGGAGGCAACCTCTGGCTCTCAGATGCCAATGATGGGCCCCCATTAACACTAGAAATGGAACAATCGCTTTCTGTCCTGGGAGTCTTTTCCCTGGGAGGAGTCGTCATCCGTCTGGAATCCTGGGCTGAACAAAGCACTTTCTCTGACCTGCACGTGGCAGGCACCATCTAGCTTTGCGCTCAGGGAAAAGGTGGCAGCCTTGGGCTCTCAGGTGCCAATGATGGGGCCCCGTTAACACTAGAAAAATAACACTTGCTTTCTGTCCTGGCACCTTTTCCCAGGGAGGAATCTTCGTCCGTCTGGAAATCTGGGTTCAAAAATGGCACTGCCCCAAACCCGCACAAGGTACACACCCTCGAGCTTCGCGCCCAGGGAAATGGGGGCAGCCTTGGGCTCTCAGGTGCCAATGATGGTGCCCCATTACCCCTACAAAAGGTACAATGGCTTTCTGTCCTGGCACCTTTTCCCAGGGAGGAATCTTCATCGGTTTGGAATTCTGGTCTGAGAATCGGCACTTTCCTGGACCCGCAAGTGGAACGCACCGTCGAGCTTTGCGTCTAGGGAAAAGGTTGCAGCCTTGGGCTCTCAGGTGCCAATGATGGGGCCCCATTACCTTTACAAAAAGCACAATGGCTTTCTGTCCTGGCACCTTTTCCCAGGGAGGAATCTTCATCGGTTTGGAATTCTGCTCTGAGAATCGGCACTTTCCTGGACCCGCAAGTTTAACGCACCTTCGAGCTTTGCGCCCAGGGAAAAGGTGGCAGCCTTGGGCTCTCAGGTGCCAGTGATGAGGCCCCATTACCCCTAGAAAAAGAACAATCGCTTTCTGGCCTGGCACCTTTTCCCTGGGAGGAATCTTCATTGGTCTGGAATTCTGGGCTGAAAACGGCTCTTTCACTTACCCGCATGTGGCACGCACCGTCGAGCTTTGCGCCCAGGGAAAAGGTGGCAGCCCTGGGCTCTCAGCTGCCAATTTTGGGGCCCCATTGACCCTAGAAAAGGCACAATCGCTTTCTGTCCTGGCACCTTTTCCCAGGGAGAAATCTTCGCTGGCCTGGAATTCTGGGATGAGAAACGGCACATTCCCGGACTTGCAAGTGGCACGCGCCGTCGACATTTGCGCCCAGGGAAAAGGTGGCAGCCTTGGGCTCTCAGGTGCCAAAGATGAGGTCCCATTACCCCTAGAAAAGGCACAATGGCTTTCTGTCATGACACCTTTTCCCAGAGAGGAATCGACTTCCCTCTGGAATTCTGGGCTGTAAAACGGCCCTTTCCCGGACCCGCACAGGGTATGCACCGTCGAGCTTTGCACGCAGGGAAAAGGTGGCAGCCTTGGGCTCTCAGGTGCCAATGATGGGGCCCAATTAGCATTACAAAATACACAATGGCTTTGTCTCCTGGTACCTTTTCCCTGGGAGGAATCTTCATAGGTCTGGAATTCTGGGCTGAAAAATGGCACTTTCCCGGACCCTCACGTGGAACGCTCCGTCGAGCTTTGCGCCCAGGGAAAAGGTGGCAGCCTGTGGCTCTCAGGTGTCAATTTTGGGGCCCCATTAACCCTAGAAAAGGCACAATTGCTTTCTGTCCAGGCACCTTTTCCCTGGGAGAAATCTTCATCGGCCTCGAATTCTGGGATGAGAAACTGCACATTCCTGGACCCTCAAGTGGCACGCACCGTCGAGCTTTGCGCTCAGGGAAAAGGTTGCAGCCTTCGGCTCTCAGGTGCAAATGATGGGTCCCCATTACTCCTAGAAAAGGAGAAATCCATTCCTGTCCTGACACCTTTTCCCAGGGAGGAATCTTCATCGATCTGGAATTCTGGAATGAGAAACGGCAATTTCCCGGACCCTCACGTAGCACGCATGGTCGAGCTTTGCGCCCAGGGTATAGGAGACAACTTGGGCTCTCAGGTGCCAATGATGGGGCCCGATTAACCCTAGAAATGGAACAATCGCTTTCTTTCCTGGGAGCCTCTTCCCTGTGAGGAGTCTTCATCCGTCTGGAATTGAGGGCTGAAAAATGGCACTTTCCCAGACAAGAAAGTGGTACGCGCCGTTGATGTTTGCGCCCACGGAAAAGGTGGCAGCCTTGAACTCTCAGGTGCCACTGATGGGGCATCATTGACCCTAGAAAAGGACAATTCGATTTCTGACCTGGCACCTTTTCCCTGGGAGGTGTCTTCGTCCGTCTGGAATTCTGGGCTGAAAAATGGCACTTCCCCGGACCCGCAAGTGGCACGCGCCGTCGACATTTGAGCCCAGGCAAAAGGTGGCAGCTTTGGGCTCTCAGGTGCTAATGATGGGGCCCCGTTAACACTAGAAAAATAACACTTGCTTTCTGTCCTGGCACCTTTTCCCTGGGAGGAATCTTCGTCCGTCTGGAAATCTGGGTTCAAAAATGGCTCTGCCCCAAACCCGCACAAGTAACACACCGTCGAGCTTTGCGCCCAGGGAAAAGGGGGCAGCCTTGTGCTCTCAGCTGCCAATGATGGTGCCCCATTACCCCTACAAAAGGTACAATGGCTTTCTGTCCTGGCACCTTTTCCCAGGGAGGAATCTTCATCGGTTTGGAATTCTGCTCTGAGAATCGGCACTTTCCTGGAGCCGCAAGTGGAACGCACCATCGAGCTTTGCGTCCAGGGAAAAGGTGGCAGTCTTGGGCTCTCAGGTGCCAATGATGGGGCCCCATTACCTTTACAAAAAAAACAATGGCTTTCTGTCCTGGCACCTTTTCCCTGGGAGGAGTCTTCATTGGTCTGGAATTCTGGGCTGTAAAATGGCACTTTCTGGGACCAGCATGTGGCACGCACTGTCGTGCTTTGCGCCCAGGGAAAAGGAGGCAACCTCTGGCTCTCAGATGCCAATGACGGGCCCCCATTAACACTAGAAATGGAACAATCGCTTTCTGTCCTGGGAGTCTTTTCCCTGGGAGGAGTCGTCATCCGTCTGGAATCCTGGGCTGAACAAAGCACTTTCTCTGACCTGCACGTGGCAGGCAGCATCTAGCTTTGCGCCCTGGGAAAAGGTGGCAGCCTTGGGCTCTCAGGTGCCAATGATGGGGCCCCGTTAACACTAGAAAAATAACACTTGCTTTCTGTCCTGGCACCTTTTCCCAGGGAGGAATCTTCATCGGCCTCGAATTCTGGGATGAGAAACAGCACATTCCTGGACCCGCAAGTGGCACGCACCGTCGAGCTTTGCGCTCAGGGAAAAGGTTGCAGCCTTCGGCTCTCAGGTGTCATTGATGGAGCCCCATTATCCCTAGAAAAGGAACAATCGCTTTCTGTCCTGACACCTTTTCCCAGGGAGGAATCTTCATCGGTCTGGAATTCTGGAATGAGAAAGGGCAATTTCCCGGACCCTCACGTAGCACGCATGGTTGAGCTTTGCGCCCAGGGTATAGGAGGCAACCTTGGGCTCTCAGGTGCCAATGATGGGGCCCGATTAACCCTAGAAATGGAACAATCGCTTTCTTTCCTGGGAGCCTCTTCCCTGTGAGGAGTCTTCATCCGTCTGGAATTGAGGGCTGAAAAACGGCACTTTCCCGGACAAGAAAGTGGTACGCGCCGTTGATGTTTGCGCCCACGGAAAAGGTGGCAGCCTTGAAGTCTGAGGTGCCACTGATGGGGCACCATTGACCCTAGAAAAGGACAATTCGATTTCTGACCTGACACCTTTTCCCAGGGAGGAATCTTTGTCCGTCTGGAAATCTGGGTTCAAAATGGCACTGCCCCAAACCCGCACAAGGTACACACAGTCGAGCTTTGCGCCCAGGGAAAAGGGGGCAGCCTTGGGCTCTCAGCTGCCAATGATGGTGCCCCATTACCCCTACAAAAGGCACAATGGCTTTCTGTCCTGGCACCTTTTCCCAGGGAGGAATCTTCATCGGTTTGGAATTCTGCTCTGAGAATCGGCACTTTCCTGGACCCGCAAGTGGAACGCATGGTCGAGTTTTGCGTCCAGGGAAAAGGTGGCAGTCTTGGACTCTCAGGTGCCAATGATGGGGCCCCATTACCTTTACAAAAAGCACAATGGCTTTCTGTCCTGGCACCTTTTCCCTGGGAGGAGTCTTCATTGGTCTGGAATTCTGGGCTGTAAAATAGCACTTTCTGGGACTAGCACGTGGCACGCACTGTCGAGCCTTGCGCCCAGGGAAAAGGAGGAATCCTCTGGCTCTCAGATGCCAATGACGGGCCCCCATTAACACTCGGAATGGAATAATCGCTTTATGTCCTGGGAGCCTTTTCCCTGGGAGGAGTCGTCATCCGTCTGGAATTCTGGGCTGAATAAAGCACTTTCTCTGACCTGCATGTGGCAGGCACCATCTAGCTTTGCACCCAGGGAAAAGGTGGCAGCCTTGGGCTCTCAGGAGTCAATTTTGGGACCCCATTAAGTCTAGAAAAGGCACAATCGCTTTCTGTCCTGGCACCTTTTCCCTGGGAGAAATCTTCATCGGCCTCGAATTCTGGGATGAGAAACAGCACATTCCTGGACCCGCAAGTGGAACGCACCGTCGAGCTTTGCGCTCAGGGAAAAGGTTGCAGCCTTTGGCTCTCAGGTGCCAATGATGGGTCCCCATTACTCCTAGAAAAGGAGAAATCGATTCCTGTCCTCGCACCTTTTCCCTGGGGGGAATCTTCATCGGTCTGGAATTCTGGAATGAGAAACGGCAATTTCCCGGACCCTCACGTAGCACGCAATGTCGAGCTTTGCATCCAGGTTAAAGGAGGGAAACCTGGGCTCTCAGGTGCCAATGATGGGGCCCGATTAACCCTAGAAATGGAACAATCGCTTTCTGTCCTGGCAGCTTTTCCCTGGGTGGAATCTTCATCCGTCTAGAATTCTGTGCTAAAAAATGGCACTTTCCCAGACAAGAAAGTGACACGCACCCTCGACATTTGCGCCCAGGGAAAAGGTGGCAGCCTTGGGCTCTCAGGTGCCAAGGATTGGGCCCCATTAACACTAGAAAAGTAACACTTGCTTTCTGTCCTGGCACCTTTTCCCAGGGAGGAATCTTCGTCCGTCTGGAAATCTGGCTTCAAAAATGGAACTACCCGAAACCCGCACAAGGTACCCACAGTCGAGCTTTGCGCCCAGGGAAAAGGGGGCAGCCTTGGGCTCTCAGGTGCCAATGATGGTGCCCCATTATTCCTACAAAAGGCACAATGGCTTTCTGTCCTGACACCTTTTCCCAGGGAGGAATCTTCATCGGTTTGGAATTCTGGTCTGAGAATCGGCACTTTCCTGGACCCGCAAGTGGAACCCACCATCGAGCTTGGCGTCCAGGGAAAAGGTGGCAGCCTTGTGCTCTCAGCTGCCAATGATCGTGCCCCATTACCCCTACATAAGGCACAATGGCTTTCTGTCCTGGCACCTTTTCCCTGGGAGGAATCTTCATCGGTTTGGAATTCTGGTCTGAGAATCGGCACTTTCTGGGACCCGCAAGTTGAACGCATGGTCGAGCTTTGCGTCCAGGGAAAAGGTGGCAGTCTTGGGCTCTCAGGTGCCAATGATGGGGCCCCATTACCTTTACAAAAAGCACAATGGCTTTCTGTCCTGGCACCTTTTCCCTGGGAGGAGTCTTCATTGGTCTGGAATTCTGGGCTGTAAAATGGCACTTTCTGGGACCAGCACGTGGCACGCACTGTCGTGCTTTGCGCCCAGGGAAAAGGCGGCAACCTCTGGCTCTCAGATGCCAATGACGGGCCCCCATTAACACTAGAAATGGAACAATCGCTTTCTGTCCTGGGAGCCCTTTCCCTGGGAGGAGTCGTCATCCGTCTGGAATCCTGGGCTGAACAAAGCACTTTCTCTGACCTGCATGTGGCAGGCACCATCAAGCTTTGTGCCCAGGCAAAAGGTGGCAGCCTTGGGCTCTCAGGTGCCAATGATGGGTCCCTGTTAACACTAGAAAAATAACATTTTCTTTCTGTCCTGGCACCTTTTCCCTGGAGGAATCTTCGTCCGTCTGGAAATCTGGGTTCAAAAATGGCACTGCCCAAACCCGCACAAGGTACACACCATCGAGCTTTGCGCCCAGGGAAAAGGGGGCAGCCTTGAGCTCTCAGGTGCCAATGATGGTGCCCCATTACCCCTACAAAAGGCACAATGGCTTTCTGTCCTGGCACCTTTTCCCAGGGAGGAATCTTCATCGGTTTGGAATTCTGGTCTGAGAATCGGCACTTTCCTGGACCCGCAAGTGGAACGCACCATCGAGCTTTGCACCCAGGGAAAAGGTGGCAGTCTTGGGCTCTCAGGTGCCAATGATGGGGCCCCATTACCTTTACAAAAAGCACAATGGCTTTCTGTCCTGGCACCTTTTCCCTGGGAGGAGTCTTCATTGGTCTGGAATTCTGGGCTGTAAAATGGCACTTTCTGGGACCAGCATGTGGCACGCACTGTCATGCTTTGCGCCCAGGGAAAAGGAGGCAACCTCTGGCTCTCAGATGCCAATGACGGGCCCCCATTAACACTAGAAATGGAACAATTGCTTTCTGTCCTGGGAGCCTTTTCCCTGGGAGGAGTCGTCATCCGTCTGGAATCCTGGGCTGAACAAAGCACTTTCTCTGACCTGCACGTGGCAGGCACCATCTAGCTTTGCGCCCAGGGTAAAGGTGGCAGCCTTGGGCTCTCAGGTGCCAATGATGGAGCCCCATTACCCCTAGAAAAAGAACACTTGCTTTCTGTCCTGGCACCTTTTCCCTGGGAGGAATCTTCATTGGTCTGGAATTCTGGGCTGAAAACGGCTCTTTCCCTTACGCGCATGTGGCACACACCATCGAGCTTTGCACCCAGGGAAAAGGTGGCAGCCCTGGGCTCTCAGCTGCCAATTTTTGGGCCCCATTAACCCTAGAAAAGGCACAATGGCTTTCTGTCCTGGCACCTTTTCCCAGGGAGAAATCTTCGCTGGCCTGGAATTCTGGCATGAGAAACGGCACATTCCTGGACTTGCAAGTGGCACGCGCCATCGACATTTGCGCCCAGGGAAAAGGTGGCAGCCTTGGGCTCTCAGGTGCCAAAGATGAGGTCCCATTACCCCTAGAAAAGGCACAATGGTTTTCTGTCCTGACACCTTTTCCCAGAGAGGAATCGATTTCCGTCTGGAATTCTGGGCTGTAAAACGGCCCTTTCCCGGACCCGCACAGGGTATGCACCGTCGAGCTTTGCGCCCAGGGAAAAGGTGGCAGCCTTGGGCTCTCAGGTGTCAATTTTGGGGCCCCATTAACCCTAGAAAAGGCACAATTGCTTTCTGTCCTGGCACCTTTTCCCTGGGAGAAATCTTCATTGGCCTCGAATTCTGGGATGAGAAACAGCACATTCCTGGACCCGCAAGTTGAACGCACCGTTGAGCTTTGCGTCCAGGGAAAAGGTGGCAGTCTTGGGCTCTCAGGTGTCAATGATGGAGCCTCATTAACCCTAGAAAAGGAACAATCGCTTTCTGTCCTGACACCTTTTCCCAGGGAGGAATCTTCATCGGTCTGGAATTCTGGAATGAGAAACGGCAATTTCCCGGACCCTCACGAAGCACGCATGGTCGAGCTTTGCGCCCAGGGTATAGGAGGCAACCTTGGGCTCTCAGGTGCCAATGATGGAGCCCGATTAACCCTAGAAATGGAACAATCGCTTTCTTTCCTGGGAGCCTCTTCCCTGTGAGGAGTCTTCATCTGTCTGGAATTGAGGGCTGGAAAACGGCACTTTCACGGACAAGAAAGTGGTACGTGCCGTTGATGTTTGCGCCCACGGAAAAGGTGGCAGCCTTGAACTCTCAGGTGCCAATGATGGGGCACCATTGACCCTAGAAAAGGACAATTCGATTTCTGACCTGGCACCTTTTCCCTGGGAGGAGTCGTCATCCGTCTGGAATCCTGGGCTGAACAAAGCACTTTCTCTGACCTGCACGTGGCAGGCAACATCAAGCTTTGTGCCCAGGGAAAAGGTGGCAGCCGTGGGCTCTCAGGTGCCAATGATGGGGCCCCGTTAACACTAGAAAAATAACACTTGCTTTCTGTCCTGGCACCTTTTCCCAGGGAGGAATCTTCGTCCGTCTGGAATTCTGGGCTGAAAAATGGCACTTCCCCAGACCCGCAAGTGGCACGTGCCGTCGACATTTGTGCCCAGGCAAAAGGTGGCAGCCTTGGGCTCTCAGGTGCCAATGATGGGGCCCCGTTATCACATGCTTTCTGTCCTGGCACCTTTTCCCAGGGAGGAATCTTCGTCCGTCTGGAAATCTGGGTTCAAAAATGGAACTGCCCCAAACCCGCACAATTTACACATCGTCGAGATTTGCGCCCAGGGAAAAGGTGGCAGCCTTGGGCTCTCAGCTGCCAATGATGGTGCCCCATTACCCCTACAAAAGGCACAATGGCTTTCTGTCCTGGCACCTTTTCCCAGGGAGGAATCTTCATCGGTTTGGAATTCTGCTCTGAGAATCGGCACTTTCCTGGACCCGCAAGTGGAACGCACCATCGAGCTTTGCGTCCAGGGAAAAGGTGGCAGTCTTGGGCTCTCAGGTGCCAATGATGGGGCCCCATTATCTTTACAGAAAGCACAGTGGCTTTCTGTCCTGGCACCTTTTCCCTGGGAGGAGTCTTCATTGGTCTGGAATTCTGGGCTGTAAAATGGCACTTTCTGGGACCAGCACATGGCACGCACTGTCGTGCTTTGTGCCCAGGGAAAAGGAGGCAACCTCTGGCTCTCAGATGCCAATGACCGGCCCCCATTAACACTAGAAATGGAACAATCGCTTTCTGTCCTGGCAGTCTTTTCCCTGGGAGGAGTCGTCATCCGTCTGGAATCCTGGGCTGAACAAAGCACTTTCTCTGACCTGCACGTGGCAGGCACCATCTAGCTTTGCACCCAAGGAAAAGGTGCCAGCCTTGGGCTCTCAGGTGTCAACGATGGGTCCCCGTTAACACTAGATAAATAACAATCGCTTTCTGTCCTGGCACCTTTTCCCAGGGAGGAATTTTCGTCCGTCTGGAATTCTGGACTGAAAAACGGCACTTCCCCGGACCTGCAAGTGGAATGCACCGTCGAGCTTTGTGCCCAGGCTAAAGGTGGCAGCCTTGGGCTCTCAGGTGCCAATGATGGGGCCCCATTACCCCTAGTAAAAGAGCAATGGCTTTCTGTCCTGGCACCTTTTCCCTGGGAGGAATCTTCATTGGTCTGAAATTTTGGGCTGAAAACGCCTCTTTCCCTTACCCGCATATGACACGCATCGACGAGCTTTGCGCCCTGAGAAAAGGTGGCAGCCCTGGGCTCTCAGCTGCCAATGATGGGGCCCCATTACCCCTACAAAAGGCACAATGGCTTTCTGTCCTGGCACCTTTTCCCAGGGAGGAATCTTCATCGGTTTGGAATTCTGCTCTGAGAATCGGCACTTTCCTGGACCCGCAAGTGGAACGCACCATCGAGCTTTGCGTCCAGGGAAAAGGTGGCAGTCTTGGGTTCTCAGGTGCCAATGATGGGACCCCATTACCTTTACAAAAAGCACAATGGCTTTCTGTCCTGGCACCTTTTCCCTGGGAGGAGTCTTCATTGGTCTGGAATTCTGGGCTGTAAAATGGCACTTTCTGGGACCAGCTTGTGGCACGCACTGTCGTGCTTTGCGCCCAGGGAAAAGGAGGCAACCTCTGGCTCTCAGATGCCAATGACGGGCCCCCATTAACACTAGAAATGGAACAATCGCTTTCTGTCCTGGGAGCCCTTTCCCTGGGAGGAGTCGTCATCCGTCTGGAATCCTGGGCTGAACAAAGCACTTTCTCTGACCTGCACGTGGCAGGCACCATCTAGCTTTGCGCCCAGGGAAGAGGTGAGAGCCTTGGGCTCTCAGGTGCCAATGATGGGTCCTCGTTAACACTAGAAAAATAACACTTGCTTTCTGTCCTGGCACCTTTTCCCTGGGAGGAATTTTCGTCCGTCTGGAATTCTGGACTGAAAAACGGCACTTCCCTGGACCTGCAAGTGGAACGCACCGTCGAGCTTTGTGCCCAGGCAAAAGGTGGCAGCCTTGGGCTCTCAGGTGCCAATGATGGTGCCCCATTACCCCTAGAAAAAGAACAATCGCTTTCTGTCCTGGCACCTTTTCCCTGGGAGGAATCTTCATTGGTCTGGAATTCTGGGCTGAAAAGGGCTCTTTCCCTTACCCGCATGTGGCACGCACCGTCGAGCTTTGCGCCCAGGGAAAAGGTGGCAGCCCTGGGCTCTCAGCTGCCAATTTTGGGGCCCCATTAACCCTAGAAAAGGCACAATCGCTTTCTGTCCTGGCACCTTTTCCCAGGGAGAAATCTTCGCTGGCCTGGAATTCTGGCATGAGAAACGGCACATTCCCGGACTTGCAAGTGGCACGCGCCGTCGACATTTGCGCCCAGGGAAAAGGTGGCAGCCTTGGGCTCTCAGGTGCCAAAGATGGGGCCCCATTACCCCTAGAAAAGGCACAATGGCTTTCTGTCATGACACCTTTTCCCAGAGAGGAATCGACTTCCGTCTGGAATCCTGGGCTGAAAAACGGCCCTTTCCCGGACTCGCACAGGGTATGCACCGTCGAGCTTTGCACCCAGGGAAAAGGTGGCAGCCCCGGGCTCTCAGGTGCCAATGATGGGGCCCAATTAGCATTACAAAATACACAATGGCTTTGTCTCCTGGTACCTTTTCCCTCTGAGGAATCTTCATAGGTCTGGAATTCTGGGCTGTACAATGGCACTTTCCCGGACCGGCACGTGGAACGCTCCGTCGAGCTTTGCGCCCAGGGAAAAGGTGGCAGCCTTGGGCTCTCAGGTGTCAGTTTTGGGGCCCCATTAACCCTAGAAAAGGCACAATTGCTTTCTGTCCAGGCACCTTTTCCCTGGGAGAAATCTTCATCGGCCTCGATTTCTGGGATGAGAAACAGCACATTCCTGGACCCACAAGTGGCACGCACCGTCGAGCTTTGCGCTCAGGGAAAAGGTTGCAGCCTTCGGCTCTCAGGTGCAAATGATGGGTCCCCATTACTCCTAGAAAAGGAGAAATCCATTCCTGTCCTGACACCTTTTCCCAGGGAGGAATCTTCATCGGTCTGGAATTCTGGAATGAGAAACGGCAATTTCCCGGACCCTCACGTAGCACGCATGGTCGAGCTTTGCGCCCAGGGTATAGGAGGCAACCTTGGGCTCTCAGGTGCCAATGATGGGGCCCGATTAACCCTAGAAATGGAACAATCGCTTTCTTTCCTGGGAGCCTCTTCCCTGTGAGGAGTCTTCATCCGTCTGGAATTGAGGGCTGAAAAACGGCACTTTCCCGGACAAGAAAGTGGTACGCGCCGTTGATGTTTGCGCCCACGGAAAAGGTGGCAGCCTTGAACTCTCAGGTGCCACTGATGGGGCACCATTGACCCTAGAAAAGGACAATTCGATTTCTGACCTGACACCTTTTCCCAGGGAGGAATCTTTGTCCGTCTGGAAATCTGGGTTCAAAATGGCACTGCCCCAAACCCGCACAAGGTACACACAGTCGAGCTTTGCGCCCAGGGAAAAGGGGGCAGCCTTGGGCTCTCAGCTGCCAATGATGGTGCCCCATTACTCCTAGAAAAGGAGAAATCGATTCCTGTCCTCGCACCTTTTCCCTGGGGGGAATCTTCATCGGTCTAGAATTCTGGAATGGGAAACGGCAATTTCCCGCACCCTCACGTAGCACGCAATGTCGAGCTTTGCATCCAGGTTAAAGGAGGGAAACCTGGGCTCTCAGGTGCCAATGATGGGGCCCGATTAACCCTAGAAATGGAACAATCGCTTTCTGTCCTGGCAGCTTTTCCCTGGGTGGAATCTTCATCCGTCTAGAATTCTGTGCTAAAAAATGGCACTTTCCCAGACAAGAAAGTGACACGCACCCTCGACATTTGCGCCCAGGGAAAAGGTGGCAGCCTTGGGCTCTCAGGTGCCAAGGATTGGGCCCCATTAACACTAGAAAAGTAACACTTGCTTTCTGTCCTGGCACCTTTTCCCAGGGAGGAATCTTCGTCCGTCTGGAAATCTGGCTTCAAAAATGGAACTACCCGAAACCCGCACAAGGTACCCACAGTCGAGCTTTGCGCCCAGGGAAAAGGGGGCAGCCTTGGGCTCTCAGGTGCCAATGATGGTGCCCCATTATTCCTACAAAAGGCACAATGGCTTTCTGTCCTGACACCTTTTCCCAGGGAGGAATCTTCATCGGTTTGGAATTCTGGTCTGAGAATCGGCACTTTCCTGGACCCGCAAGTGGAACCCACCATCGAGCTTGGCGTCCAGGGAAAAGGTGGCAGCCTTGTGCTCTCAGCTGCCAATGATCGTGCCCCATTACCCCTACATAAGGCACAATGGCTTTCTGTCCTGGCACCTTTTCCCAGGGAGGAATCTTCATCGGTTTGGAATTCTGGTCTGAGAATCGGCACTTTCCTGGACCCGCAAGTTGAACGCATGGTCGAGCTTTGCGTCCAGGGAAAAGGTGGCAGTCTTGGGCTCTCAGGTGCCAATGATGGGGCCCCATTACCTTTACAAAAAGCACAATGGCTTTCTGTCCTGGCACCTTTTCCCTGGGAGGAGTCTTCATTGGTCTGGAATTCTGGGCTGTAAAATGGCACTTTCTGGGACCAGCACGTGGCACGCACTGTCGTGCTTTGCGCCCAGGGAAAAGGCGGCAACCTCTGGCTCTCAGATGCCAATGACGGGCCCCCATTAACACTAGAAATGGAACAATCGCTTTCTGTCCTGGGAGCCCTTTCCCTGGGAGGAGTCGTCATCCGTCTGGAATCCTGGGCTGAACAAAGCACTTTCTCTGACCTGCATGTGGCAGGCACCATCAAGCTTTGTGCCCAGGCAAAAGGTGGCAGCCTTGGGCTCTCAGGTGCCAAGGATTGGGCCCCATTAACACTAGAAAAGTAACACTTGCTTTCTGTCCTGGCACCTTTTCCCAGGGAGGAATCTTCGTCCGTCTGGAAATCTGGCTTCAAAAATGGAACTACCCGAAACCCGCACAAGGTACCCACAGTCGAGCTTTGCGCCCAGGGAAAAGGGGGCAGCCTTGGGCTCTCAGGTGCCAATGATGGTGCCCCATTATTCCTACAAAAGGCACAATGGCTTTCTGTCCTGACACCTTTTCCCAGGGAGGAATCTTCATCGGTTTGGAATTCTGGTCTGAGAATCGGCACTTTCCTGGACCCGCAAGTGGAACCCACCATCGAGCTTGGCGTCCAGGGAAAAGGTGGCAGCCTTGTGCTCTCAGCTGCCAATGATCGTGCCCCATTACCCCTACATAAGGCACAATGGCTTTCTGTCCTGGCACCTTTTCCCAGGGAGGAATCTTCATTGGTCTGGAATTCTGGGCTGTAAAATGGCACTTTCTGGGACCAGCATGTGGCACGCACTGTCATGCTTTGCGCCCAGGGAAAAGGAGGCAACCTCTGGCTCTCAGATGCCAATGACGGGCCCCCATTAACACTAGAAATGGAACAATTGCTTTCTGTCCTGGGAGCCTTTTCCCTGGGAGGAGTCGTCATCCGTCTGGAATCCTGGGCTGAACAAAGCACTTTCTCTGACCTGCACGTGGCAGGCACCATCTTGCTTTGCGCCAGGGTAAAGGTGGCAGCCTTGGGCTCTCAGGTGCCAATGATGGAGCCCCATTACCCCTAGAAAAAGAACACTTGCTTTCTGTCCTGGCACCTTTTCCCTGGGAGGAATCTTCATTGGTCTGGAATTCTGGGCTGAAAAGGGCTCTTTCCCTTACGCGCATGTGGCACGCACCATCGAGCTTTGCACCCAGGGAAAAGGTGGCAGCCCTGGGCTCTCAGCTGCCAATTTTTGGGCCCCATTAACCCTAGAAAAGGCACAATGGCTTTCTGTCCTGGCACCTTTTCCCAGGGAGAAATCTTCGCTGGCCTGGAATTCTGGGATGAGAAACGGCACATTCCCGGACTTGCAAGTGGCACGCGCCATCGACATTTGCGCCCAGGGAAAAGGTGGCAGCCTTGGGCTCTCAGGTGCCAAAGATGGGGCCCCATTACCCCTAGAAAAGGCACAATGGCTTTCTGTCATGACACCTTTTCCCAGAGAGGAATCGACTTCCGTCTGGAATCCTGGGCTGAAAAACGGCCCTTTCCCGGACCCGCACAGGGTATGCACCGTCGAGCTTTGCACCCAGGGAAAAGGTGGCAGCCCCGGGCTCTCAGGTGCCAATGATGGGGCCCAATTAGCATTACAAAATACACAATGGCTTTGTCTCCTGGTACCTTTTCCCTCTGAGGAATCTTCATAGGTCTGGAATTCTGGGCTGTACAATGGCACTTTCCCGGACCGGCACGTGGAACGCTCCGTCGAGCTTTGCGCCCAGGGAAAAGGTGGCAGCCTTGGGCTCTCAGGTGTCAGTTTTGGGGCCCCATTAACCCTAGAAAAGGCACAATTGCTTTCTGTCCAGGCACCTTTTCCCTGGGAGAAATCTTCATCGGCCTCGATTTCTGGGATGAGAAACAGCACATTCCTGGACCCGCAAGTGGCACGCACCGTCGAGCTTTGCGCTCAGGGAAAAGGTTGCAGCCTTCGGCTCTCAGGTGCAAATGATGGGTCCCCATTACTCCTAGAAAAGGAGAAATCCATTCCTGTCCTGACACCTTTTCCCAGGGAGGAATCTTCATCAGTCTGGAATTCTGGAATGAGAAACGGCAATTTCCCGGACCCTCACGTAGCACGCATGGTCGAGCTTTGCGCCCAGGGTATAGGAGGCAACTTGGGCTCTCAGGTGCCAATGATGGAGCCCGATTAACCCTAGAAATGGAACAATCGCTTTCTTTCCTGGGAGCCTCTTCCCTGTGAGGAGTCTTCATCCGTCTGGAATTGAGGGCTGAAAAATGGCACTTTCCCAGACAAGAAAGTGGTACGCGCCGTTGATGTTTGCGCCCACAGAAAAGGTGGCAGCCTTGAACTCTCAGGTGCCACTGATGGGGCATCATTGACCCTAGAAAAGGACAATTCGATTTCTGACCTGGCACCTTTTCCCTGGGAGGTGTCTTCGTCCGTCTGGAATTCTGGGCTGAAAAATGGCACTTCCCCGGACCCGCAAGTGGCACGCGCCGTCGACATTTGAGCCCAGGGAAAAGGTGGCAGCTTTGGGCTCTCAGGTGCCAATGATGGGGCCCCGTTAACACTAGAAAAATAACACTTGCTTTCTGTCCTGGCACCTTTTCCCAGGGAGGAATCTTCGTCCGTGTGGAATTCTGGGTTCAAAAATGGCACTGCCCCAAACCCGCACAAGGTACACACCGTCGAGCTTTGCTCCCAGGAACAAGGGGGCAGCCTTGGGCGCTCAGGTGCCAATGATGGGACCCCATTACCTTTACAAAAGGCACAATGGCTTTCTGTCCTGGCACCTTTTCCCTGGGAGGAGTCTTCATTGGTCTGGAATTCTGGGCTGTAAAATGGCACTTTCTGGGACCAGCATGTGGCACGCACTGTCATGCTTTGCGCCCAGGGAAAAGGAGGCAACCTCTGGCTCTCAGATGCCAATGACGGGCCCCCATTAACACTAGAAATGGAACAATCGCTTTCTGTCCTGGGAGCACTTTTCCTGGGAGGAGTCGTCATCCGTCTGGAATCCTGGGCTGAACAAAGCACTTTCTCTGACCTGCACGTGGCAGGCACCATCTAGCTTTGCGCCCAGGGAAGAGGTGAGAGCCTTGGGCTCTCAGGTGCCAATGATGGGTCCTCGTTAACACTAGATAAATAACACTTGCTTTCTGTCCTGGCACCTTTTCCCTGGGAGGAATTTTCGTCCGTCTGGAATTCTGGACTGAAAAACGGCACTTCCCCGGACCTGCAAGTGGAACGCACCGTCGAGCTTTGTGCCCAGGCAAAAGGTGGCAGCCTTGGGCTCTCAGGTGCCAATGATGGGGCCCCATTACCCCTAGAAAAAGAGCAATCGCTTTCTGTCCTGGCACCTTTTCCCTGGGAGGAATCTTCATTGGTCTGGAATTCTGGGCTGAAAAGGGCTCTTTCCCTTACCCGCATGTGGCACGCACCGTCGAGCTTTGCGCCCAGGGAAAAGGTGGCAGCCCTGGGCTCTCAGCTGCCAATTTTGGGGCCCCATTAACCCTAGAAAAGGCACAATGGCTTTCTGTCCTGGCACCTTTTCCCAGGGAGAAATCTTCGCTGGCCTGGAATTCTGGGATGAGAAACGGCACATTCCCGGACTTGCAAGTGGCACGCGCCGTCGACATTTGCGCCCAGGGAAAAGGTGGCAGCCTTGGGCTCTCAGGTGCCAAAGATGGGGCCTCATTACCCCTAGAAAAGGCACAATGGCTTTCTGTCATGACACCTTTTCCCAGAGAGGAATCGACTTCCGTCTGGAATCCTGGGCTGAAAAACGGCCCTTTCCCGGACCCGCACAGGGTATGCACCGTCGAGCTTTGCACCCAGGGAAAAGGTGGCAGCCCCGGGCTCTCAGGTGCCAATGATGGGGTCCAATTAGCATTACAAAATACACAATGGCTTTGTCTCCTGGTACCTTTTCCCTCTGAGGAATCTTCATAGGTCTGGAATTCTGGGCTGTACAATGGCACTTTCCCGGACCGGCACGTGGAACGCTCCGTCGAGCTTTGCGCCCAGGGAAAAGGTGGCAGCCTTGGGCTCTCAGGTGTCAGTTTTGGGGCCCCATTAACCCTAGAAAAGGCACAATTGCTTTCTGTCCAGGCACCTTTTCCCTGGGAGAAATCTTCATCGGCCTCGATTTCTGGGATGAGAAACAGCACATTCCTGGACCCGCAAGTGGCACGCACCGTCGAGCTTTGCGCTCAGGGAAAAGGTTGCAGCCTTCGGCTCTCAGGTGCAAATGATGGGTCCCCATTACTCCTAGAAAAGGAGAAATCCATTCCTGTCCTGACACCTTTTCCCAGGGAGGAATCTTCATCGGTCTGGAATTCTGGAATGAGAAACGGCAATTTCCCGGACCCTCACGTAGCACGCATGGTCGAGCTTTGCGCCCAGGGTATAGGAGGCAACTTGGGCTCTCAGGTGCCAATGATGGGGCCCGATTAACCCTAGAAATGGAACAATCGCTTTCTTTCCTGGGAGCCTCTTCCCTGTGAGGAGTCTTCATCCGTCTGGAATTGAGGGCTGAAAAATGGCACTTTCCCAGACAAGAAAGTGGTACGCGCCGTTGATGTTTGCGCCCACGGAAAAGGTGGCAGCCTTGAACTCTCAGGTGCCACTGATGGGGCATCATTGACCCTAGAAAAGGACAATTCGATTTCTGACCTGGCACCTTTTCCCTGGGAGGTGTCTTCGTCCGTCTGGAATTCTGGGCTGAAAAATGGCACTTCCCCGGACCCGCAAGTGGCACGCGCCGTCGACATTTGAGCCCAGGCAAAAGGTGGCAGCTTTGGGCTCTCAGGTGCCAATGATGGGGCCCCGTTAACACTAGAAAAATAACACTTGCTTTCTGTCCTGGCACCTTTTCCCAGGGAGGAATCTTCGTCCGTCTGGAAATCTGGGTTCAAAAATGGCTCTGCCCCAAACCCGCACAAGTAACACACCGTCGAGCTTTGCGCCCAGGGAAAAGGGGGCAGCCTTGAGCTCTCAACTGCCAATGATGGTGCCCCATTACCCCTAGAAAAGGCACAATGGCTTTCTGTCCTGGCACCTTTTCCCAGGGAGGAATCTTCATCGGTTTGGAATTCTGCTCTGAGAATCGGCACTTTCCTGGAGCCGCAAGTGGAACGCACCATCGAGCTTTGCACCCAGGGAAAAGGTGGCAGTCTTGGGCTCTCAGGTGCCAATGATGGGGCCCCATTACCTTTACAAAAAACACAATGGCTTTCTGTCCTGGCACCTTTTCCCTGGGAGGAGTCTTCATTGGTCTGGAATTCTGGGCTGTAAAATGGCACTTTCTGGGACCAGCATGTGGCACGCACTGTCGTGCTTTGCGCCCAGGGAAAAGGAGGCAACCTCTGGCTCTCAGATGCCAATGATGGGCCCCCATTAACACTAGAAATGGAACAATCGCTTTCTGTCCTGGGAGTCTTTTCCCTGGGAGGAGTCGTCATCCGTCTGGAATCCTGGGCTGAACAAAGCACTTTCTCTGACCTGCACGTGGCAGGCACCATCTAGCTTTGCGCTCAGGGAAAAGGTGGCAGCCTTGGGCTCTCAGGTGCCAATGATGGGGCCCCGTTAACACTAGAAAAATAACACTTGCTTTCTGTCCTGGCACCTTTTCCCAGGGAGGAATCTTCGTCCGTCTGGAAATCTGGGTTCAAAAATGGCACTGCCCCAAACCCGCACAAGGTACACACCCTCGAGCTTCGCGCCCAGGGAAATGGGGGCAGCCTTGGGCTCTCAGGTGCCAATGATGGTGCCCCATTACCCCTACAAAAGGTACAATGGCTTTCTGTCCTGGCACCTTTTCCCAGGGAGGAATCTTCATCGGTTTGGAATTCTGGTCTGAGAATCGGCACTTTCCTGGACCCGCAAGTGGAACGCACCGTCGAGCTTTGCGTCTAGGGAAAAGGTTGCAGCCTTGGGCTCTCAGGTGCCAATGATGGGGCCCCATTACCTTTACAAAAAGCACAATGGCTTTCTGTCCTGGCACCTTTTCCCAGGGAGGAATCTTCATCGGTTTGGAATTCTGCTCTGAGAATCGGCACTTTCCTGGACCCGCAAGTTTAACGCACCTTCGAGCTTTGCGCCCAGGGAAAAGGTGGCAGCCTTGGGCTCTCAGGTGCCAGTGATGAGGCCCCATTACCCCTAGAAAAAGAACAATCGCTTTCTGGCCTGGCACCTTTTCCCTGGGAGGAATCTTCATTGGTCTGGAATTCTGGGCTGAAAACGGCTCTTTCACTTACCCGCATGTGGCACGCACCGTCGAGCTTTGCGCCCAGGGAAAAGGTGGCAGCCCTGGGCTCTCAGCTGCCAATTTTGGGGCCCCATTGACCCTAGAAAAGGCACAATCGCTTTCTGTCCTGGCACCTTTTCCCAGGGAGAAATCTTCGCTGGCCTGGAATTCTGGGATGAGAAACGGCACATTCCCGGACTTGCAAGTGGCACGCGCCGTCGACATTTGCGCCCAGGGAAAAGGTGGCAGCCTTGGGCTCTCAGGTGCCAAAGATGAGGTCCCATTACCCCTAGAAAAGGCACAATGGCTTTCTGTCATGACACCTTTTCCCAGAGAGGAATCGACTTCCCTCTGGAATTCTGGGCTGTAAAACGGCCCTTTCCCGGACCCGCACAGGGTATGCACCGTCGAGCTTTGCACGCAGGGAAAAGGTGGCAGCCTTGGGCTCTCAGGTGCCAATGATGGGGCCCAATTAGCATTACAAAATACACAATGGCTTTGTCTCCTGGTACCTTTTCCCTGGGAGGAATCTTCATAGGTCTGGAATTCTGGGCTGAAAAATGGCACTTTCCCGGACCCTCACGTGGAACGCTCCGTCGAGCTTTGCGCCCAGGGAAAAGGTGGCAGCCTGTGGCTCTCAGGTGTCAATTTTGGGGCCCCATTAACCCTAGAAAAGGCACAATTGCTTTCTGTCCAGGCACCTTTTCCCTGGGAGAAATCTTCATCGGCCTCGAATTCTGGGATGAGAAACTGCACATTCCTGGACCCTCAAGTGGCACGCACCGTCGAGCTTTGCGCTCAGGGAAAAGGTTGCAGCCTTCGGCTCTCAGGTGCAAATGATGGGTCCCCATTACTCCTAGAAAAGGAGAAATCCATTCCTGTCCTGACACCTTTTCCCAGGGAGGAATCTTCATCGATCTGGAATTCTGGAATGAGAAACGGCAATTTCCCGGACCCTCACGTAGCACGCATGGTCGAGCTTTGCGCCCAGGGTATAGGAGACAACTTGGGCTCTCAGGTGCCAATGATGGGGCCCGATTAACCCTAGAAATGGAACAATCGCTTTCTTTCCTGGGAGCCTCTTCCCTGTGAGGAGTCTTCATCCGTCTGGAATTGAGGGCTGAAAAATGGCACTTTCCCAGACAAGAAAGTGGTACGCGCCGTTGATGTTTGCGCCCACGGAAAAGGTGGCAGCCTTGAACTCTCAGGTGCCACTGATGGGGCATCATTGACCCTAGAAAAGGACAATTCGATTTCTGACCTGGCACCTTTTCCCTGGGAGGTGTCTTCGTCCGTCTGGAATTCTGGGCTGAAAAATGGCACTTCCCCGGACCCGCAAGTGGCACGCGCCGTCGACATTTGAGCCCAGGCAAAAGGTGGCAGCTTTGGGCTCTCAGGTGCTAATGATGGGGCCCCGTTAACACTAGAAAAATAACACTTGCTTTCTGTCCTGGCACCTTTTCCCAGGGAGGAATCTTCGTCCGTCTGGAAATCTGGGTTCAAAAATGGCTCTGCCCCAAACCCGCACAAGTAACACACCGTCGAGCTTTGCGCCCAGGGAAAAGGGGGCAGCCTTGTGCTCTCAGCTGCCAATGATGGTGCCCCATTACCCCTACAAAAGGTACAATGGCTTTCTGTCCTGGCACCTTTTCCCAGGGAGGAATCTTCATCGGTTTGGAATTCTGCTCTGAGAATCGGCACTTTCCTGGAGCCGCAAGTGGAACGCACCATCGAGCTTTGCGTCCAGGGAAAAGGTGGCAGTCTTGGGCTCTCAGGTGCCAATGATGGGGCCCCATTACCTTTACAAAAAAAACAATGGCTTTCTGTCCTGGCACCTTTTCCCTGGGAGGAGTCTTCATTGGTCTGGAATTCTGGGCTGTAAAATGGCACTTTCTGGGACCAGCATGTGGCACGCACTGTCGTGCTTTGCGCCCAGGGAAAAGGAGGCAACCTCTGGCTCTCAGATGCCAATGACGGGCCCCCATTAACACTAGAAATGGAACAATCGCTTTCTGTCCTGGGAGTCTTTTCCCTGGGAGGAGTCGTCATCCGTCTGGAATCCTGGGCTGAACAAAGCACTTTCTCTGACCTGCACGTGGCAGGCAGCATCTAGCTTTGCGCCCTGGGAAAAGGTGGCAGCCTTGGGCTCTCAGGTGCCAATGATGGGGCCCCGTTAACACTAGAAAAATAACACTTGCTTTCTGTCCTGGCACCTTTTCCCAGGGAGGAATCTTCATCGGCCTCGAATTCTGGGATGAGAAACAGCACATTCCTGGACCCGCAAGTGGCACGCACCGTCGAGCTTTGCGCTCAGGGAAAAGGTTGCAGCCTTCGGCTCTCAGGTGTCATTGATGGAGCCCCATTATCCCTAGAAAAGGAACAATCGCTTTCTGTCCTGACACCTTTTCCCAGGGAGGAATCTTCATCGGTCTGGAATTCTGGAATGAGAAAGGGCAATTTCCCGGACCCTCACGTAGCACGCATGGTTGAGCTTTGCGCCCAGGGTATAGGAGGCAACCTTGGGCTCTCAGGTGCCAATGATGGGGCCCGATTAACCCTAGAAATGGAACAATCGCTTTCTTTCCTGGGAGCCTCTTCCCTGTGAGGAGTCTTCATCCGTCTGGAATTGAGGGCTGAAAAACGGCACTTTCCCGGACAAGAAAGTGGTACGCGCCGTTGATGTTTGCGCCCACGGAAAAGGTGGCAGCCTTGAAGTCTGAGGTGCCACTGATGGGGCACCATTGACCCTAGAAAAGGACAATTCGATTTCTGACCTGACACCTTTTCCCAGGGAGGAATCTTTGTCCGTCTGGAAATCTGGGTTCAAAATGGCACTGCCCCAAACCCGCACAAGGTACACACAGTCGAGCTTTGCGCCCAGGGAAAAGGGGGCAGCCTTGGGCTCTCAGCTGCCAATGATGGTGCCCCATTACCCCTACAAAAGGCACAATGGCTTTCTGTCCTGGCACCTTTTCCCAGGGAGGAATCTTCATCGGTTTGGAATTCTGCTCTGAGAATCGGCACTTTCCTGGACCCGCAAGTGGAACGCATGGTCGAGTTTTGCGTCCAGGGAAAAGGTGGCAGTCTTGGACTCTCAGGTGCCAATGATGGGGCCCCATTACCTTTACAAAAAGCACAATGGCTTTCTGTCCTGGCACCTTTTCCCTGGGAGGAGTCTTCATTGGTCTGGAATTCTGGGCTGTAAAATAGCACTTTCTGGGACTAGCACGTGGCACGCACTGTCGAGCCTTGCGCCCAGGGAAAAGGAGGAATCCTCTGGCTCTCAGATGCCAATGACGGGCCCCCATTAACACTCGGAATGGAATAATCGCTTTATGTCCTGGGAGCCTTTTCCCTGGGAGGAGTCGTCATCCGTCTGGAATTCTGGGCTGAATAAAGCACTTTCTCTGACCTGCATGTGGCAGGCACCATCTAGCTTTGCACCCAGGGAAAAGGTGGCAGCCTTGGGCTCTCAGGAGTCAATTTTGGGACCCCATTAAGTCTAGAAAAGGCACAATCGCTTTCTGTCCTGGCACCTTTTCCCTGGGAGAAATCTTCATCGGCCTCGAATTCTGGGATGAGAAACAGCACATTCCTGGACCCGCAAGTGGAACGCAACGTCGAGCTTTGCGCTCAGGGAAAAGGTTGCAGCCTTCGGCTCTCAGGTGCCAATGATGGGTCCCCATTACTCCTAGAAAAGGAGAAATCGATTCCTGTCCTCGCACCTTTTCCCTGGGGGGAATCTTCATCGGTCTGGAATTCTGGAATGAGAAACGGCAATTTCCCGGACCCTCACGTAGCACGCAATGTCGAGCTTTGCATCCAGGTTAAAGGAGGGAAACCTGGGCTCTCAGGTGCCAATGATGGGGCCCGATTAACCCTAGAAATGGAACAATCGCTTTCTGTCCTGGCAGCTTTTCCCTGGGTGGAATCTTCATCCGTCTAGAATTCTGTGCTAAAAAATGGCACTTTCCCAGACAAGAAAGTGACACGCACCCTCGACATTTGCGCCCAGGGAAAAGGTGGCAGCCTTGGGCTCTCAGGTGCCAAGGATTGGGCCCCATTAACACTAGAAAAGTAACACTTGCTTTCTGTCCTGGCACCTTTTCCCAGGGAGGAATCTTCGTCCGTCTGGAAATCTGGCTTCAAAAATGGAACTACCCGAAACCCGCACAAGGTACCCACAGTCGAGCTTTGCGCCCAGGGAAAAGGGGGCAGCCTTGGGCTCTCAGGTGCCAATGATGGTGCCCCATTATTCCTACAAAAGGCACAATGGCTTTCTGTCCTGACACCTTTTCCCAGGGAGGAATCTTCATCGGTTTGGAATTCTGGTCTGAGAATCGGCACTTTCCTGGACCCGCAAGTGGAACCCACCATCGAGCTTGGCGTCCAGGGAAAAGGTGGCAGCCTTGTGCTCTCAGCTGCCAATGATCGTGCCCCATTACCCCTACATAAGGCACAATGGCTTTCTGTCCTGGCACCTTTTCCCTGGGAGGAATCTTCATCGGTTTGGAATTCTGGTCTGAGAATCGGCACTTTCTGGGACCCGCAAGTTGAACGCATGGTCGAGCTTTGCGTCCAGGGAAAAGGTGGCAGTCTTGGGCTCTCAGGTGCCAATGATGGGGCCCCATTACCTTTACAAAAAGCACAATGGCTTTCTGTCCTGGCACCTTTTCCCTGGGAGGAGTCTTCATTGGTCTGGAATTCTGGGCTGTAAAATGGCACTTTCTGGGACCAGCACGTGGCACGCACTGTCGTGCTTTGCGCCCAGGGAAAAGGCGGCAACCTCTGGCTCTCAGATGCCAATGACGGGCCCCCATTAACACTAGAAATGGAACAATCGCTTTCTGTCCTGGGAGCCCTTTCCCTGGGAGGAGTCGTCATCCGTCTGGAATCCTGGGCTGAACAAAGCACTTTCTCTGACCTGCATGTGGCAGGCACCATCAAGCTTTGTGCCCAGGCAAAAGGTGGCAGCCTTGGGCTCTCAGGTGCCAATGATGGGTCCCTGTTAACACTAGAAAAATAACATTTTCTTTCTGTCCTGGCCCCTTTTCCCTGGAGGAATCTTCGTCCGTCTGGAAATCTGGGTTCAAAAATGGCACTGCCCAAACCCGCACAAGGTACACACCATCGAGCTTTGCGCCCAGGGAAAAGGGGGCAGCCTTGAGCTCTCAGGTGCCAATGATGGTGCCCCATTACCCCTACAAAAGGCACAATGGCTTTCTGTCCTGGCACCTTTTCCCAGGGAGGAATCTTCATCGGTTTGGAATTCTGGTCTGAGAATCGGCACTTTCCTGGACCCGCAAGTGGAACGCACCATCGAGCTTTGCACCCAGGGAAAAGGTGGCAGTCTTGGGCTCTCAGGTGCCAATGATGGGGCCCCATTACCTTTACAAAAAGCACAATGGCTTTCTGTCCTGGCACCTTTTCCCTGGGAGGAGTCTTCATTGGTCTGGAATTCTGGGCTGTAAAATGGCACTTTCTGGGACCAGCATGTGGCACGCACTGTCATGCTTTGCGCCCAGGGAAAAGGAGGCAACCTCTGGCTCTCAGATGCCAATGACGGGCCCCCATTAACACTAGAAATGGAACAATTGCTTTCTGTCCTGGGAGCCTTTTCCCTGGGAGGAGTCGTCATCCGTCTGGAATCCTGGGCTGAACAAAGCACTTTCTCTGACCTGCACGTGGCAGGCACCATCTAGCTTTGCGCCCAGGGTAAAGGTGGCAGCCTTGGGCTCTCAGGTGCCAATGATGGAGCCCCATTACCCCTAGAAAAAGAACACTTGCTTTCTGTCCTGGCACCTTTTCCCTGGGAGGAATCTTCATTGGTCTGGAATTCTGGGCTGAAAACGGCTCTTTCCCTTACGCGCATGTGGCACACACCATCGAGCTTTGCACCCAGGGAAAAGGTGGCAGCCCTGGGCTCTCAGCTGCCAATTTTTGGGCCCCATTAACCCTAGAAAAGGCACAATGGCTTTCTGTCCTGGCACCTTTTCCCAGGGAGAAATCTTCGCTGGCCTGGAATTCTGGCATGAGAAACGGCACATTCCTGGACTTGCAAGTGGCACGCGCCATCGACATTTGCGCCCAGGGAAAAGGTGGCAGCCTTGGGCTCTCAGGTGCCAAAGATGAGGTCCCATTACCCCTAGAAAAGGCACAATGGTTTTCTGTCCTGACACCTTTTCCCAGAGAGGAATCGATTTCCGTCTGGAATTCTGGGCTGTAAAACGGCCCTTTCCCGGACCCGCACAGGGTATGCACCGTCGAGCTTTGCGCCCAGGGAAAAGGTGGCAGCCTTGGGCTCTCAGGTGTCAATTTTGGGGCCCCATTAACCCTAGAAAAGGCACAATTGCTTTCTGTCCTGGCACCTTTTCCCTGGGAGAAATCTTCATTGGCCTCGAATTCTGGGATGAGAAACAGCACATTCCTGGACCCGCAAGTTGAACGCACCGTTGAGCTTTGCGTCCAGGGAAAAGGTGGCAGTCTTGGGCTCTCAGGTGTCAATGATGGAGCCTCATTAACCCTAGAAAAGGAACAATCGCTTTCTGTCCTGACACCTTTTCCCAGGGAGGAATCTTCATCGGTCTGGAATTCTGGAATGAGAAACGGCAATTTCCCGGACCCTCACGAAGCACGCATGGTCGAGCTTTGCGCCCAGGGTATAGGAGGCAACCTTGGGCTCTCAGGTGCCAATGATGGAGCCCGATTAACCCTAGAAATGGAACAATCGCTTTCTTTCCTGGGAGCCTCTTCCCTGTGAGGAGTCTTCATCTGTCTGGAATTGAGGGCTGGAAAACGGCACTTTCACGGACAAGAAAGTGGTACGTGCCGTTGATGTTTGCGCCCACGGAAAAGGTGGCAGCCTTGAACTCTCAGGTGCCAATGATGGGGCACCATTGACCCTAGAAAAGGACAATTCGATTTCTGACCTGGCACCTTTTCCCTGGGAGGAGTCGTCATCCGTCTGGAATCCTGGGCTGAACAAAGCACTTTCTCTGACCTGCACGTGGCAGGCAACATCAAGCTTTGTGCCCAGGGAAAAGGTGGCAGCCGTGGGCTCTCAGGTGCCAATGATGGGGCCCCGTTAACACTAGAAAAATAACACTTGCTTTCTGTCCTGGCACCTTTTCCCAGGGAGGAATCTTCGTCCGTCTGGAATTCTGGGCTGAAAAATGGCACTTCCCCAGACCCGCAAGTGGCACGTGCCGTCGACATTTGTGCCCAGGCAAAAGGTGGCAGCCTTGGGCTCTCAGGTGCCAATGATGGGGCCCCGTTATCACATGCTTTCTGTCCTGGCACCTTTTCCCAGGGAGGAATCTTCGTCCGTCTGGAAATCTGGGTTCAAAAATGGAACTGCCCCAAACCCGCACAATTTACACATCGTCGAGATTTGCGCCCAGGGAAAAGGTGGCAGCCTTGGGCTCTCAGCTGCCAATGATGGTGCCCCATTACCCCTACAAAAGGCACAATGGCTTTCTGTCCTGGCACCTTTTCCCAGGGAGGAATCTTCATCGGTTTGGAATTCTGCTCTGAGAATCGGCACTTTCCTGGACCCGCAAGTGGAACGCACCATCGAGCTTTGCGTCCAGGGAAAAGGTGGCAGTCTTGGGCTCTCAGGTGCCAATGATGGGGCCCCATTATCTTTACAGAAAGCACAGTGGCTTTCTGTCCTGGCACCTTTTCCCTGGGAGGAGTCTTCATTGGTCTGGAATTCTGGGCTGTAAAATGGCACTTTCTGGGACCAGCACATGGCACGCACTGTCGTGCTTTGTGCCCAGGGAAAAGGAGGCAACCTCTGGCTCTCAGATGCCAATGACCGGCCCCCATTAACACTAGAAATGGAACAATCGCTTTCTGTCCTGGCAGTCTTTTCCCTGGGAGGAGTCGTCATCCGTCTGGAATCCTGGGCTGAACAAAGCACTTTCTCTGACCTGCACGTGGCAGGCACCATCTAGCTTTGCACCCAAGGAAAAGGTGCCAGCCTTGGGCTCTCAGGTGTCAACGATGGGTCCCCGTTAACACTAGATAAATAACAATCGCTTTCTGTCCTGGCACCTTTTCCCAGGGAGGAATTTTCGTCCGTCTGGAATTCTGGACTGAAAAACGGCACTTCCCCGGACCTGCAAGTGGAATGCACCGTCGAGCTTTGTGCCCAGGCTAAAGGTGGCAGCCTTGGGCTCTCAGGTGCCAATGATGGGGCCCCATTACCCCTAGTAAAAGAGCAATGGCTTTCTGTCCTGGCACCTTTTCCCTGGGAGGAATCTTCATTGGTCTGAAATTTTGGGCTGAAAACGCCTCTTTCCCTTACCCGCATATGACACGCATCGACGAGCTTTGCGCCCTGAGAAAAGGTGGCAGCCCTGGGCTCTCAGCTGCCAATGATGGGGCCCCATTACCCCTACAAAAGGCACAATGGCTTTCTGTCCTGGCACCTTTTCCCAGGGAGGAATCTTCATCGGTTTGGAATTCTGCTCTGAGAATCGGCACTTTCCTGGACCCGCAAGTGGAACGCACCATCGAGCTTTGCGTCCAGGGAAAAGGTGGCAGTCTTGGGTTCTCAGGTGCCAATGATGGGACCCCATTACCTTTACAAAAAGCACAATGGCTTTCTGTCCTGGCACCTTTTCCCTGGGAGGAGTCTTCATTGGTCTGGAATTCTGGGCTGTAAAATGGCACTTTCTGGGACCAGCTTGTGGCACGCACTGTCGTGCTTTGCGCCCAGGGAAAAGGAGGCAACCTCTGGCTCTCAGATGCCAATGACGGGCCCCCATTAACACTAGAAATGGAACAATCGCTTTCTGTCCTGGGAGCCCTTTCCCTGGGAGGAGTCGTCATCCGTCTGGAATCCTGGGCTGAACAAAGCACTTTCTCTGACCTGCACGTGGCAGGCACCATCTAGCTTTGCGCCCAGGGAAGAGGTGAGAGCCTTGGGCTCTCAGGTGCCAATGATGGGTCCTCGTTAACACTAGAAAAATAACACTTGCTTTCTGTCCTGGCACCTTTTCCCTGGGAGGAATTTTCGTCCGTCTGGAATTCTGGACTGAAAAACGGCACTTCCCTGGACCTGCAAGTGGAACGCACCGTCGAGCTTTGTGCCCAGGCAAAAGGTGGCAGCCTTGGGCTCTCAGGTGCCAATGATGGTGCCCCATTACCCCTAGAAAAAGAACAATCGCTTTCTGTCCTGGCACCTTTTCCCTGGGAGGAATCTTCATTGGTCTGGAATTCTGGGCTGAAAAGGGCTCTTTCCCTTACCCGCATGTGGCACGCACCGTCGAGCTTTGCGCCCAGGGAAAAGGTGGCAGCCCTGGGCTCTCAGCTGCCAATTTTGGGGCCCCATTAACCCTAGAAAAGGCACAATCGCTTTCTGTCCTGGCACCTTTTCCCAGGGAGAAATCTTCGCTGGCCTGGAATTCTGGCATGAGAAACGGCACATTCCCGGACTTGCAAGTGGCACGCGCCGTCGACATTTGCGCCCAGGGAAAAGGTGGCAGCCTTGGGCTCTCAGGTGCCAAAGATGGGGCCCCATTACCCCTAGAAAAGGCACAATGGCTTTCTGTCATGACACCTTTTCCCAGAGAGGAATCGACTTCCGTCTGGAATCCTGGGCTGAAAAACGGCCCTTTCCCGGACTCGCACAGGGTATGCACCGTCGAGCTTTGCACCCAGGGAAAAGGTGGCAGCCCCGGGCTCTCAGGTGCCAATGATGGGGCCCAATTAGCATTACAAAATACACAATGGCTTTGTCTCCTGGTACCTTTTCCCTCTGAGGAATCTTCATAGGTCTGGAATTCTGGGCTGTACAATGGCACTTTCCCGGACCGGCACGTGGAACGCTCCGTCGAGCTTTGCGCCCAGGGAAAAGGTGGCAGCCTTGGGCTCTCAGGTGTCAGTTTTGGGGCCCCATTAACCCTAGAAAAGGCACAATTGCTTTCTGTCCAGGCACCTTTTCCCTGGGAGAAATCTTCATCGGCCTCGATTTCTGGGATGAGAAACAGCACATTCCTGGACCCACAAGTGGCACGCACCGTCGAGCTTTGCGCTCAGGGAAAAGGTTGCAGCCTTCGGCTCTCAGGTGCAAATGATGGGTCCCCATTACTCCTAGAAAAGGAGAAATCCATTCCTGTCCTGACACCTTTTCCCAGGGAGGAATCTTCATCGGTCTGGAATTCTGGAATGAGAAACGGCAATTTCCCGGACCCTCACGTAGCACGCATGGTCGAGCTTTGCGCCCAGGGTATAGGAGGCAACCTTGGGCTCTCAGGTGCCAATGATGGGGCCCGATTAACCCTAGAAATGGAACAATCGCTTTCTTTCCTGGGAGCCTCTTCCCTGTGAGGAGTCTTCATCCGTCTGGAATTGAGGGCTGAAAAATGGCACTTTCCCAGACAAGAAAGTGGTACGCGCCGTTGATGTTTGCGCCCACGGAAAAGGTGGCAGCCTTGAACTCTCAGGTGCCACTGATGGGGCATCATTGACCCTAGAAAAGGACAATTCGATTTCTGACCTGGCACCTTTTCCCTGGGAGGTGTCTTCGTCCGTCTGGAATTCTGGGCTGAAAAATGGCACTTCCCCGGACCCACAAGCGGCACGCGCCGTCGACATTTGAGCCCAGGCAAAAGGTGGTAGCTTTGGGCTCTCAGGTGCCAATGATGGGGCCCCGTTAACACTAGAAAAATAACACTTGCTTTCTGTCCTGGCACCTTTTCCCAGGGAGGAATCTTCGTCCGTCTGGAAATCTGGGTTCAAAAATGGCTCTGCCCCAAACCCGCACAAGTAACACACCGTCGAGCTTGGCGTCCAGGGAAAAGGTGGCAGCCTTGTGCTCTCAGCTGCCAATGATCGTGCCCCATTACCCCTACATAAGGCACAATGGCTTTCTGTCCTGGCACCTTTTCCCAGGGAGGAATCTTCATCGGTTTGGAATTCTGGTCTGAGAATCGGCACCTTCCTGGACCCGCAAGTTGAACGCATGGTCGAGCTTTGCGTCCAGGGAAAAGGTGGCAGTCTTGGGCTCTCAGGTGCCAATGATGGGGCCCCATTACCTTTACAAAAAGCACAATGGCTTTCTGTCCTGGCACCTTTTCCCTGGGAGGAGTCTTCATTGGTCTGGAATTCTGGGCTGTAAAATGGCACTTTCTGGGACCAGCATGTGGCACGCACTGTCGTGCTTTGTGCCCAGGGAAAACGCGGCAACCTCTGGCTCTCAGATGCCAATGACGGGCCCCCATTAACACTAGAAATGGAACAATCGCTTTCTGTCCTGGGAGCCCTTTCCCTGGGAGGAGTCGTCACCTGTCTGGAATCCTAGGCTGAACAAAGCACTTTCTCTGACCTGCACGTGGCAGGCACCATCTAGTTTTGCGCCCAGGGTAAAGGTGGCAGCCTTGGGCTCTCAGGTGCCAAAGATGGGGTCCCATTACCCCTAGAAAAGGCACAATGGCTTTCTGTCATGACACCTTTTCCCAGAGAGGAATCGACTTCCGTCTGGAATTCTGGGCTGAAAAACGGCCCTTTCCCGGACCCGCACAGGGTATGCACCGTCGAGCTTTGCACCCAGGGAAAAGGTGGCAGCCTTGGGCTCTCAGGTGCCAATGATGGGGCCCAATTAGCATTACAAAATACACAATGGCTTTGTCTCCTGGTACCTTTTCCCTCTGAGGAATCTTCATAGGTCTGGAATTCTGGGCTGAAAAATGGCACTGTCCGGGACCCGCAAGTTGAACGCTCCGTCCAGGTTTGCGCCCAGGGAAAAGGTGGCAGCCTTGGGCTCTCAGGTGTCAATTTTGGGGCCCCATTAACCCAAGAAAAGGCACAATTGCTTTCTGTCCAGGCACCTTTTCCCTGGGAGAAATCTTCATCGGCCTCGAATTCTGGGATGAGAAACAGCACATTCCTGGACCCACAAGTGGCACGCACCGTCGAGCTTTGCGCTCAGGGAAAAGGTTGCAGCCTTCGGCTCTCAGGTGTCAATGATGCAGCTCCATTAACCTTAGAAAAGGAACAATCGCTTTCTATCCTGACACCTTTTCCCAGGGAGGAATCTTCATCAGTCTGGAATTCTGGAATGAGAAACGGCAATTTCCCGGACCCTCACGTAGCACGCATGGTCGAGCTTTGCGCCCAGGGTATAGGAGGCAACTTGGGCTCTCAGGTGCCAATGATGGGGCCTGATTAACCCTAGAAATGGAACAATCGCTTTCTGTCCTGGGAGCCTCTTCCCTGTGAGGAGTCTTCATCCGTCTGGAATTGAGGGCTGAAAAACGGCACTTTCCCGGACAAGAAAGTGGTACGCGCCGTTGATGTTTGCGCCCACGGAAAAGGTGGCAGCCTTGAACTCTGAGGTGCCAAAGATGGGGCATCATTGACCCTAGAAAAGGACAATTCGATATCTGCCCTGGCACCTTTTCCCTGGGAGGTGTCTTCGTCCATCTGGAATTCTGGGCTGAAAAATGGCACTTCCCCGGACCCGCAAGTGGCACGTGCCGTCGACATTTGAGCCCAGGCAAAAGGTGGCAGCCTTGGGCTCTCAGGTGCCAATGATGGGGCCTTGTTAACACTTGCTTTCTATCCTGGCTCCTTTCCCCAGGGAGGAATCTTCGTCCGTCTGGAAATCTGGGTTCAAAAATGGCACTGCCCCAAACCCGCACAAGGTACACACTGTCGAGCTTTGCGCCCAGGGAAAAGGGGGCAGCCTTGGGCTCTCAGGTGCCAATGATCGTGCCCCATTACCCCTACAAAAGGCACAATGGCTTTCTGTCCTGGCACCTTTTCCCAGGGAGGAATCTTCATCGGTTTGGAATTCTGGTCTGAGAATCAGAACTTTCCTGGACCCGCAAGTGGAACGCACCATCGAGCTTTGTGTCCAGGGAAAAGGTGGCAGTCTTGGGCTCTCAGGTGCCAATAATGGGGCCCCATTACCTTTACAAAAAGCACAATGGCTTTCTATCCTGGCACCTTTTCCCTGGGAGGAGTCTTCATTGGTCTGGAATTCTGGGCTGTAAAATGGCACTTTCTGGGCCCAGCACGTGGCACGCACTGTCGTGCTTTGTGCCCAGGGAAAAGGAGGCAATCCTCTGGCTCTCAGATTCCAATGACGGGCCCGCATTAATACTAGAAATGGAAGAACCGCTTTCTGTCCTGGGAGCCTTTTCCCTGGGAGGAGTCGTCATCCGTCTGGAATCCTGGGCTGAAAAAGCACTTTCTCTGACCTGCACGTGGCAGGCAGCATCTAGCTTTGCGCCCAGGGTAAAGGTGGCAGCCTTGGGCTCTCAGGGGTCAACGATGGGTCCCCGTTAACACTAGATAAATAACAATCGCTTTCTCTCCTGGCACCTTTTCCCAGGGAGGAATTTTTGTCCGTCTGGAATTCTGGGCAGAAAAACGGCACTTCCCCGGACCTGCAAGTGGAACACAACATCGAGCTTTGTGCCCAGGCAAAAGGTGACAGCCTTGGACTCTCAGGTGCCAATGATGGGGCCCCATTACCCCTAGAGAAAGAAGAACTGCTTTCTGTCCTGGCACCTTTTCCCTGGGAGGAACCTTCATTGTTCTGGAATTCTGGGCTGAAAACGGCTCTTTCCCTTACCTGCATGTGGCACGCATCGACGAGCTTTGCGCCCAGGGAAAAGGTGGCAGCCCTGGGCTCTCAGCTGCCAATTTTGGGGCCCCATTAACCCCTAGAAAAGGCACAATGGCTTTCTGTCCTGGCACCTTTTCCCAGGGAGAAATCTTCGCTAGCCTGGAATTCTGGGATGAGAAACAGCACATTCCCGGACTTGCAAGTGGCACGCGCCGTCGACATTTGCGCCCAGGGAAAAGGTGGCAGCCTTGGGCTCTCAGGTGCCAAAGATGAGGCCCCATTACCCCTAGAAAAGGCACAATGGCTTTCTGTCCTGACACCTTTTCCCAGAGAGGAATCGACTTCCGTCTGGAATTCTGGGCTGAAAAACGGCCCTTTCCCGGACCCGCACAGGGTATGCACCGTCGAGCTTTGCACCCAGGGAAAAGGTGGCAGCCTTGGGCTCTCAGGTGCCAATGGTGGGGCCCAATTAGCATTACAAAATACACAATGGCTTTGTCTCCTGGTACCTTTTCCTTCTGAGGAATCTTCATAGGTCTGGAATTCTGGGCTGAAAAATGGCACTGTCCGGGACCCGCAAGTTGAACGCTCCGTCCAGGTTTGCGCCCAGGGAAAAGGTGGCAGCCTTGGGCTCTCAGGTGTCAATTTTGGGGCCCCATTAACCCTAGAAAAGGCACAATTGCTTTCTGTCTTGGCACCTTTTCCCTGGGAGAAATGTTCATCGGCCTCGAATTCTGGGATGAGAAACAGCACATTCCTGGACCTGCAAGTGGCACGCACCGTTGAGCTTTGCGCTCAGGGAAAAGGTTTCAGCCTTCGGCTCTCAGGTGTCAATGATGGAGCCCCACAAACCCTAGAAAAGGAACAATCGCTTTCTGTCCTGACACCTTTTCCCAGGGAGGAATCTTCATCGGTCTGGAATTCTGGAATGAGAAACGGCAATTTCCCGGACCCTCATGTAGCACGCATGGTCGAGCATTGCGCCCAGGGTATAGGAGGCAACCTTGGGCTCTCAGGTGCCAATGATGGAGCCCGATTAACCCTAGAAATGGAACAATCGCTTTCTGTCCTGGGAGCCTCTTCCCTGTGAGGAGTCTTCATCCGTCTGCAATTGAGGGCTGAAAAACGGCACTTTTCCGGACAAGAAAGTTTTACGCGCCGTTGATGTTTGCGCCCAGGGTAAAGGTGGCAGCCTTCGGCTCTCAGCTGCCAATGATGGTGCCCCATTACCTTTACAAAAAGCACAATGGCTTTCTGTTCTGGCACCTTTTCCCAGGGAGGAATCTTCATTGGTCTGGAATTCTGGGCTGTAAAATAGCACTTTCTGGGAAAAGGCCCAATGGCTCGACCATGCGTGCTACATGAGGGTCCAGGAAAGTGCCGTTTCTCATTCCAGAATTCCAGACCGATGAAGATTCCTCCCTGGGAAAAGGTTTCAGGACAGAAAGCGATTGTTCCTTTTCTAGGGTTAATGGGGCTCCATCATTGACGCCTGAGAGCCCAAGGCTGCAACCTTTTCCCTCAGCGCAAAGCTCGACGGTGCGTGCCACTTGCGGGTCCAGGAATGTGCTGTTTCTCATCCCAGAATTCGAGGCCGATGAAGATTTCTCCCAGGGAAAAGGTGCCAGGACAGAAAGCAATTGTGCCTTTTCTAGGGGTAATGGGGCCCCAAAATTGACACCTGAGAGCCCAAGGCTGCCACCTTTTCTCTGGGCGCAAAGCTCGACGGAGCGTTCCACGTGCGGGTCCGGGAAAGGGTCGTTTTTCAGCCCAGAATTCCAGACCGAAGTCGATTCCTCTCTGGGAAAAGGTGTCATGACAGAAAGCCATTGTGCCTTTTCTAGCGGTAATGGGACCTCATCTTTGGCACCTGAGAGCCCAAGGCTGCCACCTTTTCCCTGGGCGCAAATGTCGACGGCGCGTACGACTTGCAAGTCCGGGAATGTGCCGTTTCTCATCCCAGAATTCCAGGCCATCGAAGATTTCTCCCTGGGAAAAGGGGCCAGGACAGAAAGCCATTGTGCCTTTTCTAGGGTTAATGGGGCCCCAAAATTGGCAGCTGAGAGCCCAGGGCTGACACCTTTTCCCTGGGCTCAAAGCTCGACGGTGCGTGCCAAATGCGGGTAAGGGAAAGAGCCGTTTTCAGCCCAGAATTCCAGACCAATGAAGATTCCTCCCTGGGAAATGGTGCGAGGACACAAAGCGATTCTTTTTTTTCTAGGGGTAATGGGGCCCAATCATTGGCACCTGAGAGCCCAAGGCTGCCACCTTTTGCCTGGGCACAAAGCTCGACGGTGCGTTCCACTTGCGGGTCCGGGAAAGTGCCGTTTTTCAGTCCAGAATTCCAGACGGACGAAAATTCCTCCCAGGGAAAAGGTGCCAGGACAGAAAGCCATTGTTATTTCTCTAGTGTTAATGGGTACCCATCATTGGCACCTGAGAGTCCAGGCTGCCACCTTTTCCCTGGGCGCAAAGCTAGATGGTGCCTGCCACGTGCAGGTCAGAGAAAGTGCTTTGTTCAGCCCAGGATTCCAGACGGATGACGACTCCTTCCAGGGAAAAGGCTCCCAGGACAGAAAGCAATTGTTCCATTTCTAGTGTTAATGGGGGCCCGTCATTGGCATCTGAGAGCCAGAGGTTGCCTCCTTTTCCCTGGGCGCAAAGCACGACAGGGCGTGCCACGTGCTGGTCCCAGAAAGTGCCATTTTAGAGCCCAGAATTCCAGACCAATGAAGACTCCTCCCAGGGAAAAGGTGCCAGGACAGAAAGCCATTGTGCTTTTTGTAAAGGTAATGGGGCCCCATCATTGGCACCTGAGAGCCCAAGACTGCCACCTTTTCCCTGGACGCAAAGCTCGATGGTGCGTTCCACTTGCGGGTCCAGGAAAGTGCCGATTCTCAGACCAGAATTCCAAACCGATGAAGATTCCTCCCTGGGAAAAGGTGCCAGGACAGAAAGCCATTGTGCCTTTTGTAGGGGTAATGGGGCACCATCATTGGCAGCTGAGAGCCCAAGGCTGCCCCCTTTACCCTGGGCGCAAAGCTCGACGGTGTGTACCTTGTGCGGGTTTGGGGCAGTGCCATTTTTGAACCCAGATTTCCAGACAGACGAAGATTCCTCCCTGGGAAAAGGTGCCAGGACAGAAAGCGATTGTTCTTTTTCTAGGGGTAATGGGGTCCCATCATTGGCACCTCGGAGTTCAAGGCTGCCACCTTTTCCGTGGGTGCAAACATCAACGGCACGTGCCACTTGCGGGTCCGGGGAAGTGCCACTTTTCAGCCCAGAATTCCAGACGGATGAAGACTCCTCACAGGGAAGAGGCTCCCAGGACAGAAAGCGATTGTTCCATTTCTAGGGTTAATCGGGCCCCATCATTGGCACCTGAGAGCCCAAGGTTGCCTCCTATACCCTGGGCGCAAAGCTCGACCATGCGTGCTACGTGAGGGTCCGGGAAATTGCCGTTCCTCATTCCAGAATTCCAGACCGATGAAGATTCCTCCCTGGGAAAAGGAGTCAGGACAGAAAGTGATTGTTCCTTTTTTAGGGTTAATGGGGCTCCATCATTGACACCTGAGAGCCCAAGGCTGCAACCTTTTCCCTGGGCGCAAAGCTCGACGGTGCGTGCCACTTGCGGGTCCAGGAATGTGCTGTTTCTCATCCCAGAATTCCAGGCCAGCGAAGATTTCTCCCAGGGAAAAGGTGCCAGGACAGAAAGCAATTGTGCCTTTTCTAGGGTTAATGGGGCCCCAAAACTGACACCTGAGAGCCCAAGGCTGCCACCTTTTCCCTGGGCGCAAAGCTCGACGGAGCGTTCCACGTGCGGGTCCGGGAAAGTGCCATTTTTCAGCCCAGAATTCCAGACCTATGAAGATTCCTCAGAGGGAAATGGTACCAGGAGACAAAGTCATTGTGTATTTTGTAATGCTAATTGGGCCCCATCATTGGCACCTGAGAGCCCAAGGCTGCCACCTTTTCCCTGGGTGCAAAGCTCGACGGTGCATACCCTGTGCGGGTCCGGGAAAGGGCCGTTTTTCAGCCCAGAATTCCAGACGGAAGTCGATTCCCCTCTGGGAAAAGGTGTCAGGAGAGAAAGCCATTGTGCCTTTTGTAGGGGTAATGGGGCACCATCATTGGCAGCTGAGAACCCAAGGCTGCCACCTTTTCCCTGGACGCAAAGCTCGATGGTGTGTACCTTGTGCGGGTTTGGGGCAGTGCCATTTTTGAACCCAGATGTCCAGACGGACGAAGATTCCTCCCAGGGAAAAGGTGCCAGGAGAGAAAGCCATTGTTCTTTTTCTAGGGGTAATGGGGCCCAATCATTGGCACCTGAGAGCCCAAGGCTGCCACCTTTTGCCTGGGAACAAAGCTCGACGGTGCGTTCCACTCGCAGGTACGAGGAAGTACCGTTTTTCAGTCCAGAATTCCAGACAGACGAAAATTCCTCCCAGGGAAAAGGTGCCAGGACAGAAAGTGATTGTTCTTTTTCTAGGGGTAATGAGGCCCCATCACTGGCACCTGAGAGCCCAAGGCTGCCACCTTTTGCCTGGGCACAAAGCTCGACCGTGCGTTCCACTTGCAGGTCCTTGGAAGTGCCATTTTTCAGTCCAGGATTCCAGACGGACAAAAATTCCTCCCAGGGAAAAGGTGCCAGGACAGAAAGCCATTGTTATTTATCTAGTGTTAACGGGGACCCATCATTGGCACCTGAGAGCCCAAGGCTGCCACCTTTTCCCTGGGCGCAAAGCCAGATGGTGCCTACCGCGTGCAGTTCAGAAAAAGCCCTTTGTTCAGCACAGAATTCCAGACCTATGAAGATTCCTCAGAGGGAGAAGGTACCAGGAGACAAAGTCATTGTGTATTTTGTAATGCTAATTGGGCCCCATCATTGGCACCTGAGAGCCCAAGGCTGCCACCTTTTCCCTGGGTGCAAAGCTCGACCATGCGTGCCACTTGTGGGTCCAGGAATGTGCTGTTTCACATCCCAGAAATCGAGGCCGATGAAGATTTCTCCCAGGGAAAAGGTGCCAGGACAGAAAGCAATTGTGCCTTTTCTAGGGTTAATGTGGCCCCAAAATTGACACCTGAGAGCCTAAGGCTGCCACCTTTTCCCTGGGCGCAAAGCTCGATGGAGCGTTCCACGTGCGGGTCCGGGAAAGGGCCATTATTCAGCCCAGAATTCCAGACCTATGAAGATTCCTCAGATGGAAAAGGTATCAGGAGACAAAGTCATTGTGTATTTTGTAATGCTAATTGGGCCCCATCATTGGCACCTGAGAGCCCAAGGCTGCCACCTTTTCCCTGGGTGCAAAGCTCTACGGTGCATACCCTGTGCGGGTCCGGGAAAGGGCCGTTTTTCAGCCCAGAATTCCAGACGGAAGTCGATTCCTCTCTGGGAAAAGGTGTCAGGACAGAAAGCCATTGTGCCTTTTCTAGGGGTAATGGGACCTCATCTTTGGCACCTGAGAGCCCAAGGCTGCCACCTTTTCCCTGGGCACAAATGTCGACGGCGCGTGCCACTTGCAAGTCCGGGAATGTGCCGTTTCTCATCCCAGAATTCCAGGAGAGCGAAGATTTCTCCCTGGAAATAGGTGCCAGGACAGAAAGCGATTGTGCCTTTTCTAGGGTTAATGGGGCCCCACAATTGGCAGCTGAGATCCCAGGGCTGCCACCTTTTCCCTGGGCGCAAAGCTCGACGGTGCGTGCCACATGCGGGTAAGGGAAAGAGGCGTTTTCAGCCCAGAATTCCAGACCAATGAAGACTCCTCCCAGGGAAAAGGTGCCAGGACAGAAAGCGATTGTTCTTTTTCTAGGGTTAATGGGGCCCCATCATTGGCACCTGAGAGCCCAAGGCTGCCACCTTTTGCCTGGGCACAAAGCTCGACGGTGCGTTCCACTTGCAGGTCCAGGGAAGTGCCGTTTTTCAGTCCAGAATTCCAGACGGACGAAAATTCCTCCCAGGGAAAAGGTGCCAGGACAGAAAGCCATTGTTATTTATCTAGTGTTAACGGAGACCCATCATTGGCACCTGAGAGCCCAAGGCTGCCACCTTTTCCCTGGGCGCAAAGCCAGATGGTGCCTACCACGTGCAGGTCAGAGAAAGTGCTTTGTTCAGCACAGAATTCCAGACCTATGAAGATTCCTCAGAGGGAAAAGGTACGAGGAGACAAAGTCATTGTGTATTTTGTAATGCTAATTGGGCCCCATCATTGGCACCTGAGAGCCCAAGGCTGCCACCTTTTCCCTGGGTGCAAAGCTCTACGATGCATACCCTGTGCGGGTCCGGGAAAGGGCCGTTTTTCAGCCCAGAATTCCAGACGGAAGTCGATTCCTCTCTGGGAAAAGGTGTCAGGACAGAAAGCCATTGTGCCTTTTCTAGGGGTAATGGGGCCCCATCTTTGGCACCTGGGAGCCCAGGGCTGCCACCTTTTCCCTGGGCACAAAGCTCGACGGTGCGTGCCACATGCGGGTAAGGGAAAGAGCCGTTTTCAGCCCAGAATTCCAGACCAATGAAGACTCCTCCCAGGGAAAAGGTGCCAGGACAGAAAGCGATTGTTCTTTTTCTAGGGGTAATGGGGCCCAATCATTGGCACCTGAGAGCCCAAGGCTGCCACCTTTTCCCTGGGAACAAGGCTCGACGGTGCGTTCCACTCGCAGATACGGGGAAGTGCCGTTTTTCAGTCCAGAATTCCAGACAGACGAAAATTCCTCCCAGGGAAAAGGTGCCAGGACAGAAAGCAAGTGTTATTCATCTAGTGTTAACGAGGACCCATTGTTGGCACTTGAGAGCCCAAGGCTGCCACCTTTTCCCTGGGCGCAAAGCTAGATGGTGCCTGCCACGTGCAGGTCAGAGAAAGTGCTTTGTTCAGCCCAGGATTCCAGACGGATGACAACTCCTCCCAGGGAAAAGACTCCCAGGACAGAAAGCGATTGTTCCATTTCTAGTGTTAATGGGGGCCCGTCATTGGCATCTGAGAGCCAGAGGTTGCCTCCTTTTGCCTGGGCGCAAAGCTCGACAGTGCGTGCCACGTGCTGGTCCCAGAAAGTGCCATTTTACAGCCCAGAATTCCAGACCAATGAAGACTCCTCCCAGGGAAAAGGTGCCAGGACAGAAAGCCATTGTGCTTTTTGTAAAGGTAATGGGGCCCCATCATTGGCACCTGAGAGCCCAAGACTGCCACCTTTTCCCTGGACGCAAAGCTCGATGGTGCGTTCCACTTGCGGGTCCAGGAAAGTGCCGATTCTCAGACCAGAATTCCAAACCGATGAAGATTCCCCCCTGGGAAAAGGTGCCAGGACAGAAAGCCATTGTGCCTTTTGTAGGGGTAATGGGGCCCCATCATTGGCACCTGAGAGCCCAAGGCTGCCACCTTTTACCTGGGCACAAAGCTCGACGGTGCGTTCCACTTGCAGGTCCGGGGAAGTGCCGTTTTTCAGCCCAGAATTCCAGACGGACAAAGACACCTCCCAGGGACAAGGTGCCAGGACAGAAAGTGATTGATATTTATCTAGTGTTAGCGGGGACCCATCGTTGGCACCTGAGAGTTCAAGGCTGCCACCTTTTCCGTGGGCGCAAACATCAACGGCGCTTACCACTTTCTTGTCCGGGAAAGTGCCGTTTTTCAGCCCTCAATTCCAGATGGATGAAGACTTCTCAGAGGGAAGAGGCTCCCAGGACAGAAAGCGATTGTTCCATTTCTAGGGTTAATGGGGCTCCATCATTGACACCTGAGAACCGAAGGCTGCAACCTTCTCCCTGAGTGCAAAGCTCGACGGAGCGTTCCACGTGCGGGTCCGGGAAAGTGCCATTTTTCAGCCCAGAATTCCAGACCTATGAAGATTCCTCAGAGGGAAAAGGTACCAGGAGACAAAGTCATTGTGTATTTTGTAATGCTAATTGGGCCCCATCATTGGCACCTGAGAGCCCAAGGCTGCCACCTTTTCCCTGGGTGCAAAGCTCGACGGTGCATACCCTGTGCGGGTCCGGGAAAGGGCCGTTTTTCAGCCCAGAATTCCAGACGGTAGTCGATTCCTCTCTGGGAAAAGGTGTCAGGACAGAAAGCCATTGTGCCTTTTCTAGGGGTAATGGGACCTCATCTTTGGCACCTGAGAGCCCAAGGCTGCCACCTTTTCCCTGGGCGCAAATGTCGACGGCGCGTGCCACTTGCAAGTCCGGGAATGTGCCGTTTCTCATCCCAGAATTCCAGGCCAGCGAAGATTTCTCCCTGGGAAAAGGTGCCAGGACAGAAAGCGATTGTGCCTTTTCTAGGGTTAATGGGGCCCCACAATTGGCAGCTGAGATCCCAGGGCTGCCACCTTTTCCCTGGGCGCAAAGCTCGACGGTGCGTGCCACATGCGGGTAAGGGAAAGAGGCGTTTTCAGCCCAGAATTCCAGACCAATGAAGACTCCTCCCAGGGAAAAGGTGCCAGGACAGAAAGCGATTGTTCTTTTTCTAGGGTTAATGGGGCCCCATCATTGGCACCTGAGAGCCCAAGGCTGCCACCTTTTGCCTGGGCACAAAGCTCGACGGTGCGTTCCACTTGCAGGTCCAGAGAAGTGCCGTTTTTCAGTCCAGAATTCCAGACGGATGAAAATTCCTCCCAGGGAAAAGGTGCCAGGACAGAAAGCCATTGTTATTTATCTAGTGTTAACGGGGACCCATCATTGGCACCTGAGAGCCCAAGGCTGCCACCTTTTCCCTGGGCGCAAAGCCAGATGGTGCCTACCACGTGCAGGTCAGAGAAAGTGCTTTGTTCAGCACAGAATTCCAGACCTATGAAGATTCCTCAGAGGGAAAAGGTACCAGGAGACAAAGTCATTGTGTATTTTGTAATGCTAATTGGGCCCCATCATTGGCACCTGAGAGCCCAAGGCTGCCACCTTTTCCCTGGGTGCAAAGCTCTACGATGCATAGCCTGTGCGGGTCCGGGAAAGGGCCGTTTTTCAGCCCAGAATTCCAGACGGAAGTCGATTCCTCTCTGGGAAAAGGTGTCAGGACAGAAAGCCATTGTGCCTTTTCTAGGGGTAATGGGGTCCCATCTTTGGCACCTGAGAGCCCAAGGCTGCCACCTTTTCCCTGGGCGCAAATGTCGACGGCGCGTGCCACTTGCAAGTCCGGGAATGTGCCGTTTCTCATCCCAGAATTCCAGGCCAGCGAAGATTTCTCCCTGGGAAAAGGTGCCAGGACAGAAAGCGATTGTGCCTTTTCTAGGGTTAATGGGGCCTCACAATTGGCAGCTGAGAGCCCAAGGCTGCAACCTTTTCCCTGGGCGCAAAGCTCGACGGTGCGTGCCACATGCGGGTAAGGGAAAGAGCCATTTTCAGCCCAGAATTCCAGACGGACGAAAATTCCTCCCTGGGAAAAGGTGCCAGGACAGAAAGCGATTGTTATTTATCTAGTGTTAACGGGGACCCATCATTTGCACCTGAGAGCCCAAGGCTGCCACCTTTTCCCTGGGCGCAAAGCTAGATGATGCCTGCCACGTGCAGGTCAGAGAAAATGCTTTGTTCAGCCAAGGATTCCAGACGGATGACGACTCCTTCCAGGGAAAAGGCTCCCAGGACAGAAAGCGATTGTTCCATTTCTAGTGTTAATGGGGGCCCGTCATTGGCATCTGAGAGCCAGAGGTTGCCTCCTTTTCCCTGGGCGCAAAGCACGACAGTGCGTGCCACGTGCTGGTCCCAGAAAGTTCCATTTTACAGCCCAGAATTCCAGACCAATGAAAACTCCTCCCAGGGAAAAGGTGCCAGGACAGAAAGCCATTGTGCTTTTTGTAAAGGTAATGGGGTCCCATCATTGGCACCTGAGAGCCCAAGACTGCCACCTTTTCCCTGGACGCAAAGCTCGATGGTGCGTTCCACTTGCGGGTCCAGGAAAGTGCCGATTCTCAGACCAGAATTCCAAACCGCTGAAGATTCCTCCCTGGGAAAAGGTGCCAGGACAGAAAGCCATTGTGCCTTTTGTAGGGGTAATGGGGCACCATCATTGGCAGCTGAGAGCCCAAGGCTGCCCCATTTTCCCTGGGCGCAAAGCTCGACGCTGTGTACCTTGTGCCTGTTTGGGGCAGAGCCATTTTTGAACCCAGATTTCCAGACGGACGAAGATTCCTCCCAGGGAAAAGGTGCCAGGACAGAAAGCAAGTGTTATTTTTCTAGTGTTAACGGGGCCCCATCATTGGCACCTGAGAGCCCAAGGCTGCCACCTTTTGCCTGGGTGCAAATGTCGACGGCGCGTGCCACTTGCGGGTCCGGGGAAGTGCCATTTTTCAGCCCAGAATTCCAGACGGACGAAGACACCTCCCAGGGAAAAGGTGCCAGGTCAGAAATCGAATTGTCCTTTTCTAGGGTCAATGGTGCCCCATCATTGGCACCTCAGACTTCAAGGCTGCCACCATTTCCGTGGGCGCAAACATCAACAGCGCGTACCACTTTCTTGTCTGGGAAAGTGCCATTTTTCAGCCCTCAATTCCAGACGGATGAAGACTCCTCACAGGGAAGAGGCTCCCAGGAAAGAAAGCGATTGTTCCATTTCTAGGGTTAATCGGGCTCCATCATTGGCACCTGAGAGCCCAAGGTTGCCTCCTATACCCTGGGCGCAAAGCTCGACAATGCGTGCTACGTGAGGGTCCTGGAAATTGCCGTTTCTCATTCCAGAATTCCAGACCAATGAAGATTCCTCCCTGGGAAAAGGTTTCAGGACAGAAAGCGATTGTTCCTTTTCTAGGGTTAATGGGGCTCCATCATTGACACCTGAGAGCCGAAGGCTGCAACCTTTTCCCTGAGCGCAAAGCTCGACGGTGCGTGCCACTTGCGGGTCCAGGAATGTGCTGTTTCTCATCACAGAATTCGAGGCCGATGAAGATTTCTCCCAGGGAAAAGGTGCCTGGACAGAAAGCAATTGTGCCTTTTCTAGGGTTAATGGGGCCCCAAAATTGACACCTGAGAGCCCAAGGCTGCCACCTTTTCCCTGGGCGCAAAGCTCGACAGAGCGTTCCACGTGCGGGTCCGGGAAAGTGCCATTTTTCACCCCAGAATTCCAGACCAATGAAGATTCCTCAGAGGGAAAAGGTACCAGGAGACAAAGCCATTGTGTATTTTGTAATGCTAATTGGGCCCCATCATTGGCACCTGAGAGCCCAAGGCTGCCACCTTTTCCCTGGGTGCAAAGCTCGACGGTGCATACCCTGTGCGGGTCCGGAAAAGGGCCGTTTTTCAGCCCAGAATTCCAGACGGAAGTCGATTCCTCCCTGGGAAAAGGTGTCAGGACAGAAAGACATTGTGCCTTTTCTAGGGGTAATGGGGCCTCATCTTTGGCACCTGAGAGCCCAAGGCTGCCACCTTTTCCCTGGGCGCCAATGTCGACGGCTCGTGCCGCTTGCAAGTCTGGGAATGTGCCGTTTCTCATCCCAGAATTCCAGGCCAGCGAAGATTTCTCCCTGGGAAAAGGTGCCAGGACAGAAAGCCATTGTGCCTTTTCTAGGGTAATGGGGCCCCAAAATTGGCAGCTGAGAGCCCAGGGCTGCCACCTTTTCCCTGGGCGCAAAGCTCGACGGTGCGTGCCACACGCGGGTAGGGGAAAGAGCCGCTTTCAGCCCAGAATTCCAGACCAATGAAGATTCCTCCCAGGGAAAAGGTGCCAGAACAGAAAGCCATTGTGCCTTTTGTAGGGGTAATGGGGCCCCATCATTGGCACCTGAGAGCCCAAGGCTGCCACCTTTTACCTGGGCACAAAGCTCGACGGTGCGTTCCACTTGCAGGTCCGGGGAAGTGCCGTTTTTCAGCCCAGAATTCCAGACGGACGAAGACACCTCCCAGGGACAAGGTGCCAGGACAGAAAGCGATTGATATTTATCTAGTGTTAACGGGGACCCATCGTTGGCACCTGAGAGTTCAAGGCTGCCACCTTTTCCGTGGGCGCAAACATCAACGGCGCTTACCACTTTCTTGTCCGGGAAAGTGCCGTTTTTCAGCCCTCAATTCCAGACGGATGAAGACTTCTCACAGGGAAGAGGCTCCCAGGACAGAAAGCGATTGTTCCATTTCTAGGGTTAATCGGGCCCCATCATTGGCACCTGAGAGCCCAAGGTTTCTTCCTATACCCTTGTTTCAAAGCTCGACGGTGCATACCCTGTGCGGGTCCGGGAAAGGGCCGTTTTTCAGCCCAGAATTCCAGACGGAAGTCGATTCCTCTCTGGGAAAATGTGTCAGGACAGAAAGCCATTGTGCCTTTTCTAGGCGTAATGGGGCCCCATCTTTGGCACCTGAGAGCCCAAGGCTGCCACCTTTTCCCTGGGCGCAAATGTCGACGTCGCTTGCCACTTGCAAGTCCGGGAATGTGCCGTTTCTCATCCCAGAATTCCAGGCCAGCGAAGATTTCTCCCTGGGAAAAGGTGCCAGGACAGAAAGCGATTGTGCCTTTTCTAGGGTTAATGGGGCCCCACAATTGGCAGCTGAGAGCCCAGGGCTGCCACCTTTTCCCTGGGCGCAAAGCTCGACGGTGCGTGCCACATGCGGGTAATGGAAAGAGCCGTTTTCAGCCCAGAATTCCAGACCAATGAAGATTCCTCCCAGGGAAAAGGTGCCAGGACAGAAAGCCATTGTTCTTTTTCTAGGGGTAATGGGGCCCCATCATTGGCACCCGAGAGCCCAAGGCTGTCACCTTTTGCCTGGGCACAAAGCTCGACAGTGCGTTCCACTTGCAGGTCCGGGGAAGTGCCGTTTTTCAGTCCAGAATTCCAGACGGACGAAGATTCCTCCCTGGGAAAAGGTGCCAGGAGAGAAAGCAAGTGTTATTTTTCTAGTGTTAATGGGGCCCCATCATTGGCACCTGAGAGCCCAAGGCTGCCACGTTTTCCCTGGGCGCAAAGCTAGATGGTGCCTGCCACGTGCAGGTCAGAGAAAGTGCCTTGTTCAGCCCAGGATGCCAGACGGATGATGACTCCTCCCAGGGAAAAGGCTCCCAGGACAGAAAGCGATTGTTCCATTTCTAGGGTTAATGGGGCTCCATCATTGACACCTGAGAACCGAAGGCTGCAACCTTCTCCCTGAGTGCAAAGCTCGACGGAGCGTTCCACGTGCGGGTCCGGGAAAGTGCCATTTTTCAGCCCAGAATTCCAGACCTATGAAGATTCCTCAGAGGGAAAAGGTACCAGGAGACAAAGTCATTGTGTATTTTGTAATGCTAATTGGGCCCCATCATTGGCACCTGAGAGCCCAAGGCTGCCACCTTTTCCCTGGGTGCAAAGCTCGACGGTGCAAACCCTGTGCGGGTCCGGGAAAGGGCCGTTTTTCAGCCCAGAATTCCAGACGGTAGTCGATTCCTCTCTGGGAAAAGGTGTCAGGACAGAAAGCCATTGTGCCTTTTCTAGGGGTAATGGGACCTCATCTTTGGCACCTGAGAGCCCAAGGCTGCCACCTTTTCCCTGGGCGCAAATGTCGACGGCGCGTGCCACTTGCATGTCCGGGAATGTGCCGTTTCTCATCCCAGAATTCCAGGCCAGCGAAGATTTCTCCCTGGGAAAAGGTGCCAGGACAGAAAGCGATTGTGCCTTTTCTAGGGTTAATGGGGCCCCACAATTGGCAGCTGAGAGCCCAGGGCTGCCACCTTTTCCCTGGGCGCAAAGCTCGACGGTGCGTGCCACATGCGGGTAAGGGAAAGAGCCGTTTTCAGCCCAGAATTCCAGACCAATGAAGACTCCTCCCAGGGAAAAGGTGCCAGGACAGAAAGCGATTGTTCTTTTTCTAGGGTTAATGGGGCCCCATCATTGGCACCTGAGAGCCCAAGGCTGTCACCTTTTCCCTGGGCACAAAGCTCGACGGTGCGTTCCACTTGCAGGTCCAGGGAAGTGCCGTTTTTCAGTCCAGAATTCCAGACGGATGAAAATTCCTCCCAGGGAAAAGGTGCCAGGACAGAAAGCCATTGTTATTTATCTAGCGTTAACGGGGACCCATCATTGGCACCTGAGAGCCCAAGGCTGCCACCTTTTCCCTGGGCGCAAAGCCAGATGGTGCCTACCACGTGCAGGTCAGAGAAAGTGCTTTGTTCAGCACAGAATTCCAGACCTATGAAGATTCCTCAGAGGGAAAAGGTACCAGGAGACAAAGTCATTGTGTATTTTGTAATGCTAATTGGGCCCCATCATTGGCACCTGAGAGCCCAAGGCTGCCACCTTTTCTCTGGGTGCAAAGCTCTACGATGCATACCCTGTGCGGGTCCGGGAAAGGGCCGTTTTTCAGCCCAGAATTCCAGACGGAAGTCGATTCCTCTCTGGGAAAAGGTGTCAGGACAGAAAGCCATTGTGCCTTTTCTAGGGGTAATGGGGCCCCATCTTTGGCACCTGAGAGCCCAAGGCTGCCACCTTTTCCCTGGGCGCAAATGTCGACGGCGCGTGCCACTTGCAAGTCCGGGAATGTGCCGTTTCACATCCCAGAATTCCAGGCCAGCGAAGATTTTTCCCTGGGAAAAGGTGCCAGGACAGAAAGCGATTGTGCCTTTTCTAGGCTTAATGGGGCCCCAAAATTGGCAGCTGAGAGCCCAGGGCTGCCACCTTTTCCCTGGGCGCCAATGTCGACGGTGCGTGCCACATGCGGGTAAGGGAAAGAGCCCTTTTCAGCCCAGAATTCCAGACCAATGAAGATTCCTCCCTGGGAAAAAGGCGCCAGGACAGAAAGCGATTGTTCTTTTTCTAGGGGTAATGGGGCCCCATCATTGGCACCTGAGAGCCCAAGGCTGCCACCTTTTGCCTGGGCACAAAGCTCGACGGTGCGTTCTACTTGCAGGTCCGGGGAAGTCCCGTTTTTCAGTCCAGAGTTCCAGACGGAAGAAAATTCCTCCCTGGGAAAACGTGTCAGGACAGAAAGCGATTGTTATTTATCTAGTGTTAACGGGGACCCATCATTGGCAGCTGAGAGCCCAAGGCTGTCACCTCTTCCCTGGGCGCAAAGCTAGATGGTGCCTGCCACGTGCAGGTCAGAGAAAGTGCTTTGTTCAGCCCAGGATTCCAGACGGCTGACGACTCCTCCCAGGGAAAAGGCTCCCAGGACAGAAAGCGATTGTTCCATTTCTAGTGTTAATGGGGGCCCGTCATTGGCATCTGAGAGCCAGAGGTTGCCTCCTTTTCCCTGGGCGCAAAGCATGACAGTGCGTGCCACGTGCTGGTCCCAGAAAGTGCCATTTTACAGCCCAGAATTCCAGACCAATGAAGACTTCTCCCAGGGAAAAGATGCCAGGACAGAAAGCCATTGTGCTTTTTGTAAAGGTAATGGGGTCCCATCATTGGCACCTTAGAACCCAAGACTGCCACCTTTCCCCTGGACGCAAAGCTCGATGGTGCGTTCCACTTGCGGGTCCAGAAAAGTGCCGATTCTCAGAGCAGAATTCCAAACCGATGAAGATTCCTCCCTGGGAAAAGGTGCCAGGACAGAAAGCCATTGTGCCTTTTGTAGGGGTAATGGGGCACCATCATTGGCACCTGAGAGCCCAAGGCTGCCCCCTTTTCCCTGGGCGCAAAGCTCGACGGTGTGTACCTTGTGCGGGTTTGGGGCAGTGCCATTTTTGAACCCAGATTTCCAGATGGACGAAGATTCCTCCCTGGGAAAAGGTGCCAGGACACAAAGCAAGTGTTATTTTTCTAGTGTTAACGGGGCCCCATCATTGGCACCTGAGAGCCCAAGGCTGCCACCTTTTCCCTGGGCGCAAAGCTCGATGCTGCCTGCCACGTGCAGGTCAGAGAAAGTGCTTTGTTCAGCCCAGGATTCCAGACGGATGACGACTCCTCCCAGGGAAAAGGTGCCAGGACAGAAAGCAAGTGTTATTTTTCTAATGTTAACGGGGCCCCATCATTGGCACCTGAAAGCCCAAGGCTGCCACCTTTTGCCTGGGCGCAAATGTCGACGGCGAGTGCCACTTGCGGGTCCGGGGAAGTGCCATTTTTCAGCCCAGAATTCCAGACGGACGAAGACACCTCCCAGGGAAAAGGTGCCAGGGCAGAAATCGAATTGTCCTTTTCTAGGGTCAATGGTGCCCCATCATTGGCACCTCAGACTTCAAGGCTGCCACCTTTTCCGTGGGCGGAAACATCAACGGCGCGTACCACTTTCTTGTCTGGGAAAGTGCCGTTTTTCAGCCCTCAATTCCAGACGGATGAAGACTCCTCACAGGGAAGAGGCTCCCAGGAAAGAAAGCGATTGTTCCATTTCTAGGGTTAATCGGGCTCCATCATTGGCACCTGAGAGCCCAAGGTTGCCTCCTATACCCTGGGCACAAAGCTCGACCATGCGTGCTACGTGAGGGTCCGGGAAATTGCCGTTTCTCATCCCAGAATTCCAGACCGATGAAGATTCCTCCCTGGGAAAAGGTGTCAGGACAGAAAGCGATTGTTCCTTTTCTAGGGTTAATGGGGCTCCATCATTGACACCTGAGAGCCCAAGGCTGCAACCTTTTCCCTGAGCGCAAAGCTCGACGTTGCGTGCCACTTGCGGGTCCAGGAATGTGCTGTTTCTCATCCCAGAATTCGAGGCCGATGAAGATTTCTCCCAGGGAAAAGGTGCCAGGACAGAAAGCAATTGTGCCTTTTCTAGGGTTAATGGGGCCCCAAAATGGACACCTGAGAGCCCAAGGCTGCCACCTTTTGCCTGGGCGCAAAGCTCAACGGAGCGTTCCACGTGCGGGTCCGGGAAAGTGCCATTTTTCAGCCCAGAATTCCAGACCTAAGAAGATTCCTCAGAGGGAAAAGGTACCAGGAGACAAAGCCATTGTGTATTTTGTAATGCTAATTGGGCCCCATCATTGGCACCTGAGAGCCCAAGGCTGCCACCTTTTCCCTGGGTGCAAAGCTCGACGGTGCATACCCTGTGCGGGTCGGGGAAATTGCCGTTTTTCAGCCAAGAATTCCAGACAGAAGTCGATTCCTCTCTGGGAAAAGGTGTCAGGACAGAAAGCCATTGTGCCTTTTCTAGGTGTAATGGGGCCCCATCTTTGGCACCTGAGAGCCCAAGGCTGCCACCTTTTCCCTGGGCGCAAATGTCGACGGCGCGTGCCACTTGCAAGTCCGGGAATGTGCCGTTTCTCATCCCAGAATTCCAGGCCAGCGAAGATTTCTCCCTGGGAAAAGGGGCCAGGACAGAAAGCGATTGTGCCTTTTCTAGGCTTAATGGGGCCCCAAAATTGGCAGCTGAGAGCCCAGGGCTGCCACCTTTTCCCTGGGCGCAAGGCTCGACGCTGCGTGCCACATGCGGGTAAGGGAAAGAGCCGTTTTCAGCCCAGAATTCCAGACCAATGAAGATTCCTCCCTGGGAAAAAGGCGCCAGGACAGAAAGCGATTGTTCTTTTTCTAGGGGTAATGGGGCCCCATCATTGGCACCTGAGAGCCCAAGGCTACCACCTTTTTCCTGGGCACAAAGCTCGACGGTGCGTTCCACTTGCAGGTCCGGGGAAGTGCCGTTTTTCAGCCCAGAATTCCAGACGGACGAAAATTCCTCCCTGGGAAAAGGTGCCAGGACAGAAAGCGATTGTTCCATTTCTAGTGTTAATGGGGGCCCGTCATTGGCATCTGAGAGCCAGAGGTTGCCTCCTTTTCCCTGGGCGCAAAGCACGACAGTGCGTGCCACGTGCTGGTCCCAGAAAGTGCCATTTTACAGCCCAGAATTCCAGACCAATGAAGACTCCTCCCAGGGAAAAGGTGCCAGGACAGAAAGCCATTGTGTTTTTGTAAAGGTAATGGGGTCCCATCATTGGCACCTGAGAACCCAAGACTGCCACCTTTCCCCTGGACGCAAAGCTCGATGGTGCATTCCACTTGCGGGTCCAGGAAAGTGCCGGTTCTCAGACCAGAATTCCAAACCGATGAAGATTCCTCCCTGGGAAAAGGTGCCAGGACTGAAAGCCATTGTACCTTTTGTAGGGGTAATGGGGCACCATCATTGGCACCTGAGAGCCCAAGGCTGCCCCCTTTTCCCTGGGCGCAAAGCTCGACGCTGTGTACCTTGTGCGGGTTTGGGGCAGTGCCATTTTTGAACCCAGATTTCCAGACGGACGAAGATTCCTCCCTGGGAAAAAGTGCCAGGACAGAAAGCAAGTGTTATTTATCTAGTGTTAACGGGGACCCATCATTGGCACCTGAGAGCCCAAGGCTGTCACCTCTTCCCTGGGCGCAAAGCTAGATGGTGCCTGCCACGTGCAGGTCAGAGAAAGTGCTTTGTTCACCCCAGGATTCCAGACGGATAACGACTCCTCCCAGGGAAAGGGCTCCCAGGACAGAAAGCTATTGTTCCATTTCTAGTGTTAATGGGGGCCCGTCATTGGCATCTGAGAGCCAGAGGTTGCCTCCTTTTCCCTGGGCGCAAAGCACGACAGGGCGTGCCACGTGCTCGTCCCAGAAAGTACCATTTTACAGCCCACAATTCCAGACCAATGAAGACTCCTCCCAGGGAAAAGGTGCCAGGACAGAAAGCGATTGTTCTTTTTCTAGGGGTAATGGGTCCCCATCATTGGCACCTGAAAGCCCAAGGCTGCCATCTTTTGCCTGGGCACAAAGCTCGACGGTGCGTTCCACTTGCAGTTCCGGGGAAGTGCCGTTTTTCAGCCCAGAATTCCAGACGGACGAAAATTCCTCCCAGGGAAAAAGTGCCAGGACAGAAAGCGATTGTTATTTTTCTAGTGTTAACGGGGACCCATCATTGGCACCTGAGAGCCCAAGGCTGCCACCTTTTGCCTGGGCGCAAATGTCGACGGCGCGTGCCACTTGCGGGTCCGGGAAAGTGCCATTTTTCAGCCCAGAATTCCAGACGGACGAAGACACCTCCCAGGGAAAAGGTGCCAGGTCAGAAAGCCATTGTGTTTTTTGTAAAGGTAATGGGGCCCCATCATTGACACTTGAGAGCCCAAGACTGCCACCTTTTCCCTGGACGCAAAGCTCGATGATGCGTTCCACTTGCGGGTCCAGGAAAGTGCCGATTCTCAGACCAGAATTCCAAACCGATGAAGATTCCTCCCTGGGAAAAGGTGCCAGGACAGAAAGCCATTGTGCTTTTTGTAGGGGTAATGGGGCACCATCATTGGCACCTGAAAACCCAAGGCTGCCCCCTTTTCCCTGGGCGCAAAGCTCGACGGTGTGTACCTTGTGCGGGTTTGGGGCAGTGCCATTTTTGAACCCAGATTTCCAGACGGACGAAGATTCCTCCCTGGGAAAAGGTGCCAGGACAGAAAGCAAGTGTTATTTTTCTAGTGTTAACGGGGCCCCATCATTGGCACCTGAGAGCCCAAGGCTGCCACCTTTTGCCTGGGTGCAAATGTCGACGGCGCGTGCCACTTGCGGGTCCGGGGAAGTGCCATTTTTCAGCCCAGAATTCCAGACGGACGAAGACACCTCCCAGGGAAAAGGTGCCAGGTCAGAAATCGAATTGTCCTTTTCTAGGGTCAATGGTGCCCCATCATTGGCACCTCAGACTTCAAGGCTGCCACCTTTTCTGTGGGCGCAAACATCAACGGCACGTACCACTTTCTTGTCCGGGAAAGTGCCGTTTTTCAGCCCTGAATTCCAGACGTATGAAGACTCCTCACAGGGAAGAGGCTTTCAGGAAAGAAAGCGATTGTTCCATTTCTAGGGGTAATCGGGCTCCATCATTGGCACCTGAGAGCCCAAGGTTGCCTCCTATACCCTGGGCGCAAAGCTCGACCATGCGTGCTACGTGAGGGTCTGGGAAATTGCCGTTTCTCATTCCAGAATTCCAGACCGATGAAGATTCCTCCCTGGGAAAAGGTGTCAGGACAGAAAGCGATTGTTCCTTTTCTAGGGTTAATGGGGCTCCATCATTGACACCTGAGAGCCGAAGGCCGCAACCTTTTCCCTGAGCGCAAAGCTCGACGGTGCGTGCCACTTGCGAGTCCAGGAATGTGCTGTTTCTCATCCCAGAATTCGAGGCTGATGAAGATTTCTCCCAGGGAAAAGGTGCCTGGACAGAAAGCAATTGTGCCTTTTCTAGGGTTAATGGAGTCCCAAAATGGACACCTGAGAGCCCAAGGCTGCCACCTTTTCCCTGGGCGCAAAGCTCGACGGAGCGTTCCACGTGCGGGTCCGGGAAAGTGCCATTTTTCAGCCCAGAATTCCAGACCTATGAAGATTCCTCAGAGGGAAAAGGTACCAGGGGACAAAGCCATTGTGTATTTTGTAATGCTAATTGGGCCCCATCATTGGCACCTGAGAGCCCAAGGCTGCCACCTTTTCCCTGGGTGCAAAGCTCGACGGTGCATACCCTGTGCGGGTCCGGGAAAGGGCCGTTTTTCAGCGCAGAATTCCAGACGGAAGTCGATTCCTCTCTGGAAAAGGTGTCAGGACAGAAAGCCATTGTGCCTTTTCTAGGCGTAATGGGGCCTCATCTTTGGCACCTGAGAGCCCAAGGCTGCCACCTTTTCCCTGGGCGTAAATGTCGACGGCGCGTGCCACTTGCAAGTCCGGGAATGTGCCGTTTCACATCCCAGAATTCCAGGCCAGCGAAGATTTCTCCCTGGGAAAAGGGGCCAGGACAGAAAGCGATTGTGCCTTTTCTAGGCTTAATGGGGCCCCAAAATTGGCAGCTGAGAGCCCAGGGCTGCCACCTTTTCCCTGGGCGCAAAGCTCGATGGTGCGTGCCACCTGCAGGTAAGGGAAAGAGGCGTTTTCAGCCCAGAATTCCAGACCAATGAAGATTCCTCCCAGGGAAAAGGTGCCAGGACAGAAAGCGATTGTTCTTTTTCTAGGGGTAATGGGTCCCCATCATTGGCACCTGAAAGCCCAAGGCTGCCACCTTTTGCCTGGGCACAAAGCTCGACGGTGCGTTCCACTTGCAGTTCCGGGGAAGTGCCGTTTTTCAGCCCAGAATTCCAGACGGACGAAAATTCCTCCCAGGGAAAAAGTGCCAGGACAGAAAGCGATTGTTATTTTTCTAGTGTTAACGGGGACCCATCATTGGCACCTGAGAGCCCAAGGCTGCCATCTTTTGCCTGGGCGCAAATGTCGACGGCGCGTGCCACTTGCGGGTCCGGGAAAGTGCCATTTTTCAGCCCAGAATTCCAGACGGACGAAGACACCTCCCAGGGAAAAGGTGCCAGGTCAGAAAGCCATTGTGTTTTTTGTAAAGGTAATGGGACCCCATCATTGGCACTTGAGAGCCCAAGACTGCCACCTTTTCCCTGGACGCAAAGCTCGATGATGCGTTCCACTTGCGGGTCCAGGAAAGTGCCGATTCTCAGACCAGAATTCCAAACCGATGAAGATTCCTCCCTGGGAAAAGGTGCCAGGACAGAAAGCCATTGTGCTTTTTGTAGGGGTAATGGGGCACCATCATTGGCACCTGAGAACCCAAGGCTGCCCCCTTTTCCCTGGGCGCAAAGCTCGACGGTGTGTACCTTGTGCGGGTTTGGGGCAGTGCCATTTTTGAACCCAGATTTCCAGACGGACGAAGATTCCTCCCTGGGAAAAGGTGCCAGGACAGAAAGCAAGTGTTATTTTTCTAGTGTTAACGGGGCCCCATCATTGGCACCTGAGAGCCCAAGGCTGCCACCTTTTGCCTGGGCGCAAATGTCGACGGCGCGTGCCACTTGCGGGTCCGGGGAAGTGCCATTTTTCAGCCCAGAATTCCAGACGGACGAAGACACCTCACAGGGAAAAGGTGCCAGGGCAGAAATCGAATTGTCCTTTTCTAGGGTCAATGGTGCCCCATCATTGGCACCTCAGACTTCAAGGCTGCCACCTTTTCTGTGGGCGCAAACATCAACGGCACGTACCACTTTCTTGTCCGGGAAAGTGCCGTTTTTCAGCCCTCAATTCCAGACGTATGAAGACTCCTCACAGGGAAGAGGCTTTCAGGAAAGAAAGCGATTCTTCCATTTCTAGGGTTAATCGGGCTCCATCATTGGCACCTGAGAGCCCAAGGTTGCCTCCTATACCCTGGGCGCAAAGCTCGACCATGCGTGCTACGTGAGGGTCTGGGAAATTGCCGTTTCTCATTCCAGAATTCCAGACCGATGAAGATTCCTCCCTGGGAAAAGGTGTCAGGACAGAAAGCGATTGTTCCTTTTCTAGGGTTAATGGGGCTCCATCATTGACACCTGAGAGCCGAAGGCTGCAACCTTTTCCCTGAGCGCAAAGCTCGACGGTGCGTGCCACTTGCGAGTCCAGGAATGTGCTGTTTCTCATCCCAGAATTCGAGGTCGATGAAGATTTCTCCCAGGAAAAAGGTGCCTGGACAGAAAGCAATTGTGCCTTTTCTAGGGTTAATGGGGCCCCAAAATTGACACCTGAGAGCCCAAGGCTGCCACCTTTTCCCTGGGCGCAAAGCTCGACAGAGCGTTCCACGTGCGGGTCCGGGAAAGTGCCATTTTTCAGCCCAGAATTCCAGACCTATGAAGATTCCTCCCTGGGAAAAGGTACCAGGAGACAAAGCCATTGTGTATTTTGTAATGCTAATTGGGCCCCATCATTGGCACCTGAGAGCCGAAGGCTGCCACCTTTTCCCTGGGTGCAAAGCTCGACGGTGCATACCCTGTGCGGGTCCGGGAAAGGGCCGTTTTTCAGCGCAGAATTCCAGACGGAAGTCGATTCCTCTCTGGGAAAAGGTGTCAGGACAGAAAGCCATTGTGCCTTTTCTAGGGTTAATGGGGCCCCATCTTTGGCACCTGAGAGCCCAAGGCTGCCACCTTTTCCCTGGGCGCAAATTTCGACGGCGCGTGCCACTTGCAAGTCCAGGAATGTGCCGTTTCTCATCCCAGAATTCCAGGCCAGCGAAGATTTCTCCCTGGGAAAAGGTGCCAGGACAGAAAGCCATTGTGCCTTTTCTAGGGGTAATGGGGCCCCAAAATTGGCAGCTGAGAGCCCAGGGCTGCCACCTTTTCCCTGGGCGCAAAGCTCGACGGTGCGTGCCACTTGCGGGTAAGGGAAAGAGCCGTTTTCAGCCCAGAATTCCAGACCAATGAAGATTCCTCCCAGGGAAAAGGTGCCAGGACAGAAAGCCATTGTTCTTTTTCTAGGGGTAATGGGTCCCCATCATTGGCACCTGAGAGCCCAAGGCTGCCACCTTTTGCCTGGGCACAAAGCTCGACGGTGCGTTCCACTTGCAGGTCCGGGGAAGTGCCGTTTTTCAGCCCAGAATTCCAGATGGACGAAAATTCCTCCCAGGGAAAAGGTGCCAGGACAGAAAGCGATTGTTATTTATCTAGTGTTAACGGGGACCCATTGTTGGCACCTGAGAGCCCAAGGCTGCCACCTTTACCCTGGGCGCAAAGCTAGATGGTGCCTGCCACGTGCAGGTCAGAGAAAGTGCTTTGTTCAGCCCAGGATTCCAGACGGATGACGACTCCTCCCAGGGAAAAGGCTCCCAGGACAGAAAGCGATTGTTCCATTTCTAGTGTTAATGGGGGCCCGTCATTGGCATCTGAGAGCCAGAGGTTGCCTCCTTTTCCCTGGGCGCAAAGCACGACAGGGCGTGCCACGTGCTGGTCCCAGAAAGTGCCATTTTACAGCCCAGAATTCCAGACCAATGAAGACTCCTCCCAGGGAAAAGGTGCCAGAACAGAAAGCCATTGTGCTTTTGGTAAAGGTAATGGGGCCCCATCATTGGCACCTGAGAGCCCAAGACTGCCACCTTTCCCCTGGACGCAAAGCTCGATGGTGAATTCCACTTGCGGGTCCAGGAAAGTGCCGATTCTCAGACCAGAATTCCAAACCGATGAAGATTCCTCCCTGGGAAAAGGTGCCAGGACAGAAAGCCATTGTGCCTTTTGTAGGGGTAATGGGGCACCATCATTGGCAGCTGAGAGCCCAAGGCTGCCCCCTTTTCCCTGGGCGCAAAGCTCGACGGTGTGTACCTTGTGCGGGTTTGGGGCAGTGCCATTTTTGAACCCAGATTTCCAGACGGACGAAGATTCCTCCCTGGGAAAAGGTGCCAGGACAGAAAGCAAGTGTTATTTTTCTAGTGTTAACGGGGCCCCATCATTGGCACCTGAGAGCCCAAGGCTGCCACCTTTTGCCTGGGCACAAATGTCGACGGCGCGTGCCACGTGCAGGTCCGGGGAAGTGCCATTTTTCAGCCCAGAATTCCAGACGGACGAAGACACCTCCCAGGGAAAAGGTGCCAGGGCAGAAATCGAATTGTCCTTTTCTAGGGTCAATGGTGCCCCATCATTGGCACCTCAGACTTCAAGGCTGCCACCTTTTCTGTGGGCGCAAACATCAACGGCACGTACCACTTTCTTGTCCGGGAAAGTGCCGTTTTTCAGCCCTCAATTCCAGACGTATGAAGACTCCTCACAGGGAAGAGGCTTTCAGGAAAGAAAGCGATTCTTCCATTTCTAGGGTTAATCGGGCTCCATCATTGGCACCTGAGAGCCCAAGGTTGCCTCCTATACCCTGGGCGCAAAGCTCGACCATGCGTGCTACGTGAGGGTCTGGGAAATTGCCGTTTCTCATTCCAGAATTCCAGACCGATGAAGATTCCTCCCTGGGAAAAGGTGTCAGGACAGAAAGCGATTGTTCCTTTTCTAGGGTTAATGGGGCTCCATCATTGACACCTGAGAGCCGAAGGCTGCAACCTTTTCCCTGAGCGCAAAGCTCGACGGTGCGTGCCACTTGCGAGTCCAGGAATGTGCTGTTTCTCATCCCAGAATTCGAGGTCGATGAAGATTTCTCCCAGGAAAAAGGTGCCTGGACAGAAAGCAATTGTGCCTTTTCTAGGGTTAATGGGGCCCCAAAATTGACACCTGAGAGCCCAAGGCTGCCACCTTTTCCCTGGGCGCAAAGCTCGACAGAGCGTTCCACGTGCGGGTCCGGGAAAGTGCCATTTTTCAGCCCAGAATTCCAGACCTATGAAGATTCCTCCCTGGGAAAAGGTACCAGGAGACAAAGCCATTGTGTATTTTGTAATGCTAATTGGGCCCCATCATTGGCACCTGAGAGCCGAAGGCTGCCACCTTTTCCCTGGGTGCAAAGCTCGACGGTGCATACCCTGTGCGGGTCCGGGAAAGGGCCGTTTTTCAGCCCAGAATTCCAGACGGAAGTCGATTCCTCTCTGGGAAAAGGTGTCAGGACAGAAAGCCATTGTGCCTTTTCTAGGGTTAATGGGGCCCCATCTTTGGCACCTGAGAGCCCAAGGCTGCCACCTTTTCCCTGGGCGCAAATTTCGACGGCGCGTGCCACTTGCAAGTCCAGGAATGTGCCGTTTCTCATCCCAGAATTCCAGGCCAGCGAAGATTTCTCCCTGGGAAAAGGTGCCAGGACAGAAAGCCATTGTGCCTTTTCTAGGGGTAATGGGGCCCCAAAATTGGCAGCTGAGAGCCCAGGGCTGCCACCTTTTCCCTGGGCGCAAAGCTCGACGGTGCGTGCCACTTGCGGGTAAGGGAAAGAGCCGTTTTCAGCCCAGAATTCCAGACCAATGAAGATTCCTCCCAGGGAAAAGGTGCCAGGACAGAAAGCCATTGTTCTTTTTCTAGGGGTAATGGGTCCCCATCATTGGCACCTGAGAGCCCAAGGCTGCCACCTTTTGCCTGGGCACAAAGCTCGACGGTGCGTTCCACTTGCAGGTCCGGGGAAGTGCCGTTTTTCAGCCCAGAATTCCAGATGGACGAAAATTCCTCCCAGGGAAAAGGTGCCAGGACAGAAAGCGATTGTTATTTATCTAGTGTTAACGGGGACCCATTGTTGGCACCTGAGAGCCCAAGGCTGCCACCTTTACCCTGGGCGCAAAGCTAGATGGTGCCTGCCACGTGCAGGTCAGAGAAAGTGCTTTGTTCAGCCCAGGATTCCAGACGGATGACGACTCCTCCCAGGGAAAAGGCTCCCAGGACAGAAAGCGATTGTTCCATTTCTAGTGTTAATGGGGGCCCGTCATTGGCATCTGAGAGCCAGAGGTTGCCTCCTTTTCCCTGGGCGCAAAGCACGACAGGGCGTGCCACGTGCTGGTCCCAGAAAGTGCCATTTTACAGCCCAGAATTCCAGACCAATGAAGACTCCTCCCAGGGAAAAGGTGCCAGAACAGAAAGCCATTGTGCTTTTGGTAAAGGTAATGGGGCCCCATCATTGGCACCTGAGAGCCCAAGACTGCCACCTTTCCCCTGGACGCAAAGCTCGATGGTGAATTCCACTTGCGGGTCCAGGAAAGTGCCGATTCTCAGACCAGAATTCCAAACCGATGAAGATTCCTCCCTGGGAAAAGGTGCCAGGACAGAAAGCCATTGTGCCTTTTGTAGGGGTAATGGGGCACCATCATTGGCAGCTGAGAGCCCAAGGCTGCCCCCTTTTCCCTGGGCGCAAAGCTCGACGGTGTGTACCTTGTGCGGGTTTGGGGCAGTGCCATTTTTGAACCCAGATTTCCAGACGGACGAAGATTCCTCCCTGGGAAAAGGTGCCAGGACAGAAAGCAAGTGTTATTTTTCTAGTGTTAACGGGGCCCCATCATTGGCACCTGAGAGCCCAAGGCTGCCACCTTTTGCCTGGGCACAAATGTCGACGGCGCGTGCCACGTGCAGGTCCGGGGAAGTGCCATTTTTCAGCCCAGAATTCCAGACGGACGAAGACACCTCCCAGGGAAAAGGTGCCAGGGCAGAAATCGAATTGTCCTTTTCTAGGGTCAATGGTGCCCCATCATTGGCACCTCAGACTTCAAGGCTGCCACCTTTTCCGTGGGCGCAAACATCAACGGCACGTACCACTTTCTTGTCCGGGAAAGTGCCGTTTTTAAGCCCTCAATTCCAGACGGATGAAGACTCCTCACAGGGAAGAGGCTCCCAGGAAAGAAAGCGATTGTTCCATTTCTAGGGTTAATCGGGCTCCATCATTGGCACCTGAGAGCCCAAGGTTGCCTCCTATACCCTGGGCGCAAAGCTCGACCATGCGTGCTACGTGAGGGTCCGGGAAATTGCCGTTTCTCATTCCAGAATTCCAGACCGATGAAGATTCCTCCTTGAAAAGGTGTCAGGACAGAAAGCGATTGTGCTTTTCTGGGTTTAATGGGGCTCCATCATTGACACCTGAGAGCCGAAGGCTGCAACCTTTTCCCTGAGCGCAAAGCTCGACAGAGCGTTCCACGTGCGGGTCCGGGAAAGTGCCATTTTTCAGCCCAGAATTCCAGACCTATGAAGATTCCTCCCTGGGAAAAGGTACCAGGAGACAAAGCCATTGTGTATTTTGTAATGCTAATTGGGCCCCATCATTGGCACCTGAGAGCCCAAGGCTGCCACCTTTTCCCTGGGTGCAAAGCTCGACGGTGCATACCCTGTGCGGGTCCAGGAAAGGGCCGTTTTTCAGCCCAGAATTCCAGACGGAAGTCGATTCCTCTCTGGGAAAAGGTGTCAGGACAGAAAGCCATTGTGCCTTTTCTAGGGTTAATGGGGCCCCATCTTTGGCACCTGAGAGCCCAAGGCTGCCACCTTTTCCCTGGGCGCAAATGTCGACGGCGCGTGCCACTTGCAAGTCCAGGAATGTGCCGTTTCTCATCCCAGAATTCGAGGCCGATGAGGATTTCTCCCAGGAAAAAGGTGCCTGGACAGAAAGCAATTGTGCCTTTTCTAGGGTTAATGGGGCCCCAAAATTGACACCTGAGAGCCCAAGGCTGCCACCTTTTCCCTGGGCGCAAAGCTCGACAGAGCGTTCCACGTGCGGGTCCGGGAAAGTGCCATTTTTCAGCCCAGAATTCCAGACCTATGAAGATTCCTCCCTGGGAAAAGGTACCAGGAGACAAAGCCATTGTGTATTTTGTAATGCTAATTGGGCCCCATCATTGGCACCTGAGAGCCCAAGGCTGCCACCTTTTCCCTGGGTGCAAAGCTCGACGGTGCATACCCTGTGCGGGTCCGGGAAAGGGCCCTTTTTCAGCCCAGAATTTCAGACGGAAGTCGATTCCTCTCTGGGAAAAGGTGTCAGGACAGAAAGCCATTGTGCCTTTTCTAGGGTTAATGGGGCCCCATCATTGGCACCTGAGAGCCCAAGGCTGCCACCTTTTCCCTGGGCGCAAATGTCGACGGCGCGTGCCACTTGCAAGTCCAGGAATGTGCTCTTTTCAGCCCAGAATTCCAGGCCAGCGAAGATTTCTCCCTGGGAAAAGGTGCCAGGACAGAAAGCCATTGTGCCTTTTCTAGGGGTAATGGGGCCCCAAAATTGGCAGCTGAGAGCCCAGGGCTGCCACCTTTTCCCTGGGCGCAAAGCTCGACGGTGCGTGCCACTTGCGGGTAAGGGAAAGAGCCGTTTTCAGCCCAGAATTCCAGACCAATGAAGATTCCTCCCAGGGAAAAGGTGCCAGGACAGAAAGCCATTGTTCTTTTTCTAGGGGTAATTATTCTCCATCATTGGCACCTGAGAGCCCAAGGCTGCCACCTTTTGCCTGGGCACAAAGCTCGACGGTGCGTTCCACTTGCAGGTCCGGGGAAGTGCCGTTTTCAGCCCAGAATTCCAGATGGACGAAAATTCCTCCCAGGGAAAAGGTGCCAGGACAGAAAGCGATTGTTATTTATCTAGTGTTAACGGGGACCCATTGTTGGCACCTGAGAGCCCAAGGCTGCCACCTTTACCCTGGGCGCAAAGCTAGATGGTGCCTGCCACGTGCAGGTCAGAGAAAGTGCTTTGTTCAGCCCAGGATTCCAGACGGATGACGACTCCTCCCAGGGAAAAGGCTCCCAGGATAGAAAGCGATTGTTCCATTTCTAGTGTTAATGGGGGCCCGTCATTGGCATCTGAGAGCCAGAGGTTGCCTCCTTTTCCCTGGGCGCAAAGCACGACAGTGCGTGCCACGTGCTGGTCCCAGAAAGTGCCATTTTACAGCCCAGAATTCCAGACCAATGAAGACTCCTCCCAGGGAAAAGGTGCTAGGACAGAAAGCCATTGTGCTTTTTGTAAAGGTAATGGGGCCCCATCATTGGCACCTGAGAGCCCAAGACTGCCACCTTTCCCCTGGACGCAAAGCTCGATGGTGCATTCCACTTGCGGGTCCAGGAAAGTGCCGATTCTCAGACCAGAATTCCAAACCGATGAAGATTCCTCCCTGGGAAAAGGTGCCAGGACAGAAAGCCATTGTGCCTTTTGTAGGGGTAATGGGGCACCATCATTGGCAGCTGAGAGCCCAAGGCTGCCCCCTTTTCCCTGGGCGCAAAGCTCGACGGTGTGTACCTTGTGCGGGTTTGGGGCAGTGCCATTTTTGAACCCAGATTTCCAGACGGACGAAGATTCCTCCCTGGGAAAAGGTGCCAGGACAGAAAGCAAGTGTTATTTTTCTAGTGTTAACGGGGCCCCATCATTGGCACCTGAGAGCCCAAGGCTGCCACATTTTGCCTGGGCGCAAATTTCGACGGCGCGTGCCACTTGCAGGTCCGGGGAAGTGCCATTTTTCAGCCCAGAATTCCAGACGGACGAAGACACCTCCCAGGGAAAAGGTGCCAGGTCAGAAATCGAATTGTCCTTTTCTAGGGTCAATGGTGCCCCATCATTGGCACCTCAGACTTCAAGGCTGCCACCTTTTCCGTGGGCGCAAACATCAACGGCGCGTACCACTTTCTTGTCCGGGAAAGTGCCGTTTTTAAGCCCTCAATTCCAGACGGATGAAGACTCCTCACAGGGAAGAGGCTCCCAGGAAAGAAAGCGATTGTTCCATTTCTAGGGTTAATCGGGCTCCATCATTGGCACCTGAGAGCCCAAGGTTGCCTCCTATACCCTGGGCGCAAAGCTCGACCATGCGTGCTACGTGAGGGTCTGGGAAATTGCCGTTTCTCATTCCAGAATTCCAGACCGATGAAGATTCCTCCCAGGGAAAAAGTGTCAGGACAGAAAGCGATTGTTCCTTTTCTAGGGTTAATGGGGCTCCATCATTGACACCTGAGAGCCGAAGGCCGCAACCTTTTCCCTGAGCGCAAAGCTCGACAGAGCGTTCCACGTGCGGGTCCGGGAAAGTGCCATTTTTCAGCCCAGAATTCCAGACCTATGAAGATTCCTCAGAAGGAAAAGGTACCAGGAGACAAAGCCATTGTGTATTTTGTAATGCTAATTGGGCCCCATCATTGACACCTGTGAGCCCAAGGCTGCCACCTTTTCCCTGGGTGCAAAGCTCGACGGTGCATACCCTGTGCGGGTCCAGGAAAGGGCCGTTTTTCAGCCCAGAATTCCAGACGGAAGTCGATTCCTCTCTGGGAAAAGGTGTCAGGACAGAAAGCCATTGTGCCTTTTCTAGGGTTAATGGGGCCCCATCTTTGGCACCTGAGAGCCCAAGGCTGCCACCTTTTCCCTGGGCGCAAATGTCGACGGCGCGTGCCACTTGCAAGTCCAGGAATGTGCTGTTTCTCATCCCAGAATTCCAGGCCGATGAAGATTTCTCCCAGGAAAAAGGTGCCTGGACAGAAAGCAATTGTGCCTTTTCTAGGGTTAATGGGGCCCCAAAATTGACACCTGAGAGCCCAAGGCTGCCACCTTTTCCCTGGGCGCAAAGCTCGACAGAGCGTTCCACGTGCGGGTCCGGGAAAGTGCCATTTTTCAGCCCAGAATTCCAGACCTATGAAGATTCCTCAGAGGGAAAAGGTACCAGGAGACAAAGCCATTGTGTATTTTGTAATGCTAATTGGGCCCCATCATTGGCACCTGAGAGCCCAAGGCTGCCACCTTTTCCCTGGGTGCAAAGCTCGAGGGTGCATACCCTGTGCGGGTCCGGGAAAGGGCCGTTTTTCAGCCCAGAATTCCAGACGGAAGTCGATTCCTCTCTGGGAAAAGGTGTCAGGACAGAAAGCCATTGTGCCTTTTCTAGGGTTAATGGGGCCCCATCTTTGGCACCTGAGAGCCCAAGGCTGCCACCTTTTCCCTGGGCGCAAATGTCGACGGCGCGTGCCACTTGCAAGTCCAGGAATGTGCCGTTTCTCATCCCAGAATTCCAGGCCAGCGAAGATTTCTCCCTGGGAAAAGGTGCCAGGACAGAAAGCCATTGTGCCTTTTCTAGGGGTAATGGGGCCCCAAAATTGGCAGCTGAGAGCCCAGGGCTGCCACCTTTTCCCTGGGCGCAAAGCTCGACGGTGCGTGCCATTTGCGGGTAAGGGAAAGAGCCGTTTTCAGCCCAGAATTCCAGACCAATGAAGATTCCTCCCAGGGAAAAGGTGCCAGGACAGAAAGCCATTGTTCTTTTTCTAGGGGTAATTATTCCCCATCATTGGCACCTGAGAGCCCAAGGCTGCCACCTTTTGCCTGGGCACAAAGCTCGACGGTGCGTTCCACTTGCAGGTCCGGGGAAGTGCCGTTTTTCAGCCCAGAATTCCAGATGGACGAAAATTCCTCCCAGGGAAAAGGTGCCAGGACAGAAAGCGATTGTTATTTATCTAGTGTTAACGGGGACCCATTGTTGGCACCTGAGAGCCCAAGGCTGCCACCTTTACCCTGGGCGCAAAGCTAGATGGTGCCTGCCACGTGCAGGTCAGAGAAAGTGCTTTGTTCAGCCCAGGATTCCAGACGGATGACGACTCCTCCCAGGGAAAAGGCTCCCAGGACAGAAAGCGATTGTTCCATTTCTAGTGTTAATGGGGGCCCGTCATTGGCATCTGAGAGCCAGAGGTTGCCTCCTTTTCCCTGGGCGCAAAGTACGACAGTGCGTGCCACGTGCTGGTCCCAGAAAGTGCCATTTTACAGCCCAGAATTCCAGACCAATGAAGACTCCTCCCAGGGAAAAGGTGCCAGAACAGAAAGCCATTGTGCTTTTGGTAAAGGTAATGGGGCCCCATCATTGGCACCTGAGAGCCCAAGACTGCCACCTTTCCCCTGGACGCAAAGCTCGATGGTGCATTCCACTTGCGGGTCCAGGAAAGTGCCGATTCTCAGACCAGAATTCCAAACCGATGAAGATTCCTCCCTGGGAAAAGGTGCCAGGACAGAAAGCCATTGTGCCTTTTGTAGGGGTAATGGGGCACCATCATTGGCAGCTGAGAGCCCAAGGCTGCCCCCTTTTCCCTGGGCGCAAAGCTCGACGGTGTGTACCTTGTGCGGGTTTGGGGCAGTGCCATTTTTGAACCCAGATTTCCAGACGGACGAAGATTCCTCCCTGGGAAAAGGTGCCAGGACAGAAAGCAAGTGTTATTTTTCTAGTGTTAACGGGGCCCCATCATTGGCACCTGAGAGCCCAAGGCTGCCACCTTTTGCCTGGGCACAAATGTCGACGGCGCGTGCCACTTGCAGGTCCGGGGAAGTGCCATTTTTCAGCCCAGAATTCCAGACGGACGAAGACACCTCCCAGGGAAAAGGTGCCAGGTCAGAAATCGAATTGTCCTTTTCTAGGGTCAATGGTGCCCCATCATTGGCACCTCAGACTTCAAGGCTACCACCTTTTCCGTGGGCGCAAACATCAACGGCGCGTACCACTTTCTTGTCCGGGAAAGTGCCGTTTTTAAGCCCTCAATTCCAGACGGATGAAGACTCCTCACAGGGAAGAGGCTCCCAGGAAAGAAAGCGATTGTTCCATTTCTAGGGTTAATCGGGCTCCATCATTGGCACCTGAGAGCCCAAGGTTGCCTCCTATACCCTGGGCGCAAAGCTCGACCATGCGTGCTACGTGAGGGTCCGGGAAATTGCCGTTTCTCATTCCAGAATTCCAGACCGATGAAGATTCCTCCTTGAAAAGGTGTCAGGACAGAAAGCGATTGTTCCTTTTCTGGGGTTAATGGGGCTCCATCATTGACACCTGAGAGCCGAAGGCTGCAACCTTTTCCCTGAGCGCAAAGCTCGACGGTGGGTGCCACTTGCGGGTCCAGGAATGTGCTGTTTCTCATCCCAGAAATCGAGGCCGATGAAGATTTCTCCCAGGGAAAAGGTGCCAGGACAGAAAGCAATTGTGCCTTTTCTAGAGTTAATGGGGCCCCAAAATTGACACCTGAGAGCCCAAGGCTGCCACCTTTTCCCTGGGCGCAAAGCTCGACGGAGCGTTCCACGTGCGGGTCCGGGAAAGTGCCATTTTTCAGCCCAGAATTCCAGACCTATGAAGATTCCTCCCTGGGAAAAGGTACCAGGAGACAAAGCCATTGTGTATTTTGTAATGCTAATTGGGCCCCATCATTGGCACCTGAGAGCCCAAGGTTGCCACCTTTTCCCTGGTTGCAAAGCTCGACGGTGCATACCCTGTGCGGGTCCGGGAAAGGGCCATTTTTCAACCCAGAATTCCAGACGGAAGTCGATTCCTCTCTGGGAAAAGGTGCCAGGACAGAAAGCGATTGTGCCTTTTCTAGGGTTTATGGGGCCCCAAAATTGGCAGCTGAGAGCCCAAGGCTGCCACATTTTCCCTGGGCGCAAAGCTCGACGGTGCGTGCCCCATGCGGGTAAGGGAAAGAGCCGTTTTCAGCCCAGAATTCCAGACCAATGAAGATTCCTCCCAGGGAAAAGGTGCCAGGACAGAAAGCCATTGTTCTTTCTCTAGGGGTAATGGGGCCCCATCATTGGCACCTGAGAGTCCAAGGCTGCCACCTTTTGCCTGGGCACCAAGCTCGACGGTGCGTTCCACTTGCAGGTCCGGGGAAGTGCCGTTTTTCAGCCCAGAATTCCAGATGGACGAAAATTCCTCCCAGGGAAAAGGTGCCAGGACAGAAAGCGATTATTATTTATAGTGTTAACGGGGACCCATTGTTGGCACCTGAGAGCCCAAGGCTGCCACCTTTACCCTGGGCGCAAAGCTAGATGGTGCTTGCCAGGTGCAGGTCAGAGAAAGTGCTTTGTTCAGCCCAGGATTCCAGACGGATGACGACTCCTCCCAGGGAAAAGGCTCCCAGGACAGAAAGCCATTGTGCTTTTGGTAAAGGTAATGGGGCCCCATCATTGGCACCTGAGAGCCCAAGACTGCCACCTTTCCCCTGGACGCAAAGCTCGATGGTGCATTCCACTTGCGGGTCCAGGAAAGTGTCTATTCGCAGACCAGAATTCCAAACCGATGAAGATTCCTCCCTGGGAAAATGTGCCAGGACAGAAAGCCATTGTGCCTTTTGTAGGGGTAATGGGGCACCATCATTGGCACCTGAGAGCCCAAGGCTGCCACCTTTTCCCTGGGCGCAAAGCTCGACGGTGTGTACCTTGTGCGGGTTTGGGGCAGTGCCATTTTTGAACTCAGATTTCCAGACGGACGAAGATTCCTCCCTGGGAAAAGGTGCCAAGACAGAAAGCAAGTGTTATTTTTCTAGTTTTAACGGGGCCCCATCATTGGCACCTGAGAGACCAAGGCTGCCACCTTTTGCCTCGGCGCAAATGTCGACGGCGCGTGCCACTTGCGGGTCCAGGGAAGTGCCATTTTTCAGCCCAGAATTCCAGACAGACGAAGACACCTCCCAGGGAAAAGGTGCCAGGTCAGAAATCGAATTGTCCTTTTCTAGGGTCAATGGTGCCCCATTATTAGCACCTCAGAATTCAAGGCTGCCACCTTTTCCATGGGCGCAAACATCAACGACGCGTACCACTTTCTTGTCCGGGAAAGTGCCGTTTTTCAGCTTTGAATTCCAGACGGATGAAGACTCCTCACAGGGAAGAGGCTCCCAGGACAGAAAGCGATTGTTCCATTTCTAGGGTTAATCGGGCTCCATCATTGGCACCTGAGAGCCCAAGGTTGCCTCCTATACCCTGGGCGCAAAGCTCGACCATGCGTGCTACGTGAGGGTCCGGGAAATTCCCGTTTCTCATTCCAGAATTCCAGACCGATGAAGATTCCTCCCTGGGAAAAGGTGCCTGGACAGAAAGCAATTGTGCCTTTTCTAGGGTTAATGGGGCCCCAAAATTGACACCTGAGAGCCCAAGGCTGCCACCTTTTCCCTGGGCGCAAAGCTCGACGGAGCGTTCCACGTGCGGGTCCGGGAAAGTGCCATTTTTCAGCCCAGAATTCCAGACCTATGAAGATTCCTCCCTGGGAAAAGGTACCAGGAGACAAAGCCATTGTGTATTTTGTAATGCTAATTGGGCCCCATCATTGGCACCTGAGAGCCCAAGGTTGCCACCTTTTCCCTGGGTGCAAAGCTCGACGGTGCATACCCTGTGCGGGTCCGGGAAAGGGCCGTTTTTCAAACCAGAATTCCAGACGGAAGTCGATTACTCTCTGGGAAAAGGTGTCAGGACAAAAAGCCATTGTGCCTTTACTAAGGGTAATGGGACCTCATCTTTGGCACCTGAGAGCCCAGGGCTGCCACCTTTTCCCTGGGCGCAAATGTCGACGGCGCGTGCCACTTGCAAGTCCGGGAATGTGCCGTTTCTCATCCCAGAATTCCAGGCCAGCGAAGATTTCTCCCTGGGAAAAGGTGTCAGGACAGAAAGCCATTGTGCCTTTTGTAGGGGTAATGGGGCACCATCATTGGCACCTCAGAGCCCAAGGCTGCCACCTTTTACCTGGGCGCAAAGCTCGACGGTGTGTACCTTGTGCGGGTTTGGGGCAGTGCCATTTTTGAACCCAGATTTCCAGACGGACGAAGATTCCTCCCTGGGAAAAGGTGCCAGGACAGAAAGCAAGTGTTATTTTTCTAGTGTTAACGGGGCCCCATCATTGGCACCTGAGAGCCCAAGGCTGCCACCTTTTGCCTGGGCGCAAATGTCGACGGCGCGTGCCACTTGCGGGTCCGGGGAAGTGCCGTTTTCCAGCCCAGAATTCCAGACGGACGAAGACACCTCCCAGGGAAAAGGTGCCAGGTCAGAAATCGAATTGTCCTTTTCTAGGGTCAATGGTGCCCCATCATTGGCACCTCAGAATTCAAGGCTGCCACCTTTTCCGTGAGCGCAAACATCAACGGCGCGTACCACTTTCTTGTCCGGGAAAGTGCCGTTTTTCAGCCCTCAATTCCAGACGGATGAAGACTCCTCACAGGGAAGAGGCTCCCAGGAAAGAAAGCGATTGTTCCATTTCTAGGGTTAATCGGGCTCCATCATTGGCACCTGAGAGCCCAAGGTTGCCTCCTATACCCTGGGCGCAAAGCTCGACCATGCGTGCTACGTGAGGGTCCGGGAAATTGCCATTTCTCATTCCAGAATTCCAGACCGATGAAGATTCCTCCCTGGGAAAAGGTGTCAGGACAGAAAGCGATTGTTCCTTTTCTAGGGTTAATGGGGCTCCATCATTGACACCTGAGAGCCGAAGGCTGCAACCTTTTCCCTGAGCGCAAAGCTCGACGGTGCGTGCCACTTGCGGGTCCAGGAATGTGCTGTTTCTCATCCCAGAATTCGAGGCCGATGAAGATTTCTCCCAGGGAAAAGGTGCCAGGACAGAAAGCAATTGTGCCTTTTCTAGGCTTAATCGGGCCCCAAAATTGACACCTGAGAGCCCAAGGCTGCCACCTGTTCCCTGGGCGCAAAGCTCGACGGAGCGTTCCACGTGCGGGTCCGGGAAAGTGCCATTTTTCAGCCCAGAATTCCAGACCTATGAAGATTCCTCAGAGGGAAAAAGTACCAGGAGACAACGCCATTGTGTATTTTGTTATGCTAATTGGGCCCCATCATTGGCACCTGAGAGCCCAAGGTTGCCACCTTTTCCCTGGGTGCAAAGCTCGACGGTGCATACCCTGTGCGGGTCCGGGAAAGGGCCGTTTTTCAGCGCAGAATTCCAGACACAAGTCGATTCCTCTCTGGGAAAAGGTGTCAGGACAGAAAGCCATTGTGCCTTTTGTAGGGGTAATGGGGCCCCATCTTTGGCACCTGAGAGCCCAAGGCTGCCACCTTTTCCCTGAGCGCAAAGCTCGACGGTGCGTTCCACTTGCGGGTCCAGGAATGTGCAGTTTCTCATCCCAGAATTCGAGTCCGATGAAGATTTCTCCCAGAGAAAAGGTGCCTGGACAGAAAGCAATTGTGCCTTTTCTAGGGTTAATGGGGCCCCAAAATTGACACATGAGAGCCCAAGGCTGCCACCTGTTCCCTGGGCGCAAAGCTCGACGGAGCGTTCCACGTGAGGGTTGGGAAAGTGCCATTTTTCAGCCCAGAATTCCAGACCTATGAAGATTCCTCCCTGGGAAAAGGTACCAGGAGACAAAGCCATTGTATATTTTGTTATGCTAATTGGGCCCCATCTTTGGCACCTGAGAGCCCAAGGCTGCCACCTTTTCCCTGGGTGCAAAGCTCGACGGTGCATACCCTGTGCGGGTCCGGGAAAGGGCCGTTTTTCAGCCCAGAATTCCAGACGGAAGTCGATTCCTCTCTGGAGAAAAGGTGTCAGGACAGGAAGCCATTGTCCCTTTTCTAGGGTTAATGGGGCCCCATCATTGGCACCTCAGAGCCCAAGGCTGCCACCCTTTGCCTGAGCACAAAGCTCGACGGTGCGTTCCACTTGCGGGTCCGTGGAAGTGCCGTTTTTCGGTCCAGATTTCCAGACGGACGAAGATTTCGCCCTGGGAAAAGGTGCCAGGACAGAAAGCGATTGTTATTTTTCTAGTGTTAACGGGGCCCCATCATTGGCACCTGAGAGCCCAAGGCTGTCACCTCTTCCCTGGGTGTAAAGCTAGATGGTGCCTGCCACGTGCAGGTCAGAGAAAGTGCTTTGTTCAGCCCAGGATTCCAGACGGATGACGACTCCTCCCAGGGAAAAGGCTCCCAGGACAGAAAGCGATTGTTCCATTTCTAGTGTTAATGGGGGCCCGTCATTGGCATCTGAGAGCCAGAGGTTGCCTCCTTTTCCCTGGGCGCAAAGCACGACAGTGCGTGCCACGTGCTGGTCCCAGAAAGTGCCATTTTACAGCCCAGAATTCCAGACCAATGAAGACTCCTCCCAGGGAAAAGGTGCCAGAACAGAAAGCCATTGTGCTTTTGGTAAAGGTAATGGGGCCCCATCATTGGCACCTGAGAGCCCAAGACTGCCACCTTTCCCCTGGACGCAAAGCTCGATGGTGCATTCCACTTGCGGGTCCAGGAAAGTGCCGATTCTCAGACCAGAATTCCAAACCGATGAAGATTCCTCCCTGGGAAAAGGTGCCAGGACAGAAAGCCATTGTGCCTTTTGTAGGGGTAATGGGGCACCATCATTGGCACCTGAGAGCCCAAGGCTGCCCCCTTTTCCCTGGGCGCAAAGCTCGACGGTGTGTACCTTGTGCGGGTTTGGGGCAGTGCCATTTTTGAACCCAGATTTCCAGACGGACGAAGATTCCTCCCTGGGAAAAGGTGCCAGGACAGAAAGCAAGTGTTATTTTTCTAGTGTTAACGGGGCCCCATCATTGGCACCTGAGAGCCCAAGGCTGCCACCTTTTGCCTGGGCACAAATGTCGACGGCGCGTGCCACTTGCAGGTCCGGGGAAGTGCCATTTTTCAGCCCAGAATTCCAGACGGACGAAGACACCTCCCAGGGAAAAGGTGCCAGGGCAGAAATCGAATTGTCCTTTTCTAGGGTCAATGGTGCCCCATCATTGGCACCTCAGACTTCAAGGCTGCCACCTTTTCCGTGGGCGCAAACATCAACAGCACGTACCACTTTCTTGTCCGGGAAAGTGCCGTTTTTAAGCCCTCAATTCCAGACGGATGAAGACTCCTCACAGGGAAGAGGCTCCCAGGAAAGAAAGCGATTGTTCCATTTCTAGGGTTAATCGGGCTCCATCATTGGCACCTGAGAGCCCAAGGTTGCCTCCTATACCCTGGGCGCAAAGCTCGACCATGCGTGCTACGTGAGGGTCCGGGAAATTGCCGTTTCTCATTCCAGAATTCCAGACCGATGAAGATTCCTCCTTGAAAAGGTGTCAGGACAGAAAGCGATTGTGCTTTTCTGGGTTTAATGGGGCTCCATCATTGACACCTGAGAGCCGAAGCCTGCAACCTTTTCCCTGAGCGCAAAGCTCGACAGAGCGTTCCACGTGCGGGTCCGGGAAAGTGCCATTTTTCAGCCCAGAATTCCAGACCTATGAAGATTCCTCAGAAGGAAAAGGTACCAGGAGACAAAGCCATTGTGTATTTTGTAATGCTAATTGGGCCCCATCATTGGCACCTGAGAGCCCAAGGCTGCCACCTTTTCCCTGGGCGCAAAGCTCGACGGAGCGTTCCACGTGCGGGTCCGGGAAAGTGCCATTTTTCAGCCCAGAATTCCAGACCTATGAAGATTCCTCCCTGGGAAAAGGTACCAGGAGACAAAGCCATTGTGTATTTTGTAATGCTAATTGGGCCCCATCATTGGCACCTGAGAGCCCAAGGTTGCCACCTTTTCCCTGGGTGCAAAGCTCGACGGTGCATACCCTGTGCGGGTCCGGGAAAGGGCCATTTTTCAACCCAGAATTCCAGACGGAAGTCGATTCCTCTCTGGGAAAAGGTGCCAGTACAGAAAGCGATTGTGCCTTTTCTAGGGTTTATGGGGCCCCAAAATTGGCAGCTGAGAGCCCAGGGCTGCCACCTTTTCCCTGGGCGCAAAGCTCGACGGTGCGTGCCACTTGCAAGTCCAGGAATGTGCCGTTTCTCATCCCAGAATTCCAGGCCAGCGAAGATTTCTCCCTGGGAAAAGGTGCCAGGACAGAAAGCCATTGTGCCTTTTCTAGGGGTAATGGGGCCCCAAAATTGGCAGCTGAGAGCCCAGGGCTGCCACCTTTTCCCTGGGCGCAAAGCTCGACGGTGCGTGCCACTTGCGGGTAAGGGAAAGAGCCGTTTTCAGCCCAGAATTCCAGACCAATGAAGATTCCTCCCAGGGAAAAGGTGCCAGGACAGAAAGCCATTGTTCTTTTTCTAGGGGTAATTATTCCCCATCATTGGCACCTGAGAGCCCAAGGCTGCCACCTTTTGCCTGGGCACAAAGCTCGACGGTGCGTTCCACTTGCAGGTCCGGGGAAGTGCCGTTTTTCAGCCCAGAATTCCAGATGGACGAAAATTCCTTCCAGGGAAAAGGTGCCAGGACAGAAAGCGATTGTTATTTATCTAGTGTTAACGGGGACCCATTGTTGGCACCTGAGAGCCCAAGGCTGCCACCTTTACCCTGGGCGCAAAGCTAGATGGTGCCTGCCAGGTGCAGGTCAGAGAAAGTGCTTTGTTCAGCCCAGGATTCCAGACGGATGACGACTCCTCCCAGGGAAAAGGCTCCCAGGACAGAAAGCGATTGTTCCATTTCTAGTGTTAATGGGGGCCCGTCATTGGCATCTGAGAGCCAGAGGTTGCCTCCTTTTCCCTGGGCGCAAAGCACGACAGTGCGTGCCACGTGCTGGTCCCAGAAAGTGCCATTTTACAGCCCAGAATTCCAGACCAATGAAGACTCCTCCCAGGGAAAAGGTGCTAGGACAGAAAGCCATTGTGCTTTTGGTAAAGGTAATGGGGCCCCATCATTGGCACCTGAGAGCCCAAGACTGCCACCTTTCCCCTGGACGCAAAGCTCGATGGTGCATTCCACTTGCGGGTCCAGGAAAGTGCCGATTCTCAGACCAGAATTCCAAACCGATGAAGATTCCTCCCTGGGAAAAGGTGCCAGGACAGAAAGCCATTGTGCCTTTTGTAGGGGTAATGGGGCACCATCATTGGCAGCTGAGAGCCCAAGGCTGCCCCCTTTTCCCTGGGCGCAAAGCTCGACGGTGTGTACCTTGTGCGGGTTTGGGGCAGTGCCATTTTTGAACCCAGATTTCCAGACGGACGAAAATTCCTCCCTGGGAAAAGGTGCCAGGACAGAAAGCAAGTGTTATTTTTCTAGTGTTAACGGGGCCCCATCATTGGCACCTGAGAGCCCAAGGCTGCCACATTTTGCCTGGGCGCAAATTTCGACGGCGCGTGCCACTTGCAGGTCCGGGGAAGTGCCATTTTTCAGCCCAGAATTCCAGACGGACGAAGACACCTCCCAGGGAAAAGGTGCCAGGTCAGAAATCGAATTGTCCTTTTCTAGGGTCAATGGTGCCCCATCATTGGCACCTCAGACTTCAAGGCTGCCACCTTTTCCGTGGGCGCAAACATCAACGGCGCGTACCACTTTCTTGTCCGGGAAAGTGCCGTTTTTAAGCCCTCAATTCCAGACGGATGAAGACTCCTCACAGGGAAGAGGCTCCCAGGAAAGAAAGCGATTGTTCCATTTCTAGGGTTAATCGGGCTCCATCATTGGCACCTGAGAGCCCAAGGTTGCCTCCTATACCCTGGGCGCAAAGCTCGACCATGCGTGCTACGTGAGGGTCTGGGAAATTGCCGTTTCTCATTCCAGAATTCCAGACCGATGAAGATTCCTCCCAGGGAAAAAGTGTCAGGACAGAAAGCGATTGTTCCTTTTCTAGGGTTAATGGGGCTCCATCATTGACACCTGAGAGCCGAAGGCCGCAACCTTTTCCCTGAGCGCAAAGCTCGACAGAGCGTTCCACGTGCGGGTCCGGGAAAGTGCCATTTTTCAGCCCAGAATTCCAGACCTATGAAGATTCCTCAGAAGGAAAAGGTACCAGGAGACAAAGCCATTGTGTATTTTGTAATGCTAATTGGGCCCCATCATTGACACCTGTGAGCCCAAGGCTGCCACCTTTTCCCTGGGTGCAAAGCTCGACGGTGCATACCCTGTGCGGGTCCAGGAAAGGGCCGTTTTTCAGCCCAGAATTCCAGACGGAAGTCGATTCCTCTCTGGGAAAAGGTGTCAGGACAGAAAGCCATTGTGCCTTTTCTAGGGTTAATGGGGCCCCATCTTTGGCACCTGAGAGCCCAAGGCTGCCACCTTTTCCCTGGGCGCAAATGTCGACGGCGCGTGCCACTTGCAACTCCAGGAATGTGCCGTTTCTCATCCCAGAATTCGAGGCCGATGAAGATTTCTCCCAGGAAAAAGGTGCCTGGACAGAAAGCAATTGTGCCTTTTCTAGGGTTAATGGGGCCCCAAAATTGACACCTGAGAGCCCAAGGCTGCCACCTTTTCCCTGGGCGCAAAGCTCGACAGAGCGTTCCACGTGCGGGTCCGGGAAAGTGCCATTTTTCAGCCCAGAATTCCAGACCTATGAAGATTCCTCAGAGGGAAAAGGTACCAGGAGACAAAGCCATTGTGTATTTTGTAATGCTAATTGGGCCCCATCATTGGCACCTGAGAGCCCAAGGCTGCCACCTTTTCCCTGGGTGCAAAGCTCGAGGGTGCATACCCTGTGCGGGTCCGGGAAAGGGCCGTTTTTCAGCCCAGAATTCCAGATGGAAGTCGATTCCTCTCTGGGAAAAGGTGTCAGGACAGAAAGCCATTGTGCCTTTTCTAGGGTTAATGGGGCCCCATCTTTGGCACCTGAGAGCCCAAGGCTGCCACCTTTTCCCTGGGCGCAAATGTCGACGGCGCGTGCCACTTGCAAGTCCAGGAATGTGCCGTTTCTCATCCCAGAATTCCAGGCCAGCGAAGATTTCTCCCTGGGAAAAGGTGCCAGGACAGAAAGCCATTGTGCCTTTTCTAGGGGTAATGGGGCCCCAAAATTGGCAGCTGAGAGCCCAGGGCTGCCACCTTTTCCCTGGGCGCAAAGCTCGACGGTGCGTGCCATTTGCGGGTAAGGGAAAGAGCCGTTTTCAGCCCAGAATTCCAGACCAATGAAGATTCCTCCCAGGGAAAAGGTGCCAGGACAGAAAGCCATTGTTCTTTTTCTCAGGGTAATGGGGCCCCATCATTGGCACCTGAGAGCCCAAGGCTGCCACCTTTTGCCTGGGCACAAAGCTCGACGGTGCGTTCCACTTGCAGGTCCGGGGAAGTGCCGTTTTTCAGCCCAGAATTCCAGATGGACGAAAATTCCTCCCAGGGAAAAGGTGCCAGGACAGAAAGCGATTGTTATTTATCTAGTGTTAACGGGGACCCATTGTTGGCACCTGAGAGCCCAAGGCTGCCACCTTTTGCCTGGGCACCAAGCTAGATGGTGCCTGCCACGTGCAGGTCAGAGAAAGTGCTTTGTTCAGCCCAGGATTCCAGACGGATGACGACTCCTCCCAGGGAAAAGGCTCCCAGGACAGAAAGCGATTGTTCCATTTCTAGTGTTAATGGGGGCCCGTCATTGGCATCTGAGAGCCAGAGGTTGCCGCCTTTTCCCTGGGCGCAAAGCACGACAGTGCGTGCCACGTGCTGGTCCCAGAAAGTGCCATTTTACAGCCCAGAATTCCAGACCAATGAAGACTCCTCCCAGGGAAAAGGTGCCAGAACAGAAAGCCATTGTGCTTTTGGTAAAGGTAATGGGGCCCCATCATTGGCACCTGAGAGCCCAAGACTGCCACCTTTCCCCTGGACGCAAAGCTCGATGGTGCATTCCACTTGCGGGTCCAGGAAAGTGCCGATTCTCAGACCAGAATTCCAAACCGATGAAGATTCCTCCCTGGGAAAAGGTGCCAGGACAGAAAGCCATTGTGCCTTTTGTAGGGGTAATGGGGCACCATCATTGGCAGCTGAGAGCCCAAGGCTGCCCCCTTTTCCCTGGGCGCAAAGCTCGACGGTGTGTACCTTGTGCGGGTTTGGGGCAGTGCCATTTTTGAACCCAGATTTCCAGACGGACGAAGATTCCTCCCTGGGAAAAGGTGCCAGGACAGAAAGCAAGTGTTATTTTTCTAGTGTTAACGGGGCCCCATCATTGGCACCTGAGAGCCCAAGGCTGCCACCTTTTGCCTGGGCACAAATGTCGACGGCGCGTGCCACTTGCAGGTCCGGGGAAGTGCCATTTTTCAGCCCAGAATTCCAGACGGACGAAGACACCTCCCAGGGAAAAGGTGCCAGGGCAGAAATCGAATTGTCCTTTTCTAGGGTCAATGGTGCCCCATCATTGGCACCTCAGACTTCAAGGCTGCCACCTTTTCCGTGGGCGCAAACATCAACAGCACGTACCACTTTCTTGTCCGGGAAAGTGCCGTTTTTAAGCCCTCAATTCCAGACGGATGAAGACTCCTCACAGGGAAGAGGCTCCCAGGAAAGAAAGCGATTGTTCCATTTCTAGGGTTAATCGGGCTCCATCATTGGCACCTGAGAGCCCAAGGTTGCCTCCTATACCCTGGGCGCAAAGCTCGACCATGCGTGCTACGTGAGGGTCCGGGAAATTGCCGTTTCTCATTCCAGAATTCCAGACCGATGAAGATTCCTCCTTGAAAAGGTGTCAGGACAGAAAGCGATTGTGCTTTTCTGGGTTTAATGGGGCTCCATCATTGACACCTGAGAGCCGAAGCCTGCAACCTTTTCCCTGAGCGCAAAGCTCGACAGAGCGTTCCACGTGCGGGTCCGGGAAAGTGCCATTTTTCAGCCCAGAATTCCAGACCTATGAAGATTCCTCCCTGGGAAAAGGTACCAGGAGACAAAGCCATTGTGTATTTTGTAATGCTAATTGGGCCCCATCATTGGCACCTGAGAGCCCAAGGCTGCCACCTTTTCCCTGGGCGCAAAGCTCGACGGAGCGTTCCACGTGCGGGTCCGGGAAAGTGCCATTTTTCAGCCCAGAATTCCAGACCTATGAAGATTCCTCCCTGGGAAAAGGTACCAGGAGACAAAGCCATTGTGTATTTTGTAATGCTAATTGGGCCCCATCATTGGCACCTGAGAGCCCAAGGTTGCCACCTTTTCCCTGGGTGCAAATGTCGACGGTGCATACCCTGTGCGGGTCCGGGAAAGGGCCATTTTTCAACCCAGAATTCCAGACGGAAGTCGATTCCTCTCTGGGAAAAGGTGCCAGGACAGAAAGCGATTGTGCCTTTTCTAGGGTTTATGGGGCCCCAAAATTGGCAGCTGAGAGCCCAGGGCTGCCACCTTTTCCCTGGGCGCAAAGCTCGACGGTGCGTGCCACTTGCAAGTCCAGGAATGTGCCGTTTCTCATCCCAGAATTCCAGGCCAGCGAAGATTTCTCCCTGGGAAAAGGTGCCAGGACAGAAAGCCATTGTGCCTTTTCTAGGGGTAATGGGGCCCCAAAATTGGCAGCTGAGAGCCCAGGGCTGCCACCTTTTCCCTGGGCGCAAAGCTCGACGGTGCGTGCCACTTGCGGGTAAGGGAAAGAGCCGTTTTCAGCCCAGAATTCCAGACCAATGAAGATTCCTCCCAGGGAAAAGGTGCCAGGACAGAAAGCCATTGTTCTTTTTCTAGGGGTAATTATTCCCCATCATTGGCACCTGAGAGCCCAAGGCTGCCACCTTTTGCCTGGGCACAAAGCTCGACGGTGCGTTCCACTTGCAGGTCCGGGGAAGTGCCGTTTTTCAGCCCAGAATTCCAGATGGACGAAAATTCCTTCCAGGGAAAAGGTGCCAGGACAGAAAGCGATTGTTATTTATCTAGTGTTAACGGGGACCCATTGTTGGCACCTGAGAGCCCAAGGCTGCCACCTTTACCCTGGGCGCAAAGCTAGATGGTGCCTGCCAGGTGCAGGTCAGAGAAAGTGCTTTGTTCAGCCCAGGATTCCAGACGGATGACAACTCCTCCCAGGGAAAAGGCTCCCAGGACAGAAAGCGATTGTTCCATTTCTAGTGTTAATGGGGGCCCGTCATTGGCATCTGAGAGCCAGAGGTTGCCTCCTTTTCCCTGGGCGCAAAGCACGACAGTGCGTGCCACGTGCTGGTCCCAGAAAGTGCCATTTTACAGCCCAGAATTCCAGACCAATGAAGACTCCTCCCAGGGAAAAGGTGCTAGGACAGAAAGCCATTGTGCTTTTTGTAAAGGTAATGGGGCCCCATCATTGGCACCTGAGAGCCCAAGACTGCCACCTTTCCCCTGGACGCAAAGCTCGATGGTGCATTCCACTTGCGGGTCCAGGAAAGTGCCGATTCTCAGACCAGAATTCCAAACCGATGAAGATTCCTCCCTGGGAAAAGGTGCCAGGACAGAAAGCCATTGTGCCTTTTGTAGGGGTAATGGGGCACCATCATTGGCAGCTGAGAGCCCAAGGCTGCCCCCTTTTCCCTGGGCGCAAAGCTCGACGGTGTGTACCTTGTTCGGGTTTGGGGCAGTGCCATTTTTGAACCCAGATTTCCAGACGGACGAAGATTCCTCCCTGGGAAAAGGTGCCAGGACAGAAAGCAAGTGTTATTTTTCTAGTGTTAACGGGGCCCCATCATTGGCACCTGAGAGCCCAAGGCTGCCACATTTTGCCTGGGCGCAAATTTCGACGGCGCGTGCCACTTGCAGGTCCGGGGAAGTGCCATTTTTCAGCCCAGAATTCCAGACGGACGAAGACACCTCCCAGGGAAAAGGTGCCAGGTCAGAAATCGAATTGTCCTTTTCTAGGGTCAATGGTGCCCCATCACTGGCACCTCAGACTTCAAGGCTGCCACCTTTTCCGTGGGCGCAAACATCAACGGCGCGTACCACTTTCTTGTCCGGGAAAGTGCCGTTTTTAAGCCCTCAATTCCAGACGGATGAAGACTCCTCACAGGGAAGAGGCTCCCAGGAAAGAAAGCGATTGTTCCATTTCTAGGGTTAATCGGGCTCCATCATTGGCACCTGAGAGCCCAAGGTTGCCTCCTATACCCTGGGCGCAAAGCTCGACCATGCGTGCTACGTGAGGGTCTGGGAAATTGCCGTTTCTCATTCCAGAATTCCAGACCGATGAAGATTCCTCCCAGGGAAAAAGTGTCAGGACAGAAAGCGATTGTTCCTTTTCTAGGGTTAATGGGGCTCCATCATTGACACCTGAGAGCCGAAGGCCGCAACCTTTTCCCTGAGCGCAAAGCTCGACAGAGCGTTCCACGTGCGGGTCCGGGAAAGTGCCATTTTTCAGCCCAGAATTCCAGACCTATGAAGATTCCTCAGAAGGAAAAGGTACCAGGAGACAAAGCCATTGTGTATTTTGTAATGCTAATTGGGCCCCATCATTGACACCTGTGAGCCCAAGGCTGCCACCTTTTCCCTGGGTGCAAAGCTCGACGGTGCATACCCTGTGCGGGTCCAGGAAAGGGCCGTTTTTCAGCCCAGAATTCCAGACGGAAGTCGATTCCTCTCTGGGAAAAGGTGTCAGGACAGAAAGCCATTGTGCCTTTTCTAGGGTTAATGGGGCCCCATCTTTGGCACCTGAGAGCCCAAGGCTGCCACCTTTTCCCTGGGCGCAAATGTCGACGGCGCGTGCCACTTGCAACTCCAGGAATGTGCCGTTTCTCATCCCAGAATTCGAGGCCGATGAAGATTTCTCCCAGGAAAAAGGTGCCTGGACAGAAAGCAATTGTGCCTTTTCTAGGGTTAATGGGGCCCCAAAATTGACGCCTGAGAGCCCAAGGCTGCCACCTTTTCCCTGGGCGCAAAGCTCGACAGAGCGTTCCACGTGCGGGTCCGGGAAAGTGCCATTTTTCAGCCCAGAATTCCAGACCTATGAAGATTCCTCAGAGGGAAAAGGTACCAGGAGACAAAGCCATTGTGTATTTTGTAATGCTAATTGGGCCCCATCATTGGCACCTGAGAGCCCAAGGCTGCCACCTTTTCCCTGGGTGCAAAGCTCGAGGGTGCATACCCTGTGCGGGTCCGGGAAAGGGCCGTTTTTCAGCCCAGAATTCCAGACGGAAGTCGATTCCTCTCTGGGAAAAGGTGTCAGGACAGAAAGCCATTGTGCCTTTTCTAGGGTTAATGGGGCCCCATCTTTGGCACCTGAGAGCCCAAGGCTGCCACCTTTTCCCTGGGCGCAAATGTCGACGGCGCGTGCCACTTGCAAGTCCAGGAATGTGCCGTTTCTCATCCCAGAATTCCAGGCCAGCGAAGATTTCTCCCTGGGAAAAGGTGCCAGGACAGAAAGCCATTGTGCCTTTTCTAGGGGTAATGGGGCCCCAAAATTGGCAGCTGAGAGCCCAGGGCTGCCACCTTTTCCCTGGGCGCAAAGCTCGACGGTGTGTGCCATTTGCGGGTAAGGGAAAGAGCCGTTTTCAGCCCAGAATTCCAGACCAATGAAGATTCCTCCCAGGGAAAAGGTGCCAGGACAGAAAGCCATTGTTCTTTTTCTCAGGGTAATGGGGCCCCATCATTGGCACCTGAGAGCCCAAGGCTGCCACCTTTTGCCTGGGCACAAAGCTCGACGGTGCGTTCCACTTGCAGGTCCGGGGAAGTGCCGTTTTTCAGCCCAGAATTCCAGATGGACGAAAATTCCTCCCAGGGAAAAGGTGCCAGGACAGAAAGCGATTGTTATTTATCTAGTGTTAACAGGGACCCATTGTTGGCACCTGAGAGCCCAAGGCTGCCACCTTTTGCCTGGGCACCAAGCTAGATGGTGCCTGCCACGTGCAGGTCAGAGAAAGTGCTTTGTTCAGCCCAGGATTCCAGACGGATGACGACTCCTCCCAGGGAAAAGGCTCCCAGGACAGAAAGCGATTGTTCCATTTCTAGTGTTAATGGGGGCCCGTCATTGGCATCTGAGAGCCAGAGGTTGCCTCCTTTTCCCTGGGCGCAAAGCACGACAGTGCGTGCCACGTGCTGGTCCCAGAAAGTGCCATTTTACAGCCCAGAATTCCAGACCAATGAAGACTCCTCCCAGGGAAAAGGTGCCAGAACAGAAAGCCATTGTGCTTTTTGTAAAGGTAATGGGGCCCCATCATTGGCACCTGAGAGCCCAAGACTGCCACCTTTCCCCTGGACGCAAAGCTCGATGGTGCATTCCACTTGCGGGTCCAGGAAAGTGCCGATTCTCAGACCAGAATTCCAAACCGATGAAGATTCCTCCCTGGGAAAAGGTGCCAGGACAGAAAGCCATTGTGCCTTTTGTAGGGGTAATGGGGCACCATCATTGGCAGCTGAGAGCCCAAGGCTGCCCCCTTTTCCCTGAGCGCAAAGCTCGACGGTGTGTACCTTGTGCGGGTTTGTGGCAGTGCCATTTTTGAACCCAGATTTCCAGACGGACGAAGATTCCTCCCTGGGAAAAGGTGCCAGGACAGAAAGCAAGTGTTATTTTTCTAGTGTTAACGGGGCCCCATCATTGGCACCTGAGAGCCCAAGGCTGCCACCTTTTGCCTGGGCGCAAATGTCGACGGCGCGTGCCACTTGCAGGTCCGGGGAAGTGCCATTTTTCAGCCCAGAATTCCAGACGGACGAAGACACCTCCCAGGGAAAAGGTGCCAGGTCAGAAATCGAATTGTCCTTTTCTAGGGTCAATGGTGCCCCATCATTGGCACCTCAGACTTCAAGGCTACCACCTTTTCCGTGGGCGCAAACATCAACGGCGCGTACCACTTTCTTGTCCGGGAAAGTGCCGTTTTTAAGCCCTCAATTCCAGACGGATGAAGACTCCTCACAGGGAAGAGGCTCCCAGGAAAGAAAGCGATTGTTCCATTTCTAGGGTTAATCGGGCTCCATCATTGGCACCTGAGAGCCCAAGGTTGCCTCCTATACCCTGGGCGCAAAGCTCGACCATGCGTGCTAAGTGAGGGTCCGGGAAATTGCCGTTTCTCATTCCAGAATTCCAGACCGATGAAGATTCCTCCTTGAAAAGGTGTCAGGACAGAAAGCGATTGTGCTTTTCTGGGGTTAATGGGGCTCCATCATTGACACCTGAGAGCCGAAGGCTGCAACCTTTTCCCTGAGCGCAAAGCTCGACGGTGGGTGCCACTTGCGGGTCCAGGAATGTGCTGTTTCTCATCCCAGAAATCGAGGCCGATGAAGATTTCTCCCAGGGAAAAGGTGCCAGGACAGAAAGCAATTGTGCCTTTTCTAGAGTTAATGGGGCCCCAAAATTGACACCTGAGAGCCCAAGGCTGCCACCTTTTCCCTGGGCGCAAAGCTCGACGGAGCGTTCCACGTGCGGGTCCGGGAAAGTGCCATTTTTCAGCCCAGAATTCCAGACCTATGAAGATTCCTCCCTGGGAAAAGGTACCAGGAGACAAAGCCATTGTGTATTTTGTAATGCTAATTGGGCCCCATCATTGGCACCTGAGAGCCCAAGGTTGCCACCTTTTCCCTGGTTGCAAAGCTCGACGGTGCATACCCTGTGCGGGTCCGGGAAAGGGCCATTTTTCAACCCAGAATTCCAGACCAATGAAGATTCCTCCCAGGGAAAAGGTGCCAGGACAGAAAGCGATTGTGCCTTTTCTAGGGTTTATGGGGCCCCAAAATTGGCAGCTGAGAGCCCAAGGCTGCCACATTTTCCCTGGGCGCAAAGCTCGACGGTGCGTGCCCCATGCGGGTAAGGGAAAGAGCCGTTTTCAGCCCAGAATTCCAGACCAATGAAGATTCCTCCCAGGGAAAAGGTGCCAGGACAGAAAGCCATTGTTCTTTCTCTAGGGGTAATGGGGCCCCATCATTGGCACCTGAGAGTCCAAGGCTGCCACCTTTTGCCTGGGCACCAAGCTCGACGGTGCGTTCCACTTGCAGGTCCGGGGAAGTGCCGTTTTTCAGCCCAGAATTCCAGATGGACGAAAATTCCTCCCAGGGAAAAGGTGCCAGGACAGAAAGCGATTATTATTTATAGTGTTAACGGGGACCCATTGTTGGCACCTGAGAGCCCAAGGCTGCCACCTTTACCCTGGGCGCAAAGCTAGATGGTGCCTGCCACGTGCAGGTCAGAGAAAGTGCTTTGTTCAGCCAAGGATTCCAGACGGATGACGACTCCTCCCAGGGAAAAGGCTCCCAGGACAGAAAGCCATTGTGCTTTTGGTAAAGGTAATGGGGCCCCATCATTGGCACCTGAGAGCCCAAGACTGCCACCTTTCCCCTGGACGCAAAGCTCGATGGTGCATTCCACTTGCGGGTCCAGGAAAGTGTCTATTCGCAGACCAGAATTCCAAACCGATGAAGATTCCTCCCTGGGAAAATGTGCCAGGACAGAAAGCCATTGTGCCTTTTGTAGGGGTAATGGGGCACCATCATTGGCACCTGAGAGCCCAAGGCTGCCACCTTTTCCCTGGGCGCAAAGCTCGACGGTGTGTACCTTGTGCGGGTTTGGGGCAGTGCCATTTTTGAACTCAGATTTCCAGACGGACGATGATTCCTCCCTGGGAAAAGGTGCCAAGACAGAAAGCAAGTGTTATTTTTCTAGTTTTAATGGGGCCCCATCATTGGCACCTGAGAGACCAAGGCTGCCACCTTTTGCCTCGGCGCAAATGTCGACGGCGCGTGCCACTTGCGGGTCCAGGGAAGTGCCATTTTTCAGCCCAGAATTCCAGACAGACGAAGACACCTCCCAGGGAAAAGGTGCCAGGTCAGAAATCGAATTGTCCTTTTCTAGGGTCAATGGTGCCCCATTATTAGCACCTCAGAATTCAAGGCTGCCACCTTTTCCATGGGCGCAAACATCAACGACGCGTACCACTTTCTTGTCCGGGAAAGTGCCGTTTTTCAGCTTTGAATTCCAGACGGATGAAGACTCCTCACAGGGAAGAGGCTCCCAGGACAGAAAGCGATTGTTCCATTTCTAGGGTTAATCGGGCTCCATCATTGGCACCTGAGAGCCCAAGGTTGCCTCCTATACCCTGGGCGCAAAGCTCGACCATGCGTGCTACGTGAGGGTCCGGGAAATTCCCGTTTCTCATTCCAGAATTCCAGACCGATGAAGATTCCTCCCTGGGAAAAGGTGCCTGGACAGAAAGCAATTGTGCCTTTTCTAGGGTTAATGGGGCCCCAAAATTGACACCTGAGAGCCCAAGGCTGCCACCTTTTCCCTGGGCGCAAAGCTCGACGGAGCGTTCCACGTGCGGGTCCGGGAAAGTGCCATTTTTCAGCCCAGAATTCCAGACCTATGAAGATTCCTCAGAGGGAAAAGGTACCAGGAGACAAAGCCATTGTGTATTTTGTAATGCTAATTGGGCCCCATCATTGGCACCTGAGAGCCCGGGGCTGCCACCTTTTCCCTGGGTGCAAAGCTCGACGGTGCATACCCTGTGCGGGTCCGGGAAAGGGCCGTTTTTCAAACCAGAATTCCAGACGGAAGTCGATTACTCTCTGGGAAAAGGTGTCAGGACAAAAAGCCATTGTGCCTTTACTAAGGGTAATGGGACCTCATCTTTGGCACCTGAGAGCCCAGGGCTGCCACCTTTTCCCTGGGCGCAAATGTCGACGGCGCGTGCCACTTGCAAGTCCGGGAATGTGCCGTTTCTCATCCCAGAATTCCAGGCCAGCGAAGATTTCTCCCTGGGAAAAGGTGTCAGAACAGAAAGCCATTGTGCCTTTTGTAGGGGTAATGGGGCACCATCACTGGCACCTCAGAGCCCAAGGCTGCCACCTTTTACCTGGGCGCAAAGCTCGACGGTGTGTACCTTGTGCGGGTTTGGGGCAGTGCCATTTTTGAACCCAGATTTCCAGACGGACGAAGATTCCTCCCTGGGAAAAGGTGCCAGGACAGAAAGCAAGTGTTATTTTTCTAGTGTTAACGGGGCCCCATCATTGGCACCTGAGAGCCCAAGGCTGCCACCTTTTGCCTGGGCGCAAATGTCGACGGCGCGTGCCACTTGCGGGTCCGGGGAAGTGCCGTTTTCCAGCCCAGAATTCCAGACGGACGAAGACACCTCCCAGGGAAAAGGTGCCAGGTCAGAAATCGAATTGTCCTTTTCTAGGGTCAATGGTGCCCCATCATTGGCACCTCAGAATTCAAGGCTGCCACCTTTTCCGTGAGCGCAAACATCAACGGCGCGTACCACTTTCTTGTCCGAGAAAGTGCCGTTTTTCAGCCCTCAATTCCAGACGGATGAAGACTCCTCACAGGGAAGAGGCTCCCAGGAAAGAAAGCGATTGTTCCATTTCTAGGGTTAATCGGGCTCCATCATTGGCACCTGAGAGCCCAAGGTTGCCTCCTATACCCTGGGCGCAAAGCTCGACCATGCGTGCTACGTGAGGGTCCGGGAAATTGCCGTTTCTCATCCCAGAATTCCAGACCGATGAAGATTCCTCCCTGGGAAAAGGTGTCAGGACAGAAAGCGATTGTTCCTTTTCTAGGGTTAATGGGGCTCCATCATTGACACCTGAGAGCCGAAGGCTGCAACCTTTTCCCTGAGCGCAAAGCTCAACGGTGCGTGCCACTTGCGGGTCCAGGAATGTGCTGTTTCTCATCCCAGAATTCGAGGCCGATGAAGATTTCTCCCAGGGAAAAGGTGCCAGGACAGAAAGCAATTGTGCCTTTTCTAGGCTTAATCGGGCCCCAAAATTGACACCTGAGAGCCCAAGGCTGCCACCTGTTCCCTGGGCGCAAAGCTCGACGGAGCGTTCCACGTGCGGGTCTGGGAAAGTGCCATTTTTCAGCCCAGAATTCCAGACCTATGAAGATTCCTCAGAGGGAAAAAGTACCAGGAGACAACGCCATTGTGTATTTTGTTATGCTAATTGGGCCCCATCATTGGCACCTGAGAGCCCAAGGCTGCCACCTTTTCCCTGGGTGCAAAGCTCGACGGTGCATACCCTGTGCGGGTCCGGGAAAGGGCCGTTTTTCAGCGCAGAATTCCAGACACAAGTCGATTCCTCTCTGGGAAAAGGTGTCAGGACAGAAAGCCATTGTGCCTTTTGTAGGGGTAATGGGGCCCCATCTTTGGCACCTGAGAGCCCAAGGCTGCCACCTTTTCCCTGAGCGCAAAGCTCGACGGTGCGTTCCACTTGCGGGTCCAGGAATGTGCAGTTTCTCATCCCAGAATTCGAGTCCGATGAAGATTTCTCCCAGAGAAAAGGTGCCTGGACAGAAAGCAATTGTGCCTTTTCTAGGGTTAATGGGGCCCCAAAATTGACACATGAGAGCCCAAGGCTGCCACCTGTTCCCTGGGCGCAAAGCTCGACGGAGCGTTCCACGTGAGGGTTGGGAAAGTGCCATTTTTCAGCCCAGAATTCCAGACCTATGAAGATTCCTCCCTGGGAAAAGGTACCAGGAGACAAAGCCATTGTATATTTTGTTATGCTAATTGGGCCCCATCTTTGGCACCTGAGAGCCCAAGGCTGCCACCTTTTCCCTGGGTGCAAAGCTCGAGGGTGCATACCCTGTGCGGGTCCGGGAAAGGGCCGTTTTTCAGCCCAGAATTCCAGACGGAAGTCGATTCCTCTCTGGAGAAAAGGTGTCAGGACAGGAAGCCATTGTCCCTTTTCTAGGGTTAATGGGGCCCCATCATTGGCACCTCAGAGCCCAAGGCTGCCACCTTTTGCCTGGGCACAAAGCTCGACGGTGCGTTCCACTTGCGGGTCCGTGGAAGTGCCGTTTTTCGGTCCAGATTTCCAGACGGACGAAGATTTCGCCCTGGGAAAAGGTGCCAGGACAGAAAGCGATTGTTATTTTTCTAGTGTTAACGGGGCCCCATCATTGGCACCTGAGAGCCCAAGGCTGTCACCTCTTCCCTGGGTGTAAAGCTAGATGGTGCCTGCCACGTGCAGGTCAGAGAAAGTGCTTTGTTCAGCCCAGGATTCCAGACGGATGACGACTCCTCCCAGGGAAAAGGCTCCCAGGACAGAAAGCGATTGTTCCATTTCTAGGGTTAATGGGGGCCCGTCATTGGCATCTGAGAGCCAGACGTTGCCTCCTTTTCCCTGGGCGCAAAGCATGACAGTGCGTGCCACGTGCTGGTCCCAGAAAGTGCCATTTTACAGCCCAGAATTCCAGACCAAGGAAGACTCCTCGCAATGAAACGGTGCCAGGACAGAAAGCCATTGTGCTTTTTGTAAAGGTAATGGGCCCCCATCATTGGCACCTGAGAGCCCAAGACTGCCACCTTTTCCCTGGACGCAAAGCTCGATGGTGCGTTCCACTTGCGGGTCCAGGAAAGTGCCGATTCTCAGAGCAGAATTCCAAACCGATGAAGATTCCTCCCTGGGAAAAGGTGCCAGGACAGAAAGCCATTGTGCCTTTTGTAGGGGTAATGGGGCACCATCATTGGCAGCTGAGAGCCCAAGGCTGCCCCCTTTTCCCTGGGCGCAAAGCTCGTCGGTTTGTACCTTGTGCGGGTTTGGGGCAGTGCCATTTTTGAACCCAGATTTCCAGACGGACGATGATTCCTCCCTGGGAAAAGGTGGCAGGACAGAAAGCAAGTGTTATTTTTCTAGTGTTAACGGGGCCCCATCATTGGCACCTGAGAGCCCAAGGCTGCCACCTTTTGCCTGGGCGCAAATGTCGACGGCGCGTGCCACTTGCGGGTCCGGGGAAGTGCCATTTTTCAGCCCAGAATTCCAGACGGACGAAGACACCTCCCAGGGAAAAGGTGCCAGGTCAGAAATCGAATTGTCCTTTTCTAGGGTCAATGGTGCCCCATCATTGGCACCTCAGACTTCAAGGCTGCCACCTTTTCCGTGGGCGCAAACATCAACGGCACGTACCACTTTCTTGTCTGGGAAAGTGCCGTTTTTAAGCCCTCAATTCAAGACGGATGAAGACTCCTCACAGGGAAGAGGCTCTCAGGAAAGAAAGCGATTGTTCCATTTCTAGGGTTAATCGGGCCCCATCATTGGCACCTGAGAGCCCGAGGTTGTCTTCTTTACCCTGGGCGCAAAGCTCGACCACGCGTGCTACGTGAGGGTCCGGGAAATTGCCGTTTCTCATCCCAGAATTCGAGGCCGATGAAGATTTCTCTCTGGGAAAAGGTGCCAGGGCAGAAAGCAATTGTGCCTTTTCTAGGGTTAATGGGGCCCCAAAATTGCACCTGAGAGCCCAAGGCTTCCACCTTTTCCCTGGGCGCAAAGCTCGACGGAGCGTTCCATGTGCGGGTCCGGGAAAGTGCCATTTTTCAGCCCAGAATTCCAGACCTATGAAGATTCCTCCCAGGGAAAAGGTACCAGGAGACAAAGCCATTGTGTATTTTGTAATGCTAATTGGGCCCCATCATTGGCACCTGTGAGCCCAAGGCTGCCACCTTTTCCCTGGGTGCAAAGCTCGACGGTGCATACCCTGTGCGGGTCCGGGAAAGGGCCGTTTTTCAGCCCAGAATTCCAGACGGAAGTCGAATCCTCTCTGGGAAAAGGTGTCAGGACAGAAAGCCATTGTGCCTTTTCTAGGGGTAATGGGGTTTCATCTTTGACACCTGAGGGCCCAGGGCTGCCACATTTTCCCTGGGCGCAAAGCTCGATGGTGCGTGCCACTTGCAGGTAAGGGAAAGAGCCGTTTTCAGCCCAGAATTCCAGACCAATGAAGATTCCTCCCTGGGAAAAATGTACAAGGACACAAAGCGATTGCTCTTTTTCTAGGGGTAATGGGGCCCCATCATTGGCACCTGAGAGCCCAAGGCTGCCACCTTTTGCCTGGGCACAAAGCTCGACGGTGCGTGCCACTTGCAAGTCCGGGAATGTGCCGTTTCTCATCCTAAAATTCCAGGCCAGCAAAGATTTCTCCCTGGGAAAAGGTGCCAGGACAGAAAGCCATTGTGCCTTTTGTAGGGGTAATGGGGCACCATCATTGGCACCTGAGAGCCCAAGGCTGCCCCCTTTTACCTGGGCGCAAAGCTCGACGGTGTGTACCTTGTGCGGGTTTGGGGCAGTGCCATTTTTGAACCCAGATTTCCAGACGGACGAAGATTCCTCCCTGGGAAAAGGTGCCAGGACAGAAAGCAAGTGTTATTTTTCTAGTGTTAACGGGGCCCCATCATTGGCACCTGAGAGCCCAAGGCTGCCACCTTTTGCCTGGGCGCAAATGTCGACGGCGCGTGCCACTTGCGGGTCCGGGGACGTGCCATTTTTCAGCCCAGAATTCCAGACAGACGAAGACACCTCCCAGGGAAAAGGTGCCAGGTCAGAAATCGAATTGTCCTTTTCTAGGGTCAATGGTGCCCCATCATTGGCACCTCAGAATTCAAGGCTGCCACCTTTTCCGTGGGCGCAAACATCAACGGCACGTACCACTTTCTTGTCCGGGAAAGTGCCGTTTTTCAGCCCTCAATTTCAGACGGATGAAGACTCCTCACAGGGAAGAGGCTCCCAGGAAAGAAAGCGATTGTTCCATTTCTAGGGTTAATTGGGCTCCATCATTGGCACCTGAGAGCCCAAGGTTGCCTCCTATACCCTGGGCGCAAAGCTCGACCATGCGTGCTACGTGAGGGTCCGGGAAATTGCCCTTTCTCATTCCAGAATTCCAGACTGATGAAGATTCCTCCCTGGGAAAAGGTGTCAGGACAGAAAGCGATTGTTCCTTTTCTAGGGTTAATGGGGCCCCATCATTGGCACCTGAGAGCCCAAGGCTGCCACCTTTTGCCTGGGCACAAAGCTCGACGGTGCGTTCCACTTGCAGGTCCAGGGAAGTGCCGTTTTCCAGCCCAGAATTCCAGATGGACGAAAATTCCTCCCAGGGAAAAGGTGCCAGGACAGAAAGCGATTATTATTTATCTAGTGTTAACGGGGACACATTGTTGGCACCTGAGAGCCCAAGGCTGCCACCTTTAACCTGGGCGCAAAGCTAGATTGTGCCTGCCACGTGCAGGTCAGAGAAAGTGCTTTGTTCAGCCCAGGATTCCAGACGGATGACGACTCCTCCCAGGGAAAGGGCTCCCAGGACAGAAAGCGATTGTTCCATTTCTAGTGTTAATGGGGTCCCGTCATTGGCATCTGAGAGCCAGAGGTTGCCTCCTTTTCCCTGGGCCCAAAGCACGACAGTGCGTGCCACGTGCTGGTCCCAGAAAGTGCCATTTTACAGCCCAGAATTCCAGACCAATGAAGACTCCTCCCAGGGAAAAGGTGCCAGGACAGAAAGCCATTGTGTTTTTTGTAAAGGTAATGGGGCCCCATCATTGGCACCTGAGAGCCCAAGACTGCGACCTTTCCCCTGGACGCAAAGCTCGATGCTGCATTCCACTTGCGGGTCCAGGAAAGTGCCGATTCTCAGACCAGAATTCCAAACCGATGAAGATTCCTCCCCGGGATAAGGTGCCAGGACAGAAAGCCATTGTGCCTTTTGTAGGGGTAATGGGGCACCATCATTGGCACCTGAGAGCCCAAGGCTGCCCCCTTTTACCTGGGCGCAAAGCTCGACGGTGTGTACCTTGTGCGGGTTTGGGGCAGTGCCATTTTTGAACCCAGATTTCCAGACGGACGAAAATTCCTCCCTGGGAAAAGGTGGCAGGACAGAAAGCAAGTGTTATTTTTCTAGTGTTAACGGGGCCCCATCATTGGCACCTGAGAGCCCAAGGCTGCCACTATTTGCCTGGGCGCAAATGTCGACGGCGCGTGCCACTTGCGGGTCCGGGGAAGTGCCATTTTTCAGCCCAGAATTCCAGACGGACGAAGACACCTCCCAGGGAAAAGGTGCCAGGTCAGAAATCGAATTGTCCTTTTCTAGGGTCAATGGTGCCCCATCATTGGCACCTCAGACTTCAAGGCTGCCACCTTTTCCGTGGGCGCAAACATCAACGGCACGTACCACTTTCTTGTCCGAGAAAGTGCCGTTTTTAAGCCCTCAATTCCAGACAGATGAAGACTCCTCACAGGGAAGAGGCTCCCAGGAAAGAAAGCGATTGTTCCATTTCTAGGGTTAATCGGGCCCCATCATTGGCACCTGAGAGCCCAAGGTTGCCTTCTTTACCCTGGGCGCAAAGCTCGACCATGCGTGCTACGTGAGGGTCCGGGAAATTGCCGTTTCTCATTCCAGAATTCCAGACCGATGAAGATTCCTCCCTGGGAAAAGGTGTCAGGACAGAAAGCGATTGTTCCTTTTCTAGGGTTAATGGGGCTCCATCATTGACACCTGAGAGCCGAAGGCTGCAACCCTTTCCCTGAGCGCAAAGCTCGACGGTGCGTGCCACTTGCGGGTCCAGGAATGTGCTGTTTCTCATCCCAGAATTCGAGGCCGATGAAGATTTCTCCCAGGGAAAATGTGCCTGGACAGAAAGCAATTGTGCCTTTTCTAGGGTTAATGGGGCTCCAAAATTGACACCTGAGAGCCCAAGGCTGCCACCTGTTCCCTGGGCGCAAAGCTCGACGGAGCATTCCACGTGCGGGTCCGGGAAAGTGCCATTTTTCAGCCCAGAATTCCAGACCTATGAAGATTCCTCCCTGGGAAAAGGTACCAGGAGACAAAGCCATTGTGTATTTTGTAATGCTAATTGGGCCCCATCATTGGCACCTGAGAGCCCAAGGCTGCCACCTTTTCCCTGGGTGCAAAGCTCGACGGTGCATACCCTGTGCGGGTCCGGGAAAGGGCCGTTTTTCATCCCAGAATTCCAGACAGAAGTCGATTCCTCTCTGGGAAAAGGTGTCAGGACAGAAAGCCATTCTGCCTTTTGTAGGGGTAATGGGGCCCCATCTTTGGCACCTGAGAGCCCAAGGCTGCCACCTTTTCCCTGGGCGCAAAGCTCGACGGAGCGTTCCACGTGAGGGTTGGGAAAGTGCCATTTTTCAGCCCAGAATTCCAGACCTATGAAGATTCCTCCCTGGGAAAAGGTACCAGGAGACAAAGCCATTGTGTATTTTGTTATGCTAATTGGGCCCCATCTTTGGCACCTGAGAGCCCAAGGCTGCCACCTTTTCCCTGGGTGCAAAGCTCGACGGTGCATACCCTGTGCGGGTCCGGGAAAGGGCCGTTTTTCAGCGCAGAATTCCAGACGGAAGTCGATTCCTCTCTGGGAAAAGGTGTCAGGACAGAAAGCCATTGTCCCTTTTCTAGGGGTAATGGGGCCCCATCTTTGGCACCTGAGAGCCCAAGGCTGCCACCTTTTCCCTGGGCGCAAATGTCGACGGCGCGTGCCACTTGCAAGTCCGGGAATGTGCCGTTTCTCATGCCAGAATTCCAGGCCAGCGAAGATTTCTCCCTGGGAAAAGGTGCCAGGACAGAAAGCGATTGTGCCTTTTCTAGGCTTAATGGGGCCCCAAAATTGGCAGCTGAGAGCCCAGGGCTGCCACATTTTCCCTGGGCGCAAAGCTCGACGGTGCGTGCCACACGCGGGTAAGGGAAAGAGCCGTTTTTAGCCCAGAATTCCAGACCAATGAAGATTCCTCCCAGGGAAAAGGTGCCAGGACAGAAAGCAAGTGTTCTTTTTCTAGGGGTAATGGGGCCCCATCATTGGCACCTGAGAGCCCAAGGCTGCCACCTTTTGCCTGGGCACAAAGCTCGACGGTGCGTTCCACTTGCGGGTCCGTGGAAGTGCCGTTTTTCGGTCCAGATTTCCAGACGGACGAAGATTTCGCCCTGGGAAAAGGTGCCAGGACAGAAAGCGATTGTTATTTTTCTAGTGTTAACGGGGCCCCATCATTGGCACCTGAGAGCCCAAGGCTGTCACCTCTTCCCTGGGTGTAAAGCTAGATGGTGCCTGCCACGTGCAGGTCAGAGAAAGTGCTTTGTTCAGCCCAGGATTCCAGACGGATGACGACTCCTCCCAGGGAAAAGGCTCCCAGGACAGAAAGCGATTGTTCCATTTCTAGGGTTAATGGGGGCCCGTCATTGGCATCTGAGAGCCAGACGTTGCCTCCTTTTCCCTGGGCGCAAAGCAAGACAGTGCGTGCCACGTGCTGGTCCCAGAAAGTGCCGTTTTACAGCCCAGAATTCCAGACCAATGAAGACTCCTCCCAGGGAAAAGGTGCCAGGACAGAAAGCCATTGTGCTTTTTGTAAAGGTAATGGGGCCCCATCATTGGCACCTGAGAGCCCAAGACTGCCACCTTTTCCCTGGACGCAAAGCTCGATGGTGCGTTCCACTTGCGGGTCCAGGAAAGTGCCGATTCTAAGACCAGAATTCCAAACCGATGAAGATTCCTCCCTGGGAAAAGGTGCCAGGACAGAAAGCCGTTGTGCCTTTTGTAGGGATAATGGGGCACCATCATTGGCACCTCAGAGCCCAAGGCTGCCCCCTTTTCCCTGGGCGCAAAGCTCGTCGGTGTGTACCTTGTGCGGGTTTGGGGCAGTGCCATTTTTGAACCCAGATTTCCAGACGGACGATGATTCCTCCCTGGGAAAAGGTGGCAGGACAGAAAGCAAGTGTTATTTTTCTAGTGTTAACGGGGCCCCATCATTGGCACCTGAGAGCCCAAGGCTGCCACCTTTTGCCTGGGCGCAAATGTCGACGGCGCGTGCCACTTGCGGGTCCGGGGAAGTGCCATTTTTCAGCCCAGAATTCCAGACGGACGAAGACACCTCCCAGGGAAAAGGTGCCAGGTCAGAAATCGAATTGTCCTTTTCTAGGGTCAATGGTGCCCCATCATTGGCACCTCAGACTTCAAGGCTGCCACCTTTTCCGTGGGCGCAAACATCAACGGCACGTACCTCTTTCTTGTCTGGGAAAGTGCAGTTTTTTAAGCCCTGAATTCTGGACGGATGAAGACTCCTCACAGGGAAGAGGCTCCCAGGAAAGAAAGCGATTGTTCCATTTCTAGGGTTAATCGGGCCCCATCATTGGCACCTGAGAGCCCAAGGTTGCCTCCTATACCCTGGGCGCAAAGCTCGACCATGCGTGCTATGTGAGGGTCCGGGAAATTGCCGTTTCTCGTTCCAGAATTCCAGACCGATGAAGATTCCTCCCTGGGAAAAGGTGTCAGGACAGAAAGCGATTGTTCCTTTTCTAGGGTTAATGGGGCTCCATCATTGACACCTGAGAGCCGAAGGCTGCAACCTTTTCCCTGAGAGCAAAGCTCGACGGTGCGTGCCACTTGCGGGTCCAGGAATGTGCTGTTTCTCATCCCAGAATTCGAGGCCGATGAAGATTTCTCCCAGGGAAAATGTGCCTGGAGAGAAAGCAATTGTGCCTTTTGTAAGGGTAATGGGGCACCGAAATTGACACCTGAGAGCCCAAGGCTGCCACCTTTTCCCTGGGCGCAAAGGTCGACGGTGCGTGCCACATGCGGGTAAGGGAATGAGCCCTTTTCAGCCCAGAATTCCAGACCAATGAAGATTCCTCCCAGGGAAAAAGTGCCAGGACAGAAAGCGATTGTTCCTTTTCTAGGGGTAATGGGGCCCCATCATTGGCACCTGAGAGCCCAAGGCTGCCACCTTTTGCCTGGGCGCAAAGCTCGACAGTGCGTTCCACTTGCAGTTCCGGGGAAGTGCCGTTTTTCAGCCCAGAATTCCAGACGGACGAAAATTCCTCCCAGGGAAAAGATGCCAGGAGAGAAAGCCATTGTGCTTTTTGTAAAGGTAATGGGGCCCCATCATTGGCACCTGAGAGCCCAAGACTGCCACCTTTTCCCTGGACGCAAAGGTCGATGGTGCGTTCCACTTGCGGGTCCAGGAAAGTGCCGATTCTCAGACCAGAATTCCAAACCGATGAAGATTCCTCCCTGGGAAAAGGTGCCAGGACAGAAAGCCATTGTGCCTTTTCTAGGGGTAATGGGGCCCCATCATTGGCACCTGAGAGCCCAAGGCTGCCACCGTTTCCCTGGGCGCAAATGGCGACGGCGCGTGCCACTTGCGGGTCCGGGGAAGTGTCATTTTTCAGCCCAGAATTCCAGACGGACGATGACACCTCCCAGGGGAAAGGTGCCAGGTCAGAAATCGAATTGTCCTTTTCTAGGGTCAATGGTGCCCCATCATTGGCACCTCAGAGTTCAAGGCTGCCACCTTTTCCGTGGGCGCAAACATCAACGGCACGTACCTCTTTCTTGTCTGGGAAAGTGCCGTTTTTCAGCCCTGAATTCCAGACGGATGAAGACTCCTCACAGGGAAGAGGCTCCCAGGAAAGAAAACGATTCTTCCAATTCTAGGGTTAATCGGGCTCCATCATTGGCACCTGAGAGCCCAAGGTTGCCTTCTATACCCTGGGCGCAAAGCTCGACCATGTGTGCTACGTGAGGGTCCGGGAAATTGCCGTTTCTCATTCCAGAATTCCAGACCGATGAAGATTCCTCCCTGGGAAAAGGTGTCAGGACAGAAAGTGTTTGTTCCTTTTCTAGGGTATATGGGGCTCCATCATTGACACCTGAGAGCCCAAGGCTGCAACCTTTTCCCTGAGCGCAAAGCTCGACGGTGCGTGCCACTTGCGGGTCCAGGAATGTGCTGTTTCTCATCCCAGAATTCGAGGCCGATGAAGATTTCTCTCTGGGAAAAGGTGCCAGGGCAGAACGCAATTGTGCCTTTTCTAGGGTTAATGGGGCCTCAAAATTGCCACCTGAGAGCCGAAGGCTTCCACCTTTTCCCTGGGCGCAAAGCTCGACGGAGCGTTCCATGTGCAGGTCCGAGAAAGTGCCATTTTTCAGCCCAGAATTCCAGACCTATGAAGATTCCTCCCTGGGAAAAGGTACCAGGAGACAAAGCCATTGTGTATTTTGTAATGCTAATTGGGCCCCATCATTGGCACCTGAGAGCCCAAGGCTGCCACCTTTTCCCTGGGTGCAAAGCTCGACGGTGCATACCCTGTGCGGGTCCGGGAAAGGGCCGTTTTTCAGCGCAGAATTCCAGACGGAAGTCGATTCCTCTCTGGGAAAAGGTGTCAGGACAGAAAGCCATTGTGCCTTTTCTAGGGGTAATGGGGCCTCATCTTTGGCACCTGAGAGCCCAAGGCTGCCACCTTTTCCCTGGCCGCAAATGTCGACGGCGCGTGCCACTTGCAAGCCCGGGAATGTGCCGTTTCTCATCCCAGAATTCCAGGCCAGTGAAGATTTCTCCCAGGGAAAAGGTGCCAGGACAGAAAGCGATTGTGCCTTTTCTAGGCTTAATGGGGCCCCAAAATTGGAAGCTGAGAGCCCAGGGCTGCCACATTTTCCCTGAGCGCAAAGCTCGACGTTGCGTGCCACTTGCGGGTAAGGGAAAGAGCCGTTTTCAGCCCAGAATTCCAGACCAATGAAGATTCCTCCCAGGGAAAAGGTGCCAGGACAGAAAGCGATTGTTCTTTTTCTAGGGGTAATGGGGCCCCATCATTGGCACCTGAGAGACCAAGGCTGCCACCTTTTGCCTGGGCACAAAGCTCGACGGTGCGTTCCACTTGCAGGTCCGGGGAAGTCCCGTTTTTAAGTCCAGAATTTCAGACGGACGAAAATTCCTCCCAGGGAAAAGGGGCAGGACAGAAAGCAAGTGTTATTTATCTAGTGTTAACGAGGACCCATCATTGGCACCTGAGAGCCCAAGTTTGTCACCTCTTCCCTGGGCGCAAAGCTAGATGGTGCCTGCCACGTGCAGGTCAGAGAAAGTGCTTTGTTCAGCCCAGGATTCCAGACGGATGACGACTGCTCCCAGGGAAAAGGCTCCCAGGACAGAAAGCGATTGTTCCATTTCTAGGGTTAATGGGGGCCCGTCATTGGCATCTGAGAGCCAGACGTTGCCTCCTTTTCCCTGCGTGCAAAGCTCGACTGTGCGTGCCACGCGCTGGTCCCAGAAAGTGCCATTTTACAGCCCAGAATTCCAGACCAATGAAGACTCCTCGCAATGAAACGGTGCCAGGACAGAAAGCCATTGTGCTTTTTGTAAAGGTAATGGGGCCCCATCATTGGCACCTGAGAGCCCAAGACTGCCACCTTTTCCCTGGACACAAAGCTCGATGGTGCGTTCCACTTGCGGGTCCAGGAAAGTGCCGATTCTCAGACCAGAATTCCAAACCGATGAAGATTCCTCCCTGGGAAAAGGTGCCAGGACAGAAAGCCATTGTGCCTTTTGTAGGGGTAATGGGGCACCGTCATTGGTATCTGAGAGCCCAAGGCTGCCACCTTTTCCCTGGGCGCAAACTCGATGGTGCATACCCTGTGTGGGTCCGGGAAAGGGCCGTTTTTCAGCGCAGAATTCCAGACGGAAGTCGATTCCTCTCTGGGAAAAGGTGTCAGTACAGAAAGCCATTCTG